>NC_044195.1:11704981-12043731 GCF_900880675.1 Sparus aurata | reverse complement strand
GAAGTGCAGCATGTGTGCGCCAAACTGTCATCAAAAGAGCCACTTTTAGAGGGATGAAGCCTATTTCCGAGTCAAAGCATCCATCCCTCTGTACCTCAGCAGCATTAATGGAGCAGCAGGGCTGAGAGTATAGTGCCTCAAAGTTGTTCCCTATTCTACCATCCATTAGCTGAGAATTGAGTTGACTTTAAAACTAGTTTCTATAAATCCATTGAGAAGGGTTTTCACATTTTGTTAGAGTTAAGGTTTTGTCATTAACCAGAGGAACGTACGTTTTTTTGCACCGAGAAAGGAGCAGCTGAGCTGAGCACTCCTACATCGCAGTCACACGCTGAATATTTACTGTGTATTTTCTACATTTTCTGACACGATAAAACACAGCCCAGTACCCAGAATAAAAATGTTCAAATGCGAGAAACACGGATACAAATTTGCAGACGTCATACAAATCACATCAACATTTCTACAATACCTCATGGTGTTTGTTGGAGATGGACGGTATGGTGGTTGCGTTGGAGTTAGGGGAGAAGGCTGCCAAGTCAGAGACCACTGTTCTGAAAAAAAGCCTGAAACTACTCGACTTTTTAAAACATTTTATTATTTGGCCCCAGGCCAGGACTCAAACCCAGGGCTGCTGCATTGAAGACAAACCCTCTGTACGTGGGACACCAACTCTACCAACTGATCTAATTACCACCCCAAACTACTTGACCTTTTAAGCAAGAAACTGGGACATTTTCCCAGCAAAACCAGATACTTTGGCAAGAGTAGATACAATGGTTGTGACAGTAGAACCAGGTGAGCCTAACATGATCATTTCATGGCCCTTGGCCAGTGTTTTCTGTCTGAACATAACCTGACCATAAGTGTTGTCACAACATAAAATATATCATCAAATTAAATAAATGTAAAGTTTCAACATATGTAGGGTTTGCAGAAACGGCACTTTGTCAAAATGTTAGTCAGGAGATTGAGTTGTTGAACATTATGTACAGTGTTCTCTATCATACTAGATAATGGCAGAACGGGGTCCACTCCAAAAGATGTAATTACTGTGCCCAGAGATGTCTCTAATGTCTGTTTCTATTTTTAAAAAGGTCAAGCCAGTGTTCGCAATGCTTCGTCGACACCAATCTGATAGATGATCACGGAGTGTGAAGAGAGCTTTTAAGAGAAAGGAAGATACCTTCTGTTGGCAAGAGCTTCCTGGTCTGTTCACAAATCACTTTTAAGGGCCTGTTGATCTGAGAGCTATGAATAAAATGTTACATTTGAGCCAAGTAACAGTAAAAATGAAGGTTTTACTGTTTAATCAAAATCGTATCCTGCATAGAAGGACTGCACTAGGTACAAGAATAAAAGTCAGAAACAGAAACCCTTGACTGCAGGTGTTTTCTCAGTAATCCTTACAGATACTCTGAACGTGATCTCATGGGTCCTGTTACCGTGGTCACTTTCCATCACACAGATATAAAAACAAAAAAAAACAACAACTTGATCATGGCCTTGGGGAGATGCACCAACTCCTCCTGCTGATGTCACTGTGGTTTGGGCACGGACTAGAAAAAATGAGCTCTGAGGGAACTCTTGGTATTTGTCTCAATCAGCAGAGACAGCGTGGCCAACAGGGGAGAGGGTGGTTCGTTTTTGTGGCTCATAAACACAGCAACACATTTAACTACTTTATAATTTCCTTAAAACAACGATATGTATCTTTATGGAGATTTTGCATTGGTGGTTTGGGTCCATCGCCCACCCAGTGTGTCAGTATTTGACAACCTGGGGCTGAGATTTAACAATCAATTATCTTTATCCTCTCAGTCACATATTGTTGCGATAAATTAATGGATTGGATTAATTATCAAAGCAAAGCAATATTTTCTTTTACTGACAAACAGCTACAGTATCATAATCAAATGGTGGAATGGTGATGATAAAGGAAGATAATCTGAAGCCTCAGTGAGTTCTTATCAACCACCAAATAAGTTGGAATAGCATGAGTAATAATAAAGACTGATGAATAATTTAACAAAATTACATTGGGCAATATTTGATCACTTTTATATATTGTTTTTTTTATTATGTTTAAAAGTATCTTTTTTCTCCTTCTATACTAGTATAGGTGAATCTCGGCTTAAAGGTTAAACGAGGCTTCAACTGAAAAAACATCACACACGTATGAACACACACGTCTTCCTGTAGTTCCTTGGTCCCATGGAGATCGTCTTTCTTAGCTCTTATTCCCAAAAGGGTGCAACGAAGGATCCACCAGTGAGACATCCCTGGAACTGTTAGCATCCCTTGTCGTTCTGATTACCACATGAAAACAAGCTTCGTTATCTTACACAAATCATTGTAACCCTTCTTGATTGATGATAATACTTTCCCAATCTACAAATAGCATTTAACTCATTCGTTTTTGTTTTTTTTACCACATACAATTATAATAGATATGATTTAGTCCTTTGAAAACCATCAAAAGACCCAGACTTACAGTGATGCATACACTATATATGAATCAAAGTGTTTTTGGGTTCAGTAATGGAAGGTCTAACTTCTAGTAAACTACTAGTCAAATTCCTGGCTACATCTTCTTCACAAATACAAAGGAAAAACATTTCCAGAAAATCACACCACGTTTACCGAAAGTACCATTAAAGAAAATGACACGTAAACATTTCTGAGGGAATTCATTGAAAGTCAGGTGACTCATGAAAAGGAAAATGATTTGGCAAAGTTGTAACTCTGAGAGCAGCTTTGTTGTTTGAGTGTTTGTGTAAGAAGGTCAATTGTGCGGCCTTCAGAAGATAAACCATTATCTTGTTGGCCACACATGTCGGGCGTACAAAAATGGGCTTTTTCCATGTGGAGTGTGCATATTCTTCATTTGTTGCAATGGTTTCCTCCAGGTGCAGCAGTTTCTGCAGGCAGATTTCTGCAGGTTAGGTTAGGTTACTACAGTCAAGACTATATTTCCCAAAGCTGTTCATGTTAGTGTAAATGGCTCTACCCTATCGTCTTGCCTGCAAACTTAAGCATGTAAAACTGGAGATCTGCGTGTGTCAGCATGCGCGTGGGAAAGAAAGTAGAGGAACATTTGTATGTTCTTCTGAAACCAAGTTGTTTGCTGCACATCAGCAGAAAGTAACACTGGAACAGTTTCACATGAATCTGTGAAATCTGTGGTGTTCAGCTGTGCCAACGAGATGCAGATGCATCAACATAGAAAGGGTGCAAAAACACATGCAGTCAGTTACTTGATATTTCACATTGTGAATATTTTGTGAGGTTTTCAGAGATTCGTATTCACTTTTGAGATGAAAGATTTATTTCTACTGATCAGTGTCAAACCAGTCCTGATGACCGCTGTGGAAAAACATGTAAACATGAAAAGTCAGGAGTGTTTTTTTTTTTTTTTTAGGCACCATACTGCAGGTTATACGATAGCCTCCTGATTCCATCTTATGAAACCCAAATGAGAGCATTCAAAATTACTGCATCGATTTTGCAAAGCACAGCGCGTATTATTTTTGCAGCGTCCCCGTTTAAGGCCCGGCTACATACATTACAAAAGAAGTTATGGATTTTTTTTTAAATGTCATCGAAAAAGCAATCACTAAGACAAGAATGTGTGAGATAAAGATGCACCTAACTCCCCGTTCCCTGTTTTACCCCCCTGGTGTCTGCCATCTGTGCCATGAACACGTCTCCTCTTCTACAACAAAGACACAAATTGGACTGGAAACGTTTTACTGCCTATTATTCATTCATGAGGGCTCTACCCATGCACTGAGATGTGACTGTGCTGGGGGGAACAATTAATTGTCCCTCGTGAGGACATCAGGGGGGAGATGTCAGACATTAGGAATCGCCGTTTTCCGTGGCAGCTTGACAACAACTCCTACAGATATACACAACGGTATTATTCTGTAATAAACAAACATCCATGAGTGCTTTTTCTTTGCCAGCATGTCCTTTGTGACTTGAGTTGGCCGTACAGGTATTGAGTTCATTTTCCCTGTCCCGATTTGTAAAATGAATCTCTAGGCACTAAGCGTTACCTTCACAGTTTATCACGGTGCACGAAAAGCTGTGACATAATGATCCATTACACTTTAATCTATTACAGCTTCATGAGTGCTTTGGTTGCTCTGCCGTATATATGAATTATTAACAGCTGCGATCTCAGTTGCACTAAAAGATGGTCATGGCCAGCTGTGGTCAGTAGGGGGGAGTGTTGTAATGTAGATGTTCATTCATGAAGTCACGTCGCCTCAATGGAAGTCATTCAGCAAATCCTCGACAATGTGTTCTGTTCTTTCGAATATGAAAATGAGTAAATAAAGCAGAGGGGGGGCATTGTTTTAACACATTTAAACTCCAAGTCTCACAGGTCAGACAGAGGGAGTATAAAAGTCACTATTCACTTTTCATCAAATCTGAAACTTCTAAAAAAGTAGTAGTAGTATAGTCCTGATATATACAGTACTTTGCGTGATAATACATTAACACAGTATAGTATACACTGCTGAGTATGAATGCAATTTAACTTGTAGTTGTCTAATTTTAAATAAACATAATTTTCCTCGTGATGTGTTTTTCATGATGAGGCATCGACCTGGTGTGTGGTTTATGACAGCAAGCTGTCTGTGGGTGTCTTCTGCACACACTGTGTGTTTGAACTTTATATGTTAATCTGATGTGAAGTTTCCAAGTAACTGTTACCACGGCTGCACAACAGTACAGTAGCCTACACGCCCCTCCTTGACCTCATTTCATTCTGACAAGTTTTTGACAAGTAAAGATATATATATATATATATATATATATATATATATATATATATATATATATATATATATATATATATATATATATATATATATATATATATTATTTCAAGCATCTTAGGAAAACTTGCCGTTGTGTAAATACTGTTTGTGTTTCCATTGATGTGCTGTTGTATTAAGATTGAAAGGAAAGGAAAGATTCAGAGGGAAAACTTACTGAATCTGGAGAAAATAAACCACATTATAAGGACAACTGGAGAAGTTGACAACAGGCGATACTATGACAGAAAAAGGTAAGGGTTAGTTTTTTTTTTGTTTTTTTTTTCAATGAAATGGAATGATATTGCATTTGATTTAATTACGACACCGTCAGCAATGTTCAACAGATCCACTGGACTTTACCTCCAACGGGGAGCGCGATTCAACAATTGGGTGTGTTTGTGTTTACCTCGAGCAGTTTGAAATTGAGTGAGTCCGTTTAGAAACGCATTCATCTCCTCTCTCTCCAGGTGCTGTCATGGCAACTGTGTATGTCTGCACGCTTGGATGCATGAACACACTGCTATGGGCAGATAAAGAACTGTGATATGGAGACACCAGGGCATCCGCACACTGCGAGGTGAGTCCGACAAACCTGAGGGACTGGGCTAGCTAGCATACTGATTCATACAAGACTGAAGTGAAATGATTATCTCATTAAAATGTGTGTTTCTCTATGGTTAATTTTTATTATCAGTGTTTATTTGGCGTTTATATGTCGAATAAATAACTACTAACTATAGAAGTTCTAAAGAACTTGCGGTTGCGAATGTTCACTGTTGAGAAGCTGACACTGAATGCGTATTGCTGTGTGTAAAAAATGCTGAATAGTGCAAAGAATAGATAAAAGTTTGGAATATTTTATCTGCAGCTGATGCAGGATGAAGAGATTTTACAGTGGAAATGAATCAAATATTATGAGTTGGACTAAAATGTTATATAAATCTGCCTCCAGCATTCACAACCAGTGTTGTATAATGACTAATAAATCACTGTGAACCTTGAAATATTGCCACTTTTGTTCGATGTTTTGTCTTGACAGGCCCGGGACACATCTGGCATATCAACCACTGCTTCCCACCACAAATAAATATCTGCAGCGGAAATGGGACAGAGCTGCATATGATTTACACAGGACAACGGTTAGGAGACACATGTTCTTTGTAAAGAACCTTAAAGGATAAGTTCATCTAAACAAGTTAATTTGGTTGGTTTTAGCTTTTAGTCTGGTCACAAACCAACCTAACTACCTTTTTTTTTGCAACCAGGTCATCGCCATTCAGCGCTTTGTACAACTTTGTTTTTTTTCATTCTCTGAAGGTGAAGTCAGCAAAACCAACAATTGACACAACTGCACCAAAGACGTATGCTCACCTGGCTCTCAATCTGAAGAAACTTCAGGTTGGTGTTACAGCTGCCGTGTTTTCACCCTAACTCACATCATGTCCGTAGGGTGGCAGCAGATGTTTCAGTGGCAAAACCTTCCTGCAAAAGTCTCACACATGACAAAATATACATATGTATATTATTTCAAGCATCTTAGGAAAACTTGCTGTTGTGTTAATACCGTTTGTGTTTCCATTGATGTGCTGTTGGGTTAAGATTGACGCGGAAAGGACAATAAAGATTCAGAGGGAAAATGAACTGAATTTGGAGAAAATAAACCACATCATGAGGACAACTGGAGAAGTTGACAACAGGCGATACTACGACAGAAAAAGGTTAGTTCAGGTTCAGTCAAGCAACAAGTTGTATTGCCATGAATTAAGGTGGCCCTTGAAACTAAACCCCAGTTGCCAAGCATGTGTTTACTCTTCAATGTAGCCTTGGCAAGGAGAGGCGACAGCAGGAGTTGCTCCACATTACCAAGGAGAATCAAATGATCCAGTTTCGCCTGAGTCACTGCAGGTCTCACTATGGTGCGAGGAACTTGCATGAGGACTGGCTCAAAACTCTCAAGGTGATGACCAGGATTGCACATTACCCGCGAAGATCAGCAAATCAACTAAAGGTTACTTTTTTTTTTTTTTAGATAAAGTGACACAACTGCTGTTATTCTTTTACTATACACAAGCTGTAATCTGTATTGTTTTTATCAAGCACAAAGTGTGTCATGTCATCCTTATTGTACGCAATATAAAGACTTCATTTATATGTCAATACCAGGGACAAAAAACCCCATCCTCATCAAAAAGTGCAGTGACTGTGATGAAGGGCAAAAGATCAACGCTTCACACACAAAGCACCTCAAGCGACAAGGCCAACGGCAAAGCAGAGTCTGAGGAAAATGTGAAGAGGGAAGAAGCCAACAAAACAGAGAGTACAGGGAGAGAGATACAGCAGAACATAGCTCCTGAACCAAGTGTACCTGACAAATCCATCTCATCTGGTACACCTGAGAAACCTGGTTCTTCTGACACCTACAGCACATAACCCCCCTCAAAATGCTCAAACAATTCCCCTCCTGGTGGATCTGACCAACATCCCTTGTACACCTAACACACTGAATCATGAGACTGCTGATATAAAAATGCAAATAAAATGTTTGTTTGTTTTTAAATAAATGAATGGTTTAAATGTATATGTATCGTTTTTTTCATAATGAAAATAAAAGCACACTGATAGTGAAAAATGTTAAGTTAACGCGGAACTGTCTGTCCAGGGTGAGTTTCCGTAGGGCACACTTTGGCGGAGCACCCGATGCAGAGAGAAGCCGCGGATTTGATTTTACGCAGCTAACAAGCTAGCACGTACTGCTCTGTTCACTGTTTGATACACTGTTTTTATGTGTCTCTAATGATGACATACTTCTGATAGTCAAAGAGATAAATAAGAATATATCAAAATGAACCTCGACAGACTTCGAAAGCGAGTACGACAGTACATTGACCAGGTAAGAATTATGATTCCTTTCTGAGTTTCTGTGTTGCTAGCTAATGCTAGCTTGAGAGCAAACCAGGCGTCACTGGTTACAAACATTCATGGACTGCCTGCCCGGCTAACTTCAGACTATCACCCGACCCAGCAGACAGCCACTCACAACAAAAAAAAGTACATTTGAGTGACTCTTACCATTTCTTTGTGTGTGTTTACAGCAACAGTATCAAAGTGCTCTGTTTTGGGCCGACAAGATAGCATCCCTCTCTCACGGTGAGTGCCGTTAGTGCTGTTTGAGACTAGCCAAGATGATAGCATAATGAACCTACCAAACTCCTACTAAACGTACAAAGCTAATGTCAGTAAGTCTCGTTTTTTTAGGGAGGATATTCGTTTTCTGCCTGTTCTTGTTTGTCATTGGTTCTTAACAATGTACCTGAAAGGAAACTTTTTTACTCGTGATGATGGCGGTCAAAACAGAAGCTTACCAGCTGTAACGGTGCTGTGCAGCCTGTCAGTGATGACCCAAACGGAGTCTGTGGATTTAACTTGCACTCTCCAGCGGTGATTCAGAATGAAAATCTGCGGGATTCAGCGGAATGTTCTGTTAGTTGCCAAATCATTTACACTATTCATTTAAGATGACGTAGATGAGCCACAAATAAGCAAACGTAATACATCAAAACAAACTAAAATTATTCCAAGCATACTTGATTCTATAGCTACTTTCTCAGGGGTAAATCACATTTTTAACATATTGTACACCACAAACTTTAATTGCATTGCTAACTGAACATGACACACTACTGTCCCACACATGTGGCACTAACACATTCCCTGTGCCTGGTCATGACTCTCCTACATCTTTGTATTGCCAAACAGAGGATCCCCAGGACATCTACTGGCTAGCTCAGTGCCTTTACTTGACCTCACAGTACCACAGAGCCTCCCATGCCCTCCGATCGCGAAAACTTGATAAGGTAATTGCAGGCCATGTGTGACTAGTAGGACTGTCATTCAAATCTATGTGTGTGTGAAGTGAGTTTGGGTTTATGACACAAATCAATATGTGTGATGATTGTTATGTGTTTAAATCAAAATGGTACCAATTACTACAAAATGATCAATAGCACAGTCTTCCTTATGTCAGTCCCCAGTCTAAATCAACACTTGTCTTCTCACACACAGTTGTACGGAGCCTGTCAGTATCTTGCTGCTAGGTGCCATGTAAGTAACTGGAAAATGCATATTTGATCAGTTCTAAACCTTCTTCTACGTGTTGATAAATTGCCGAATATAACCTCCTCACCTGCAAGATGCTATGAGTGCATTAGATTGATAATATTCTGACTGTTTTTTTGTAGTATGCTGCCAAAGAGTTCCAGCAGGCCTTGGATATCCTGGATGCAGAGGAGCCGGCAAGTAAGAAGCTGTTGGACAGGAGTGGGAAAGAGGACCATGGGACACCAGAGTCAGCGAAGGATTGGGACATGTCCCCTGCCTCTGTAAGTTAGAGAATCTTTTAAATTATGGAATATTTTGAATACTGCTCCGACTAGATTATAGATTTTTAACTGGTTTATTTATTATTTTTCCATAATGTAATGTTGTGTCCGATAGAGTTTTTATTGAATGGTGCTGCTGCAAATTCATAGCTGCATTGTGCTAATTAACCCACACCCACCACCACAGTTTTATTTACCTTATTGGTAGTAATTATTTACATGTTCGCATGCATACAGTGTCAGATATTCAGTCCCTTTTAAATCCATTCACAAGTTCAAAAACCAACAACATAAATGTATCTGCTGTTTAACTTCCTGCAACCTTGATTGGCATAAGAGATTTTCACACTTTCTTGCCGTGCGGCTAAAAGGCGTATTTCGTATTTTTACCCGTCACGAATGAGATTGTTGTTTCTATGTCAACATGAGATAATTTATGATGTTCAAATACTATTATCTGCACTGGCTTTTATGTTATTGAATCCATCTGCTTGTTGTTATATTTATAAGTGATGATCATTGTCAGTAATAACCAGTTGAGTGCAGCAGATAAGATTTTTAGTGGGAATGTTATGTGACAATTAATGCTGACATAAAATGTCTTCCATGTTGAGATCCAAGAGTTGTTTCAGATTTCTGCTTTGATCCATTCCTGTTATTGTTATAGATAGAGTTTTAACATAAAATTATTGACATTTACAGGAGACTGTCTTCTCTCCCTTTTCCCTCTCTTTTCCCTGAAAAATTTCAGGTCAGCAGCTCCATTTGTCTCCTGCGGGGTAAGATCTATGATGCCATGGACAACAGACCACTGGCCACCTCCAGCTACAAAGAGGCCTTGAAACTGGATGTGTACTGCTTTGAAGCCTTTGACCTTTTAACATCCCACCACATGTTGACTGCACAGGAAGGTGAGGCTGAGCTGTGACCATGATGTGCATTCATCCTTAAAACTTCTACAGATATATGCCATTTATTATCATTCCAGTAACATGTACGACAGCAATATATGTGAAACGTGTTTTCATTTTCCAACAGAGAAAGACTTCCTTGACTCGCTTCCTCTGAGTCAACAGTGCACCGAGGAAGAGGAGGAGCTGTTACACTTTCTATTTGAGAATAAGTTAAAGAAGGTAGGAGGGCTCTGCATGTGTTCTGAAAATTATTACATCACTTTTTTCACTTAAGGCACGTGATTGATTGAAGGATAAGGCTGATGATATCCTTTATTCTTCTTGTTACCAAGAATTCCCATGAAAATGACATAGAACAATGAATCGCTGACTAATGACTATTGTCTACAACCTGATATGGCTTACTCCTCTGTGCCATGGAAATATTATTGTCCATTTGTTGTCCAGAAATAATTAAAAACACATAATTGAGGCCCATTATTACATAGAATGATAAACGTAAACTGCTGTTCCCATGTACATTGTAATAAGGGATCATTACTATGTGAACAAGTCCCCGATAGATCTTCCTGCCTTGTCCATTAATTTGAGCTTGTGGAGAGCTAACAACCAATGGTGCTCTACAGTGTTGCCAAGCTTCATTTGTATACAGTCGTACAAGATTGAAATGCAAATGTATATTATGGATATTCTGGCCTTTGTTTGTTCTGACCCATCTTCACCGGTCTCCTTGTCCCTCTCCTTGTTCACTCTTTCCCCACCTACTTACACTTAAACCCTACACCCACCTTTCACAACATGCATAAACACACTCTCTCCCCCCTCTCCTTTCTACTGCAGTATAACAAGCCCAGTGATTTGGTGGTGCCAGAGATGGTCAATGGTCTTCAGGACAACTTGGATGTAGTGGTGTCTCTTGCTGAGAGACATTACTATAACTGTGATTTCAAGATGTGCTACAAACTCACATCAATGTAGGTGTCTTCAGGTTTCCTATCTAATTTTTGTGTGTTGAACTGGTCAAATTGCACTGCAAATAATGAAGAGATTCATAAGAAGCAGTTCTTTAAATGTAGGCCCTACATCTATATTACATCCATTACTACATTTCTTTACATACAGCTTTTCTTGAAATTCATACCAAAGTTGATTATATGTAGTTATTGTAGAGTAACAGTCAAACTAAACCAGCTGATAAATATTGTCCTTTGTGCACAATACCTCTCATTGCAGTTGTACAGGTTTTAAAATGGCATTTTAATAGGATATGATGTGACCTTTCAGTAATAATGGATTTTCTTTCTGTATATTACCTTGCTCACATTCTTTCTGTTTTATCTGGCAGCAGCCACTCTTGTTAGTGCCCCAATATTATCAATATTTCATATTGTAAGAACTATATTTCATATTGTAAGAACATGATTTCATTGCAGTAGCCTGAAAGCTTACTTTAAGGAAGTCAGATTTAATTACTTATGATCATTGTCTGACTGGGAGATAATGAATGTATAAGATAGCTCCCTTATTCTGCTTGTGTTTTCCAGTAGAAAGTTGACATGGGTTGATTTTCTTATTTGTCATTTTGTAATTACTCTGAAATGGTTATGATGTGAGGACAACTCGGTGGGTAGCTTGTTCAAAATAAAATGTATGTTTAAACCTACATATGGATACATTTTAGGATACTGTGGATATCCTGTTAAGTAGGCAAGTGGTTCTTCATTCCACACTATGAAAAGGGTAACAAAGTACTGTAGTATAATCTCCCAAATTTCTGACTGACAATCAGTAAAGGTTTCTTATCTCTTGTGAGTAAAAAATGCAGGGTAATTTAGTGCAGCTCTGTTTTTGTCTTCCAGGGTGATGGTCAAAGACCCCTTCCATGCCAACTGTTTACCAGTCCACATAGGAACTCTGGTGGAGCTTGGAAAAGCAAATGGTAAAATCTATATCAACTGTTAATTCATGCATTAAGAATGTTTAGTTTGATTGTTTGACCTTCCCGTCATTATGATTGCCAATTCATTTTACCCAGTTTTAAGCTTCCTTGTGTTTTTTTTTTCCACCTACAGAGTTGTTCTACCTCTCGCACAAACTCGTTGACTTGTATCCCAACAACCCAGTAAGTGTTGCAACTATATCACTATACGTCTGTTTCAAAGTTTTCGGAGTTTGACAACTAAACAACAACTTCTTATCAGGTATCCTGGTTTGCAGTTGGGTGCTATTATCTCATGGTTGGCCATAAAAACGAACATGCTCGGCGGTACCTGAGGTATGCATTTGCACACTCGAAAGGAAGTGCATCCTGTCCGAGTCCACATAACAGACTGTTTTATATTTAGCTTCAGTTTTGCATATTGGGTATTTTGTTATTTCCTGTAGTAAAGCCACCACGCTTGAGAGGACGTATGGTCCTGCATGGATTGCCTACGGCCATTCATTTGCCGTGGAGAGTGAGCACGACCAAGCAATGGCTGCCTATTTCACTGCTGCCCAGCTGATGAAAGGGTAGGAACACGTCCTGCACCTCTCACCTCCATATGCTGTCATTAATAGGTGTCTTTTTAGCTGTTGTAGGTAAGGGTTTATTTGAAAACATACCCACCCTGTCAGCCTATTTGACAGAAAAGGGCTTCAATATAGAAAAGCATATCTTTTTTGAAAAGTTGCATTTGAGCTCTGCAGCTGACTTTGTTTGACTCTATGTTGAAAAGCAAGCACAGACTATCTTATCACTAAATCTGACATTTCTTTTACTGATAGTGCAGAAGTTTAACTTTTAGAGGTGATTTATATGCTTCGTTTGTTACATGAAATCTAGACAATCCAATATATAGAGATATTTATTTTTGTTTTCAGCCAAATGCCCATCTAATAGTATATTGCTAAAAATGTTTCTCTTTCTTTGAGTGTCTTACCTTGTCATTACATCTAAAACTGTCTGCATTCAAAACCACAACTTGAAAACTTGAAAAATCTGCTAAACGGTGGCAGGCTCAGGTATTGGCCCTTTTTTGGCTTAAGAAACCTTTGTAGGAGGTAGGGAAACTCCTCCAAAAAAAGCATTAAATTAATTATTGCACCCATCCGTGGCTGTTAAAAACACTAGATAGTATTAAAACATTGTCCCTTTTTTAACTTCAGCAATAGTTTTTAAGGTTTCCGAACATATAGTAGGAATACATTAGGCCTTGCTTGATGTCTCATGTACTTTCTCTCATATCAGGTGTCACTTACCCATGCTCTACATTGGCCTGGAGTACGGTCTGACTAACAACTCCAAGCTGGCCGAACGTTTCTTCAGTCAAGCTCTCAGTATCGCTCCAGAGGACCCATTTGTCATACATGAAGTGGCAGTGGTTGCCTTTCAAAATGGAGAGTGAGTCATGCCAACACAAACACACATGATCACACTCAGGCCTTTAGTTTAACAAACAGAATGAACATTGTGTGACAGCACATTTTCCTGTCATGAACACAAAAACTAATTTACATTCATATAAAACTTTGCAGATTAAAATCCAAAATATCTGCAAAATGTGTATGTGTTTTTTCCTGTCTGGGCACTGACACCTTTTTAAAACCAGGTAAACGTGTATATACTCAAATTTGTGTAACTCATAATGCACCTGATTTAAAGATGAGCTAGAACAGCAGCCACACATGCAGGGTACACAAATGACACATACTGATTGACACACTGTTTTATTTAAGATTGAGATGTGCTGTAAGAATGTCTTTCATATCTGCTTTTTTAGTTGGAAGACTGCAGAGAGATTGTTTCTTGATGCAATGGAGAAGATCAAAGCCATAGGGAATGAGGTAACTGCTCCATTTTTTTAATCATAAAAGTAAGGACCATGTGTCTGCGTGGGATACTTACTTTATCTGTTTTTTGTTTTTTCTTCTTTCAATTTGAGGTCACTGTGGACAAATGGGAGCCCTTGTTAAACAACTTGGGCCATGTGTGTCGGAAGTTGAAGTAAGTATGGGGCCAATTTTACTGTGCAATTTTCTTTTTTTAATGAATGGGTTTGAATAGGCCCAGTGGGAGAGTGGGCTGCACTTGCATCTCTGCCTTTCTTCCAAATGGCACAATAGATTTCAGTCTTCGAGTAGCACCTACAGTATATCACTGTTATGGGAGGATACATTTAGGCTGAGCTGATAATTAAGGAAGATTGGTCAGAGTGCAATCTCCTGTGATTTGTTCATTCACCTTTTTTTCCGCCAGCCTGCTACAAACCATTTTCAGAGATGTGCTTAACACTTAGTCTGTTGCAATCATTCAGCATAGGTAGGGCCCTCATTGAGAATTCATGAAATAAACCTTTAATGAATTATGCATAGCCACAATTCAATAGTCATAAGGGGCTTGCGAAAAATGTGCCGCACAAGTGGTTGTTTTAAAAAGGCTTTGAGGTTTTATGAAGAGAGAGGGTTTCATCAATGCAGTTTGTATGCCTCTCAGGTTGTGGGTGCGCCATTAAAAACATCGATGGTCTTTTAAGGTTTTATTCCTCCTATGTATTCCTTTATTATCTTGTATTGTTAAAAATAAATATCACCACACAGCATCCAAACATATTTATATCACTTAAACAGGCAATTGACAAGTTTTCTTCCTCCAACGTCTCATTATGAGTTCATTATAAACTCTGTTGCTACTTGTGGTTATTATACAGTGTTTGGATCTGTAGTTTTAATATATGTCATGTAGTAGTCATGTGTAAAGTCCTTGTTGGCATCATCTATATTTATTGTCAATCCGTCACTCAACAAAGTCATGGAAAATGTAAAGAATTGAGTTTAAATTCCTTCAATTTACCGTTTGTTAAGATTTGCCATCTGCTTATGAAATGTGTTTACTCCACTGATTTTGTCTTTATGTCGATGTTTATTTCTGTAGAAAGTACGACCAGGCTCTGGAGTACCACCGTCAGGCACTGGTGTTAATCCCTCAGCACGCCTCCACCTATGCTGCCATAGGATACGTGCACAGCCTCATGGGCGACTTTGAGAGTGCAATTGACTACTTTCATACGGTACACCTGTGTTTCATTGGTAGATTTTTGTCAATACATGTTTGTATAAGATTTGCTTGATACTGATTTGGTTTCTCTCTGTGCAGGCACTTGGACTGAAAAGGGACGACACTTTCTCTGTGACGATGCTCGGCCACTGTATTGAGATGTACATTGGTGACACAGATGCCTATATAGGTAGGGTACAGCTATACTGCATTTTCAGTGGAGTTATTATCTATTATAGATAAATTGTGATTATTTTACTGTTATAAAACTGAAATTCAGCTGTATTAGTGTTAGTAATACTTGTTCATGTCTCCACACTTTTCACTGACTAAAGTAGAATGAGTTTTTATTGGAACTACTTCATCTAGTTCATACGAAAGAATAAGTCCCTATGGCAATGATAGTGTGTGTTGCTGGCTTTACCCAGGGTAAACAGGTCTTTAGGCATAGACTTATCATAAAGGTTAGATCCACAGAAATATTGGAATGGCAACAGAAATCCCAGTGGCCAATGTCTTAAACCCAAACCCCATAAACTATCTGTAGGGCCACATACCACAAGAGGCAAATGAGATTTTTTTTTTTTTACTTGTGTCAGCCAAAATGTTCCTTTTGTGGCAAGTATTAATATATTCACACCAATTGGTATTTAAAAAAAAAACAAAAAAACAACATTGTCATTTGTTTTCTCTAAGGCACAGACATCAACGACAAGGTGCGAGGCAGCTTAAACACTCCTGCACTGATGAAGATGCTGAACACATCAGAGCCTGGTGACCTTCTAGCTACGCCGAGAATGGAAGACACCAGCATCACATCCTTGGAAACGCCACTGTCCAATCAGGACAAGATGATGCTTGGGACACCTCTGCGACTCTCTTTAACCCTGGAGTGTGATATGTATGAGAGTGATGTGATGTTAGACACCTTGTCAGACACCAGCACGTGATGTCATCCTGTCAGGAGGTGGAACTGTCTTAGCAACAGGTTGTCATAGGTACACATATCCAAGCCCAAGGACTACTATCGAGCCAAAACTCTTGGCCCCCATCCTCCACCAAAGGTTCCCTGTGGATTCTCCCTGTTGTGCATTAGATATGGTTGTTTCTGTACATGACAAAACATAGAATATACCATTGTGAACATTATGAACATGAGTAAAAGAGTGTGAAGAGTCTGTTTACAGCACCTGCTGTACATCATATTAATTTACCAAGAATGCACTTTAAAAGGGGAATTGACATGTGCCTTGGTTAAGGGGTTGAATACTTGGTTAACTTTTGACCTTAGGTTAAGCCTGAAGACACTGGGAACATGTGGTCCTCTGACACTTGATTGAACCGAGAAAACAGCCATACACCTCGCATCAGATCTAAAAGACTATAAGTTACCTATTGCTGCCTATGGCAGGACCCTCCCTGTTGCTTAACCTGTGGATTTACATGTTTAATAAAGAACTAGCTCAATGCAAGCAGGTTCAGTGAACACAATTCTGGGCAATTCCTACAATAAACCATGAATTTATCTTAAAAGTCTTAATATATCTGTGTCTTTTGTTAGAGAGGAAAAAAAAAGTTATCATAAAAACCAACAGAACACACCTTTGTGTCATCGCATTAGGACTGCTATATGTTTAATATTATCATGGATTTTTTTAGAGCTAGCCTATATTTCTTGGCAAATTTATTTGTACAGCACAATTAATACACGAGTCAACTCAAATGGCTTTACAGGGGCATGAATATTACATTAAAGGAGTTATATTATACCCTATCTCTACAAGTTAACCTAGTTCCCTGGTGTCCTAATGAAATGTCTGACATGCTTTGGTCAAAATACCATAAGGATGGCGCACAATAGCAGTTCAACCCTGCCAAAACAGCCCTGTTCAGAATAGTTGGTTTTGAGTGCCTGTCTCTTTAAATGCAAATAAGAAACAGGTAATCCACCCACTTATTCCACCACCTCGCCTGCACTCTCGCGGAGGGCGGAGCTCTGCTACACAACAAGGAGGTAAACTTCCTGGAAAGGTGGCAACATTCGGGGTGAAAGGTTGCAAACCGAAGTGTGACATTACAGCTGGTGTGAAGTCTACATTGCGTGTTTTATCTCCTGTATTTTGACTAAGACAGCCCACAAAAACACGACTGAGTCAAATTTTTTCACACTTTGCCTGCTGATAGGCCCTCCAGAGTCCCAAATGTACATAATCAAATTATTAAAAAGTTGATTTTGCATAATATGTCTCCTTTAAACGTAATTGAAAATTGCATTTAAATACATTAGAAACAAGTAGGGAAAAATAAATTCAACTTGGAATCAAAACATTAAAACTACATACTGTTGTATCAGCAACATGACTGACAAAGAACTCATTGAGATATTGTAGATCATAAGTATTAATGGATGAGCTGACCATGAGATTACTTTATTCACTGACAGATAAAAATGGAAGACTACGTCAGGCAGAGCTGAACTTTTGTACTGGAAAGGAGGCTGAGAAAAAGAAAGAGGTGATGGAGGTGAGAGAAAAAGAAAGGGGCGATGGAGGTGAGAGAAAAAGAAAGGGGCGATGGAGGTGAGAGAAAAAGAAAGAGGTGATGGAGGTGAGAGAAAAAGAAAGGGGCGATGGAGGTGAGAGAAAAAGAAAGAGGTGATGGAGGTGAGAGAAAAAGAAAGAGGTGATGGAGGTGAGAGAAAAAGAAAGGGGCGATGGATGTGAGAGAAAAGGAAAGGGGCGATGGAGGTGAGAGAAAAAGAAAGGGGCGATGGAGGTGAGAGAAAAAGAAAGAGGTGATGGAGGTGAGAGAAAAAGAAAGAGGTGATGGAGGTGAGAAAAAGAAAGGGGCGATGGAGGTGAGAGAAAAAGAAAGGTGTTAGTTCTATTTACAAATTATCATGATGGCCTTTATATTTCACCACTATTCAGTCTTGCCAATATAGACTATTCTACTATTCTATAAATAAGTTAAATATAATAACCTGTGTAGGTTGTCTTTAGGCCTCTGTTGTAATATGGGTTCTCAATTTATTAGTTTGCTCAAAATTTACCAGGAGTCACAATTTAAGGGGTCATTTTTCACAATTTTCTTTCGGCGGGGGCCCTGCCCACGGACCCCCCTAGCATGAAGGGGGCCCAAAATTTCTCGTACCCTCTACTACTACATGGCAAATGTTTTTCTAAAATCCTGCGCACGGCCCTGATGTAGGCTCCATGTGGTGATAAACGGTCTGGAGCTGTGGCAGGACCGTCCTCTCACATGTCCTGTCGTGGTTCAGGGGAGGAGTGAGGTCTCAGAGCCTCGAATGAAAACACACAGCTCCTCTCCGTCCCTTTCTGATGTCCACAGTCCAGAAACAGTGTTTCTCCGTTTACGTCCTGGACCTTTCCTCCCGATGGAGAGCGGCTTTAGCAGCTGGAGGAGAGATGGGCTGTACTCCGTCTAAGTCTGCCGTCGTTTACAGCCAGGACAAGGTTTGCCGAGACCTGGACACCTGCTCCACTTTTGTCCCCAGCCTGAAGAGCTCCGTGTCGACGCCAGAGAAACCTCGTCTGAGTGCGGAGAGCAGCCGGGCCCGGCAGACTTTCCTCAGTGGTGAGTTCATGGTCAGATTATTAGTCCGACTACCTGCATCTCACACATGGGATGTAGTCGACTACGGGACTTTTAGAATTCGTTTTAAAATACACACATTCTCAAGATTTCATATAAGATGTGAGAAGACGTTAAGGGGAAATCGGTAAATAGTGTATTAAATCCAGCCTCCTTACCGAGCTTCAGTGACATCTCACCTTTCCATCTGACAAGTTATTTTTGTGGACCTCCCGGTTTTCTCCCTCAGTTCCCTGCCGAGACGTCCACGGGCGGTCTGTGAGCCAGTCCTCCCACCCTGACTGCTGGAGCTCTGCGGACAGCGTGCCTGCAGGCAGCCCGGCCTGTCCGGATCAGCTCGGCATGAAGCCCCGCAGCGCGACTCCGGACCTACAAGACACTGAGGGACTCCTGAACTGACTCCGACCCGCAGCTCTACACTGGCACATGGACACACACATCTACCTTATCGGTGCAGCACATGTTTCTTACGCTCTGCTGCAAAGGATATGTACGTGAAGGCAGCAGAAAGAGTGTTGGATTGCTTTTCTAATGATGGCTGTGTGATAATGATAGTTAAAAAACAGATGCATGATGTCATGGTGGGATCTGCATAATGAGTCATTTGACTTTTGGTACTTTAAGTTCATTATGACTGTACTACTTTTTTGTAATTAACATAAGTGAAACTAGAATATATGCACGACATTCCGCTGTAACAGAGTATTTCCGCACTGCTTTAATGTTACTTGTAATGATCTGACTTTTTCTATCAATGGTTGTAAAATAAATTGATCTTTGATGCTACTATGCATTCATTGTTAACAAATTATGATAACCCTCACTAATAAATGTAAACGTAAGGTTTAGTTAATAGCTATTTCACTGTTACCACACAATGGAGTACTTTATAAACCACATTTTTTAAATATAAATTATCCCTTAATAAATTGTTCTTAAAGCCTTTAATCCTTCTTAACAGTGAAGTAATGAATTTAATCAAATGTCCCTCCTATGCCCCAATAAAAGTATATTCAGTCCCCAAAAGTTAGATTTTTTTTAATTACAAAAGTATTCAAAACACTGGCAGCCAAAAAAGGAGACATTCAGTTCTTGCAGAAACATTAAACTTAATCTTCTTCAGTGTGCTCCCAGCCTGGGATAGAAACTGCTGGTTTGTTAAATGCAGGAGAGCAACGCTGTCTTTTTAAATCCCCTCAACACTCGCGATATCACCACACTCTCGCGAGTGCGCCGCGACTTAACACGGGCGAGAGGGAGATGGAGAGAAATGAGGTCTGAAAAGGACCAAATGACCGTGGGCAAGGAGAAAAGCGTCGTCGAGATACAGTTTCGAGACCTCCCTAGAGAGCAGGAAAACACTCCCGGTAACCCCAAGCAGAAAGAAGAGAAGAAGGAGGTTTTCACCAAGGTGCGTAGCCGAGCGTTTAGCGATGCGTTGCATTGTTTACGCTGTGTGGAAAACATGGAGGAGGAGGAGGAGAGGAGGAGGAGGAGGTGGGATCAGTTCAGCACCGCGGACAGCGACGAGGCGGAGGAAGGACTTTATTCACGAGGCGGCCGCGGCTTCCTCCACCTGTCAGCTGCACTTACGGCCGCATATCACATTAGGTTTCACATTTCGACGTTTAGAGTTACTGTTAGTAGACATGTCATAAACAACAGACCTCGCTCTGTGTCCGAGCCATATTGTTGCTTCGTATGTGGTGTAAGACTCGTTCTCTCGACATGTAAAGCCCTGAAGCATTTCCCCAGCAGGTAAAGAGAGGCCAAGGTGCCATGTCCGAGTAATGCTGCCACTGACGATGATTTTCAATATGTATTACACGTATTATGTATCTGAATTATCGTTTAGTGTAGTATAGCATATTTTTAATAGAAAGTATTGACGCATTTTGGCTTCATCTGCAGACCGAAGTGATAAGAAACAACCACGTCCCTTCATATTTTCTTTAAGTATCTTGAAGGTTAAGAAAATAGATAAATAATAATAATCATCTTGGTCAGGGAAGTGTAAGGACTTAACATGGCACTCTTTAATATGTCTGTCTGTCTGTCAGAGCTGGACTTGAAAGGGCAACCTCTCAAGAACAGAAGTTAAAAGCTGAATTGCAGATTTAAATGCAGTTACGTGCCTCACCAACATGGAGCTTTCTGCTGGGGTGAAAAAATAATACATACAAGGGTTGATTGATAAGTTCATGGCCTAAGGTAGAAGGAGATGAGTTACACTCTGTTCCTTCGGTTCAGCTTTTGAACTTCTATGAAACGCTCCACCACCGCTGGACCGAGCGTGTAAATTTGGAGGGGACTGTGTTGAAAAATAAATGTGTTAGGCTTTTGGAAATTGACTCCTTGTACCTTAGATTACAAACAATCACCCCTTGTAGTATATATACGTCTACCCTAAATGATATATCAATGATTGATTACAGGTGGTGCTTAGAAGGCTTCCACCTAACCTGTCAAAGGACCAGCTGGAGGAGCAGCTCAGTCCACTGCCATCCTATGACTACTTCGAGTTCTTTCCAGCAGATCAAAGGTACTCGTGATAACCCTTATAGCCACTGAGGAAATAACTTGTTCTTATGATGGGAAACCTGTTTTGTTTTCCCCCCTTGCATGACATTGTTTACAGCGGTTCCCTTTTTCTCTTTTTCTCTCTTCCCACAGCCTCTATCCGCACCTGTTCTCCAGAGCATACATCAACTTTAAAAACCCTGAAGACATCCTTCTGTTTAGGGATCGATTCGATGGTTATGTCTTTATCGACAACAAGGGTAATTCTTGATCTTGTTTAAACTCGGTGTGAAGGGCGATGAACGTGGGCAAACAGTGCGACCTATTCTGCCATATTAAGAGCAAACAAGGGCGTGTTTGTTTTGCAGCTATACAGGCTGAATATTATGGACAGCGAGGTGGCTTTAGAGCTTTTGTTGCCACTGTTACTATCTGATAGCAGGTCTGTTAAATGATGAGCTGCCTTTTATTTCAATATTTGCTCAGGCCAGGAGTATCCTGCAGTTGTAGAGTTTGCACCCTTCCAGAAAATCTCCAAGAAGAAGCTTAAAAAGAAAGATGCTAAAGCTGGGAGCATTGAAGAAGGTACTGACATACCAAACTTGTGCCATCAATAGAATGTGTCCTGATGTGTAGGAGACTTGATATTAAGCTTGTTAATATATCCTTGTGAATATAAGAATAGCAGAAAATCAATATTTGGCATTTGTTGATGATCAAACATATGCTGCATTTTTACATCCTCGCCCTGAAACTCCCGCAGACCCAGAATATAAGCGGTTCCTGGAGAATTACTCCTGTGATGAGGAGAAGTCTATGGCCAACCCCGAGACTCTTCTGGGAGAGATAGAGGCTAAAACCAGAGAGCTCATAGGTACAGTACAATATGCACAAATTAATATTTTATCAGTCTCAAGATTCAGCTGTATTTACGTAGCAGCTACCCTCAACATTTCCATTTTGTTTGGTTTTAGCCAAACGGACAACACCGCTGTTGGAGTACATCAAAAATAAGAAAATTGAGAAACAGGTAAGATGCGCCAGTGGCGAGAAAATACCCTCACATTTAAAAGATGTGAGGAATCCTTTCTAACGTGTTACATCTTTCTTTACAGAGAATAAGAGAGGAGAAAAGAGAGGAGAGGAGAAGAAGAGAGCTTGAAAAGAAACGGCAGAGGGAAGAGGAGAAGAGGAAGCGACGAGAGGAGGAGAGGCGCAAACGGAAAGAGGCAGAGAAGCAGAAGAAATTATCTGAAAAAGACATCAAAATTAAGGTAGTAGCTCATCACGAAAAACAGTTCCAAATTATCATGTCTAATCTTTCTTCTTTGGACGGTGTATCATATAGTTATGGATTCTGTTGTGTCTTATCTGCAATTTTGTAGCTCCTGAAGAAGAGTGACAGGGATGATGACATGGATTCAGACCGAATTAAGGACAAATGTGACATTGGGGAGACAGACAGAGGCAAATGGGAGAAGGCTGGAGGACAAATGAAGTCAAAGGACTCCAAAGAAAAGTAAGGATTGTGAAATTATTCACTGTAGATAGGCAGCTTTCTGTCAGGGGGAGCTTTTGGATGGCTAAGAAACAAAATGGTATAATTTACATTCAGGTGTACAGAGGGAACACAAGTTTTGGTCACTTTGAAGGTACAATTTAGATTAGATTTGATTCTCATTCCCAGGTCGGTCAGTACACAGTAAGACAACCTGGGAATGAGATCTTCTGCCAATGTGGCTTGCTTTGACCTTTTACAAAGTTCTCAATTTAACCTAACCCCCTCCTGTTTAATATTGAATTCTTTACCTTCTGAAAGAAGACTGTGGAGCAACTGTGATAAAATAAAGACATCTACATTTAGAACTGCAGCTTGACATCATAATATAAAGTGAAAAACACACAATGCTTTACTAATGATCAGTAAAGCCTTCAATTATAAACATATTTCCATATTGCTATGAGACATCAGTATGGGCTCCCAATCTACCAGTCTGAATATGAATTGTATTTAAGATAATGTATAATTGCTGATGTGTGAAGCATAAACACATTATATCCTAACCACTTATATAATAATAAAAGGCCCAACTCTTTATCCGAATGAAAAAGAGGGGGACCAGCAACAGCTAAATTCCAAACATAGCTTAAGTTGTAATTTGCTCACTCACTAAATAAATCAGGTCAGGTCTTTTAATAAATATGCCAACACTAAATATGTTTGTAAACACCAGGAAAAATTTTTTTTTCCAATTATGATCTGTTTGGAAACCTACATATTACATTTAAAGGTAAAGTTGTTTTACTTGTGAATATTCATCTATATTTCATGGTAACAAAAAAAAAACCCACCTTACTGTAAAGTGGTCCCAAGAATTCCCATACTAACAACTTCGTTATGTCTGTGTTATGATGATGTATTTGATATGCAATCTCCACTCTGACCACTAGAGGTCAGCCTGAGAGTGACAAGGAGCAGAGGGAGCAGCATGGCCGCAGACAGAGAGACAAGGAACACCGAGGGAAGGATGAAGAGAGGAAACGACAGCGAAACCACTATGAATTTGACAAGTTTATGCGCCGTAAAGATGAGACCAAATGGGGAAAGGGCTACTGTCAGGATCGGGCCAAGAAAGAGGGGCATCACCACGGATACTCTTACTGTCCTGACAGTGGAGACAAACTGGGCAAGGAAGACAGGGAGGACCTGGGTAACAGGAAGGAACGCCTCCGAAACAAGGTGAGCGAGAAGGTGAGCATGAGATGGGGGGCCGGGTTGACAATTCATTACTTTTTCTCTCATGATGTAGACCTGTAAGTGTGTTTCAAATTGTGGCTGGTGTCTGTTTTTTTTACAGGTGATTATCAGCTCAGAGAAATCAGGTTTCTTTTCTTTCAGAGTACTCATGTTGTGAAAAGGAATTTTATTCTCCTGAAATCTGCCAACTTGAAGATTGCACCTCTGCAAATTGAACAGCATATAAATAGAATAGAATAGAATAGAATAGAATAGAATAGAATAGAATAAGGTATTTAACTTTAGCTTATTGACAAAAACATGCAAAACAGGTGGATATAAATTGCTCCCAAAGATAAATGCATGTTTGTGTATCTGTGTCTGTCCTGTGAAAAACAACACTGTGATGTTAGAGGCCATGGCTCACAGAACATCGGGAGTCAGGTTCATATTTAAACCCAGGGACCCCGAGACTGTTCGTCATTGGTAATCATTGAGGACTGGATGATTTTTCTATACATGGAAATTAAATCTTACAAAGAAAATATTACAGATCAGACCATTGGCCATGAACAAAGGATTTAGTTCATAAAGTTAACCACGTCATCAGTATTCTATTATTTTAAATTATTCTATATTTATCAATCACAGGTGTTTAGTACGAGGGACGGGAAATTACAAGATTTACTTGATACCAATGCCATTCTCAATTCTGCTTATGGGTCCGATTCCCTTTTTGATTCCTGATAAATTTTTTCAAGCTGGCTGTAGCCTGAGAGCGAGCTGTTGCAACAGTCTGTCATCGTCTAGACCAACAACAAGGTAACAAGGTCATTTGTTTGTCTTTATACAACACGGGGTTGCATAACGTCATGAAAGTTTATGGCTCTTTCATGCTTCACAAGCATAAAATACATATACAGTGATATATATACATATATATGTATATATACACACACACACACACACACACACACACACACACATATATATATATACACACATACACACACATAAAAGCAATACTTCTGTACTGTATTTTTTGATTCTGCTACAGGGGATATGAACAGTAGCAACAAAATAAGCTCCACTCTGGTGAGTGAGAGCCCCTTTGTCAGCTCAGCCATCGTGGCTGAGCTGACCCATGATACATTACTTACTCATTAAAAGAATAGTAAAGAAAACAGCCAAAACAATCCTAATGTGAAAACTGTGTCATAAGTTACAGGCTGCTGAGATATTAGACTTATATAGAGTGCTTTAATAGGCTAGTTTTGTACTAAGCTGGTCTTGACAGCTTGGACCAAACCAATAAAATAAGGGTTAGGGTTTCTATTTCTAGTTTCTATCTCTATTGTAACTGACTATGTTGTCTCTCTGTTCAGCCCTCAGTCATAGTAGAAATGTCTGACAGACCTAAAGGGAGTTTTTATCAATTTTCTGGGAGTGTCTCAGAGTTTATCTGGACATCATACCAGGGAGTTGGGTGTGGTGAATACAGCAGGCGACCAGGGTGTTTTCTGCACCTGCAAGCCCAGTGCATGTTGGGATACACTCGAGGCCTGCGTGACTCATAAAAAGAACTTCCATATACATTCAAATTGTGTGTGTCTCTCCCATGTTCCTGCTCTCTTGTCTCCCTGCAGGACCGTCCAGCCATGCAGCTCTATCAGCCAGGCGCACGCAACAGGAAGCGCATGAGCTCCGCGGGCAAAGGCTACGACTGCATCCCTGTGGCCCACTCACCTGAACCCGGGACAGAGCACTGTTATGATGTCGTCGCCATGGCAACGGGGCTGGAGAAGGGGTTTGAGAAAAGCAAAGATGAACTGTGAGCAGTATGGACAATTATAGAAAGTACAAATAAATTATTCAGCTTTTTAGCCTATGTTGATGGTGAAATGTTTGACTGGTTTATCATTGAGATTTTGAAAATAACACCCCATTGAGGGAGAAAGGCACTTCAAATGCAGCAGTCTTTTGGTAACTTTCATCTGCATCATGTGTATTACAGTTCAGAGCTTTGAATGTTGGTCAAGGCGTTTGTTTTGCTGAAGCATGAACATTTTTAGCACGCACTAAACATTTAACTGCCTCACTGATTAGAATTTAAGAATCATCAGAGTAAACCGAAAGCTGAACGTTGAGTGCTTGGAGTGAACCATGTGGAGAATATTGACAACAGAGGCGAACATTAGTTGTTACCTTCAGGATAGCACAACAGTTAACTCGTTCTTTTTACAGCGATTTGGTATATTACATGTACTGTTTTGGTGCAAATGCCTGGATTGATATTGCATTGAATTTTGCAGTTGCCTCCTGCTAGCTATTTGTCAGTTTCCTCAAAGCTTTTTCACATGAAGCAGTGCAGTGTCCTTCCTTCCGGTCATCATGTGTCCCTGTTAGTGGCAGCTCACGTCTGGTGTCCATCAATAACTTGTGAGTGGAACCTCATCACCTGCATCAGATCTTGTTACTCAGCCTTTATAGACTCCACTGGACCTGGATGTTTTTAGAAATCCTATAAAGTTTTATTAAAACTAAATATGAGGTAAGTCACACTTACAAACGATGGATGTAGAAAATGGTATGGATTAAATCGTGTGTATTTCTGTGTGTAAAGGTGTGCGAATGAGAAGGGGATAAGAGATATTATTCATGAAGAGTCAACATGTCAGCACGTTTCACCACTTCTTCCTATGTTCTTTGTGTCTTATTACATGTGGTCCATCGTATTCTAGGTGTCATACAACAGAGACAATATTTTTTCGTGATCAAAGCTTTGTACACGTTCACCCATGAGCCAAGAAGAACATACTCTCTACATTTCTATAAAGCATTTCCAAAAAGTAATACGTAAAGTCGAGAGATACGACACAGATAGATGGAATACATTTTCTATGCTGTGTGTGTGGTTTTCTATTAATTTTGTCAACTAAATGTAATTGAGAGGACACAAATGTTGATGAAGTAATATAGTGTGTTTAACAAGCCTTATATTATTTTTGCACATGACCTAACATTTGTCTGTCATACCTCTTTTATCATTTTGTTCCTTTCAGTTGTGAGAAAATAAAGCTCTTCAACCGTTAAAACAGACTAAAGTGTGTTTCAGTCATTCTGGAAGTTCTCTGTCAGTTTGGGTGAGGCAGCCCTGCCCACGATACATATATGCAACTGGCAGATATGAGTCGATTAGAGTTAGTATCACAGCATTAGTGGCTGTAGACATGCCTAGCTGCTTCATTAGTGACACTGGATGTCAAAGATGAAATAAAACTAAGCCATTTTTCTATCTAAATGTTAGTTGAGGTCACCTGAAGTAAAATGGAATGTTGTAATTGTGGTCTTTCTTACACGTTGTGGATTACGACACGCTCTTTTACTCAATGTTCTCTACTGCAAGGATCACAATAATCTCACAGAAAGTGTCACACTGTCACCCAGATAAAGCAGAACTGTCATAATCAACAGGAAGCCAGCAGCATACGAACACATCCCGTGGATCTTGTGAGCAGTGAGTTTAAATCTGGTGCTCTCACTTCACTTAAAAAACACTTTCTAACAGAACCTGTGTGTGTTTGTTTATAGGACAGTGTGTGCCAACTGATACCTCAGACCCTTCTTGTGGTGCCTTAAGAAATATTTAAAGATACCCTCCACACATGTGCCAAGGCATACAAAACATTCTCTGATGTCTGTAATGGTTTTTGCAGATATAAAGTATAATTACCACATTGAAATCCTTGGCAATGGCATTTACTCCTTCTACCTCATTAGAAATGCCAGAATACATTACATTTAGCAGATGCTTTTGTCCAAAGCGACTTACAGTAATTCATACATACATTCATACACTGATGGCGGTGGCTGCTATGCAAGGGGCCGACCAGCACATCAGGAGCTCAGGGGTTTCAGTATCTTGCCCAAGGACAGAATGACATGCAGTCCAGTGGAACATACATGAATATGGAAATATTTCATTTCACAAGTTTATCTGCTGGACACAAGATGTCTCCTAATTCACTGTAAAGTCCATTCTGAATGTGTGCGCACTGGAAGCTTCAAGTTTCCACATCCCATTTGAGTTTGCTGGATATTGACCCAGGCTTCCAAACTGTTTGTGATGTCAAAAATTGTGCTTACCAACACCAACATTATTGAGCGCAGTGGAAATTAACACCCTCAGCAATGAATGTGAAAACAGTCTTCCTGTGTGAAATACACAACATTCTACAGAGTAAAGATGAAACATTCACAAGAAGAAAAAGACATCTTTGAATGGAGGACACACTGATCCGCAATAGGGATTTTACTTCTTCTCTATTTGCACACATGTAACGGGTATTTCTCTTTACCCACACTTGTGTTTTTCCCTTTCGAATCACAGCAGTGATATGGAGGACGTGAAAGTGAAAGTGTCACCCTTTGATACGTTATGAACTATGACTGACAATAATAGAATGGTTTTGTCAGTTTCCTATAAGCACTTTGTAGTGTGCAGTCTTCCCATGCGTTAAGATAAGTCATGAATTACATGGTGAGGAATAAGTCGGTCAGGATGAGTAAATGTGTTTGTTCTCCATGCTGTGCTCTTGGTGTAGTTCTAAAGAGTCATTCTCCAAGACCGCCTCTAAAGCGTGGCTTTTACTACAGTTGGTAGGATGAAATATGTCACATGCTCCATTTCCTCTCCCTCTGTCTGTGGTAAAGTGACTGGCTCAAACCCCCCGTCACAATATCTATACCTCCATCTGCAACTGCCTACCTGCCAGCCACGTCTCGTCTGCCTGTTTCCTTATAGGTGAGTGCTCAACTGACTTTATCAGGGGAAGAGTTAACCTTATATTTTCATGATTATTCCTTTTTGAAACTGACTTGAAATGAGACCAAACGGCACCACGTGTCAGTTGAATTATGTGTCTTTTTTGTTTGGTTGTATTATTTCTGTGTAAGTTATCAGTAAGAGGGTCTCTGGTCAACATTTGCTATTTTAAGTAGGTTTTCAGTAAGTTAATAACATTTATTCAAAAGATGATACACCTGCATAGGACATTGAAAGTGTAATGTAAAAATAGCATCGATAAACCTGCGTTAAAGAAACGCTTTATCCCATTTCAATTATAGAATACATAATTGTCCAGGGAAAAAGAAGGCAAAATAAATAGAAAATAACAAACTAATTTATACTTATACTGTATATATATTTTACATTTCATATATACACATATATATAAAAACGTAAAATGCCACGTCTTGGTTTTTTCATTTTTGCATTACAGTGTGTTTTTCTCAGGTGTTACCAAAAGATCCTGTTATCATCCCCATCATTTTTGTAGTGATGGTGTACGTTGTATAATTATAGTAAATAACTTAAAACGGCTCAACAACTTGCCTCTGTTGATTACATCTCTGTTTGGTTTGTGGTAAGCCCCCCACCACCAACCATGTGCACCACATATGGTATAAAGTGTTTGTGTTTCCTGTCCTTGTAATGTTTCGTTCTGTCTCACCTCCCTCTTTAAGCCTGTTGTAATATGATTGCCGAAAGTTGTCAGACTATCTCCTTAACACTTTTGCATGTGTCAGTTGTACATGAGCTCCCCAGAGCGACAGTTGGCACGCTTCAACCACCAACCAACCATGTCCTTTTCCTGTGCGAATACTCCACCCAGCACATGTGCTGCTTGCACGCGAACAACAACACAGTCTTGATATGATTGCTACTGTATCTGTTTCACACCTTGAGATCAATCAGTTTCACACCCAAAGAGGAGAGAATACACCTAGTGGCATGCATCACTTTGCTAACGATTTTGCTTTTTTCCCATAAGTATTTTCTGAGAAAAATGAACTCTACCACATCCTCACAAGTCTTTGTCAAACTCCGGCACACAGGTGGTGAGAGGCCATTCTGCTGTGATCATGACGGGGAACTCCAGCATCCCCAAATTAGACAACGCCACCCTATCCCTGTTCAAGAATACAAACACCAGCATTGCCATCTCTGTCATCTACATGTTTGTCACTGCCATCAACCTGGTAGGAAATGGCCTCTCCATGTGGATCCTCATCTTCCGTACCTCCCCCAAGACTGCCTCCATCATCTTCATGATTAATCTCACCTTCACTGACTTGGCCCTGGGCATAGCCCTGCCATTTCAGATCGCCTACCAGCTCCAAGGGTATAACTGGAGACTGGGACCCAAGATGTGCAGGTATGCCTTCCATTGTTGCATGCATACATTCTTCTACTTGTTTACCTTGTGATTGTCAGGCAAAACATTATTTTCGCAGTCCATCATTTATAGAATAGTTTGACATTTTGATAAATACACTTTGCTCTCTTGCAGAGTTAGATGAGAAGTGGCAGCCAGCAGCCATTTAGCTTATCTTAGCATAGCATAGAGATTCTAAACAGGGGGAAACAGCTAGCCTTGCTCAATCAAAAAGCTACAACATCTGCCAGTTAGCACCTTTCAAGCTCACTAATGACTTTTTACAAGGACTTTAGATTAATAGTGACAACAAAGATGGGCTACTAAAGGGTTATGTGTCTTACTTGATTTTGTGAATTCTTCACTGGTTGGCTGCTAACCTCATGGTGGCAACAAATAATTCACTCCCCTCGGAAAATGAACAGTTTGTTACGTAACCACCCATAAAACCAGCGATGGTCCTTTTTACACTTTGTTTTTTGTCTCCATCAACAGTTCCCTGACCCTCATCTTCTACACCAATATGTACTGCTCCATCCTGACCATGATGGCCATCGGAATCGACCGCTACCTCGGCATCGTCAGGCCCATGCTGTTCAGGCAGATCAGGAAGAAGAAGTCCATGGCCGTCATAGGTTGCCTCCTCATGTGGGGTCTGGTCCTGTGCGTTCTGTACCCACTGATGACCACAGACCTGACCTTCGAATTCCCTGAACTCGGGATTACCACATGCTTTGACATGCTGAAGAAAGACATGCTCCCGTCCACGGCAGCCTGGGCAGCCTTTCTCTTCAGCATGGTGTTCATTCTCTTCCTCTTCCCTTTCTGTGTCACAACATTCTGCTATGTCAGTGTCATCCGCAAACTGGCCAAAGATTTCAAGACAGCCCAGAAAGATAGAGCGATACGTCTGGCTGTCATTGTTCTACTCGTCTTCACTCTTTGCTTTGCCCCAAACAACATCCTCCTGTTGACCCACTCAGTGCTGAGACTCTTCTATAAGAAGTCCGTTTACATGGCCTACAAACTGTCTCTCTGTTTCAGCTGCCTGAATAGCTGCATCGATCCATTCATTTACTACTTTGCTTCCAAGGATTTCAGACAAAAGCTGAGGCAGATAATGAATCTGCATAGCCTGAGTAGTGGGGACTCAATGAAGATGGAGCATAAAGAGAGCATGTACTCGGCACATTGCACTTTCGAGGGTCAAGAGAGACAACACAGCAAGGTGTATTTGATGCCAGGCACATCACAGCGGAGAGAGAGTGAGACAACTTAAGGAAAGAATAAAAGACATGTGAGAAAGGAAGTGAGTGGTAGTGTAAGAAATTGTGATTGTCATGGGCTGGCCTTGTGTACATCAAGCTCTTACATCACCTTTTCCTGAGTTATTTTACTTCTTATTTTTCATGTGCACGAGCTGATGAACATGGATAGCAGCTGAATGTCTTTGCCAACTTAGTCATTATTCCTGTGTTACCCAACGTGTTATTTCATGGATTGAAAAAACAAACAAACTTTAATTTCGAATTTTAATATCTTGATGTAGCATGCACGAGTATCAATAAAATGTGAATTAAACATGTATTTTATGGATGCCCTCTATGCCTGAACATAGCTGACTTTGTAACATTTATAACATATTCTCTGTTCATGTGTCTGTAAATTGTTGCCCTGCTTTTAACTATGAAGTGATATCGTTGACCTTTTGACTTTTTTAACTTATGAAACTTTCAATCTCCTCCTATTGTTGTTTTTGTTTTCTCTGTTTTATTTGTTTAAAAAATAAACGTTTTATTAATTGCATTATTATTCTTATTCTTATTTGTATTGTTATTATTATTATGATTATTATTATGATGACGATGATGATGATGATTATTGTTGTTGTTATTATTATTTGTTTATTGTATTATTATTATCATCACTATTGTTATCATTATCATCATTTGTATTAGTATGATTATTATCATCTCCTACTTCACTATTATTATTATTAATTTTGAATTATTATCATTATTATAGTACTAGTAGTAGTTGTTGCACGTTGAAACTTGCATGCGTCTCTTATGTGGCGCCGCCCACGTAAGAAACGTCATCACGTAAGCGTCGTCACGTTGGTTGTCCTAGCAAGCAGCTACCACTGCCAGTTTCCTTCCCTACTTCGGCAGGTAAGTCATATCCTGACGTTACATATTTTGTATGGAGCTTTGCACGGACATTGAAACGTGCTTTTTAAATGACTGTGTATATTAAACCGTGTGCATTTTTTGGGGGGGCTGAACTCGCGAGCTAAACATCACAGTACGTGTCGTTCACTTGCAGTCGAAGGAGCTTTTTCTTGAAGTAACTTAACGTCAGAGAAACTAAAATCAACAAGACAGCCTATATTAGCTGATCGATAACAGTAAGTTAGCACAGTCAGTTTAGCAGAGTGGTGAACCTTGTTCTATTATTTGGTTATGTGTTCACCTACGCTGGTTAACTTTTGACTCGCTGTTCCAGAGAAACCACATATTGATTGTGCAGGCACAGTAACTAGGCTAAACTAGCATAAAGCATTATGTTCAGGAAAGCTGTGATTTAATGAAATGGCTTCCTTGATGCATGAAGTAGTGGACGTGCTGACAGCTGCTCACTCACTATTTTATTGAATGCATAATTCAGTTCATGTATGTGTGACTCTGTGTGAGGTATTGGACTAGGATCATATATTAATACTTTAGTACACAAACTTTAATAAAGTAAAGAATGATCATGCCCATTACAATATCCCACAGCACAATGACATGTCTTTAAATTGCTTGTTTTGTCCAACCAGCTTTCCAGAACCCGAAATGTACAATTTATATTTATTTAAATCAAAGAAAAGTAGCAAATATTTGATTGGTATATGAGAGGATGGAACCAGTTGACGTGTGGTGGTTTCTTTGACGAATTACTTTAATGATTAACTGTTTAGGTCAGTTGACTCATTAAACGGTCAACTAATTGTGTGAGCTCTTTATGGACCTGTCCTCACTGACAGTGTATGAACAGCTGCAGTCATCTGACTCCTTATTGCTGCAATCCTTCACATAAAGTGGGACACATCTGTAATGTTTAACTCTGTCCATCTCTTTAGGGGCAGTTAGACGAGAAGGCCGCCATGGTGCTGAACCCTGTCATTTCCAAGCTTGCCGGTAAACTGGTCGTGCTGGCAAGTGCTTCTCCAAGGAGGCTGGAGATCCTCCGCAATGCAGTATGTTTCCAAACCCATTGGAACTGAATATATATCATGACAGCTGCACATTTTGGTTAATTGTGAACTCATAAAATTGTACTTTTTGAGTTGCGTTGAAACACGATTTCTCTTCTATGACTCTGCTCACAGGATTAATCTTGACTCCAGCGGTTAGACGGTTTTCAAGCTTTCATGTGAATGTATGCGTCACCTGCACTAAAAACAAAACCAAGTCGCTGATTTTTATGTACAAAATATTAGTAAATCCAACACGTTTAGGTGTAACGGCCTTGTAAATGTTTAACGATCCAATCAGTATATGAGTGGATGATACATGACCCACACTTGTCACATCTCTTACTGCGCCTTATCTGATGAAAATGGTCTCGACAAGCTGCATAATGACGATGAGTATTTTATTTAAGACTGAACTGGCAAATCAGCTTATCGCAGATGTGTAAATCTGTAATGATGTGCTGTAGGTCATTTGGAATCAATGTTGCCGTCCACTAGAGCGTACTATATTAAAGTATAGACGTTTGTATTTCAACTGTGAAATTTTCCACCCAAGTCCATTTTTTTGTCACAGTTCTTCATAAAAATGTTTGTTTATATTATGTGAAATGGTTCAAATATTGATATGAAATTTTGGATTGGAGTATCGTTTTATTGTTGCTTGTCTCCCCTATACAATTTCAGGGCTTACGGTTCGAGGTGGTACCATCCTGGTTCAAAGAAACGCTTGACAAGGGGCTTTTCAAAGCACCTCATGAGTATGCCGTTGAGACAGCCAAACAGAAAGCCCTGGAGGTGGCCAGGAGGATGCCTTTTGTAAGTTAAGCTCCTTTCTGTATGACAGTAAACAGTAGATATTATCTTGTTGTGTATTATCTCATGTTGACAATTTGTTTGTGTATTCATTTGCTTTAGAAACACTTGAAGACTCCAGACATGGTAATCGGAGCAGACACAATTGTGGTAAGAGTAAGAAGGGATTACAGTGTGTGTGTGCTTACTCTCTGCAATAAAAGGTGCATGTTGCATATTGTTTAATCTGGCAATCGTTTTTAAATTCCACAGACTGTTGATGGCATGATTCTGGAGAAGCCAGTGGACAAAAATGATGCCTACAGGATGCTGTCAAAGTCGGTATCAACGTCATACATCCTTTCTGAGCTGACATTACAAGCAGGAAATGGACAAGATCGTGTTTACAGGTTCTGTCTTCTTGGTTTTTCTCTTCCAGATTGAGTGGCAAAGAGCACAGCGTCTTCACTGGTGTCGCTTTAGTCCTCTGCCATGAGAAAGAAAGTAAGTCACAATTAAATGATAATTGTTTTCTGTAGAAATGTATTGGAAGAAAACACGTGTTAGAATGTGTTAGAAAAGAGGTCAGGCCTTCGGGGCTTCTTTTGTTTTTCTAAAATGTCCAGGAAGAATATCTGTATGGAAAAGCTAATCATGAAAGATTTCATAACAGTTTCCTAAAAGTACCGTTCCCAAGAGGGCTTTACTGGCCGATTGTGATTCATTTATTAAACTCCCTGCCCCCCCAGATGAAGAAGTGGACTACCAGTCATTTGAATTCTACGAAGAAACAAAGGTTAAGTTTGCTGATCTCTCAGAAAGTATGCTATGGGAGTACATCAATAGTGGTGAACCCATGTGAGTATGAACATTTGAACTTTCACACATGTAAAAGCTATTGATTTGTCCTGGTGAGGTAACCTAACCAAGCATTTGATCAGTGGAGGTCATTAAGTGAATGCAAGCCTCATGAACCTTTCGCTTTTTTGGACTTTGATGCCTGACTTTTTTTTTTTTTTTTTTTCCTGCTGTGTTTGCCTTGTCCTATTTGAGATACAGACGTGTAAGCAAAAAATACAATCTCGACTTTGGTCAGAGCGAATGTATCTTTGGATTTGTTCTTCATTTGCAGAAGTACTGCTACACGCACAACCCTGCTGTGTTTCTGTATTGCTCAGTGTCTATGTGTGGTTTTCAGGTTCATACTTTAACTTCGAGGTGTGTATGCCGTGCTTTTTTTTTGTTCAAAAAACACATTCTCATTCTCATAGTGTACATTGCTACAGTCCCCTTTCTGAAAAGCCTCGTCTGTACTGATTGGTCAGCTCCCACAGGCCTCAGCAGGCACCATAAACCAAATTAGTGTCAGTTCTGCCAGTCATTTTGTTCCCTGGGAATCACTAGAACCAGTCTAGCTGCACTTCTCCCATGAAAATCACCACAGTAAACACTTCTAAACTGAAAACCTTACCACCCTACATGATCGAGCAGCCTCCCTGTCGAGTGGTCATTAATGTCACACCTTTACAATATTAGCAAGCTAGCTGCCGGGAGCTAATCTAAGTTACCAAGCAAATTAATTCCTCCAGCACCCGTTTTATATGTACATGCAGCAGCCGGCAACACGCATGCACACTCACCAGCATGTTTATGTATAAAAACGAAGCTTACGTGCTGCAGTAAAAACAGTTACCAGCTAATGACCTACCTCTCATTTTTAGTTGGCTTCAGATGAGTTCAAATGTTCACATAGTTTCGCTTGTGTTTCCCTCAGTATTACAGCATCAGTCTAACATCACCCCAGGTTGTGGTAAGAGATGTCTGTTGTCACAATAGATGTGCAAGATGCTAACACCAAGTTTAACAAGCAAACCTACAAAGTTAGGTAAAACAACATTAAACAAATCATTTGTTTGTATCTTTTGAATCCGTCCTTGAGCTTGTGAAGCTGCCAACCCTTGTTGATAATGCCGTCCGGAGTAAAATGCAGAATTTGTCATCGGGGCATCTCTGCAACTTTTAGATCTAAAAATAAAGTTCATCGCTGGGCCGTGAAATCCTCATATGGTGGGATTAGATTAAGACTTTTGGTTCTTGCAGCCAACAACAGAAATGTCACTGTTTTTTGATAGTACCTTCAGTAGGTTACAGTCGATGGGACGGTCTTGCTGGTGCTGTGTTACATGGTCACAAGTAACTGAAGAAACCGCTTGACCACAGAGAAAGCGTTACCCTTGTTGTGGACTTAGTGCTTTGTAACTTGGCGTTCACATGCACAGTACAGGGGGAAACCCAAAAGCGTAATATGGCCTCCCTAAATGAAATATTTGTATCTTTGTGTGTCAGGGACAAGGCTGGTGGCTACGGTATTCAGGCTCTCGGTGGCATGCTGGTGGAATACGTTCACGGAGACTTCCTCAACGTTGTGGGTTTCCCCCTTAACCACTTCTGCAAACAGCTGGACCGTATTTACAACCACTGCACTTCCTCCTCGGACGAAGAAAGTTTGTCTGTCTGCCTGGGCCAAAACAGCAGTCACACTCCCACAATACCCACTCAGCCCCCACCTAACCTGTCGACCCAGTCTAGCCACAGTCCCGCCTCTTCAGCCAAACACAACCTCTCCTCCGGCCCCAGACCAAACAGCCCGTCTGCCAGTCAAACACACCATACCCAGAACAGCCCGACAGCCAGTCCTGCTCATAAGGTTAGCTTTTTTCTCACCCTGCTAGCAAAATCCCCCTTTTGTCATGATTCATATATAACAGTTTCCCCTTGTAGGTGAAAAGGAATGGCGGCAAAAGTGAAGAGAGTCAGAGTTCCTGGATGTTGGTTAACAGCTTGTCGAAACATACAGACACGAGAGAGGTCCAAGACTCTGAGAATACAACATCGCCACTGATGACCAGCGGGGGGCAGGTTATTGAGCTCAACGTGACAGAGCAGGAGGACAGTGAGCTGAAAAAAGAGGACTTACAGCGAATTATTGAGCTGATGGATGGATTCAAAGCCTCAAAGGTAAGTAGAGGTAAAAAAAAAAGCATTGTATTGTTTTTCTCCTTGGGACATCATATTGAAATATAACTTTTAATGAATTTCTGAACTTTGGGTTATTCACGATAAAGGTTGTGTGAGTGATTAATTGATTATCAATCTCAAATACCAAAGTTTTGGGTTGTTACTGTTGTTGTGGCTCGGACTGAGCCACCAAACCAAAAAGTCTGTATATGAAGACTTGGAAATGAGACTCAACAATAAACTATCTTTCTCCAGAGCGGCTCACCCTAACTTTTAGTCACTTCCTTGCTGAGTGTAAGTCTAGAAAGTTGCTACCACTCACATGCACGGTAAGTACATTAACATGGTTTTGTGTCAGAACGACTAGTTGAGGTTTTACGGAGGGTTTATGAGCAGGAATATCTATATTCAGGGTTCGTACGGGTGCTTGAAATCCTCGAAAGTGCTTGAATTTCAATGTTGTGTTTTCAAGGTCTGACAAAGTGCTTGGATTTTAGTTTAAGTGCTTGAAAGTGCTTGACATTATAACTCTGTGCCTTGGCAAAAGTGGGATTAGACTGGATAGTTTGCTTAGTACAAGGAGAAATAAAACCAGTTTGTGTATATCATCACACATGCAGCCTGGTAGCAATAGACAAGGATGGCTGAGGAGAATGTGAATTTGATGCAATTTGGACTGATGACACGTTCAGTATTAATAAACTTTGATGAATAAGTGAACAGCTTATAAAAGTTTATGTCAAAAAAGAAAATTACAGGGTGCTCTCAAGTCTGTCTTTGTCTCGGTGTAAGTGTGCCTGAAGAACACCAAGTGGCTTCCCTTTTTTTGGATAAAACATTGTGTTTTCCTTTAATTTCTAAAGTTTTTGCTATTATGAAACATCATTTTAGATGTTTACAGCATAATTCAATGTACATAGTTGTGATAAAAAGTGAAAAGAATATGTATTTTACCCCATCGATAAGGTACTGGAAAATTTTGAAAAGGCCCCTTAAAAGTGCTTGAAAAGTGCTTGAATTTGACCTTGAAAAATGTGTACAAACCCTGTATATTCTGGTGTCGTAACTTGGAAACTCAGATGGTTGAGCGGCAACTTCGAGGTGACCAAAGGACTCCAGGATACAAGTTAAACAAACAGGATAATGTGGTAATTAGTGAGCTGCTGGTTCATATTGAACTAACTTAAAAAAAAAAACAAGTATTCCTTAAAGACTTATAAAACAATCTATTCTGTTCAATAATGCACTGGATGGTGTTCTGGTATGGAACCACACACAGAGAAATTAAGTTTACATTTTATTTTATTTAAATTTTATTTTATTTAATTGCTCCTGTGTCCATTTTTCCTTTCCCCATATGTTTCAGGCACTCTTTACCTCATCCAAGATGGGTGTGTTTGACCTGCTACAAACTCGACCGGGGCTGGATGCAGCACAGGTGGCCCAGGAGCTCAAGGCCTCTGTGAAGGGGACTGAATGCCTGCTAGAGGCCTGCGTAGCTCTGGGACTGTTGAAGAGCAAAGGAAGAAGTTAGCCAGAATTCCTCTATTTCCAATACATTTTTCAAACCATTAAGAGGTAGAATTTACTGTTTATCTTTATTTAAAATGAACCTAACTCATGCTTCATGATTTGTCTACTCCCAGCAGGCCAGAGCCCAATGTACGAGAACACACATCTGGCCACGCGGTTCCTTCTATCAGATGCTCCTCTCTCGCTGCAAGGCTACATCCGGCATTGCAACGACACAGTGTGGCCTCTTTTCTCCCACCTGGAGAGTGCTGTGCAGGATGGAAGCAACCAGCGCGAGAAGGCTTTTGGCAAGAAGTCTCAAGACGTGTTTCAGGTGATAATCAGCCTCAGATGGATAAAAGGTGGGGGGATAAAACATTTGGAAATATTTTACAGTTCTTTTTCTTTGTTCCTTTCTGTCATTTGTTTCTTTTTAAAGGATACCTACTACAACAGTAAAGAAGTCAAACTGAGATTCATGAATGCCATGCACAGTATCGCTAAAGTCACAGGGAAAGCTGTAGCAACAGCATTTGACCTCTCCAAATTTAAAACTGCCTGCGACATTGGAGGTAAGGAGAGAACTAAAAGGTGTGAAAGTGTGTTCCTGGCTAATAAACCATTTTTTTTATATATATATATATATATATATATATATATCATCTTTTTGTCTTCCCAGGGTGCACTGGTGCCATGGCCTATGAGTTTACTAAAGCCCATCCCAAGCTGTCTGTTACAGTGTTTGACTTGCCAGCTGTTGTTGAGATGAGTGAACATTTTCATCCTCTGCACACAGACAACAGGGTATCATTTGTAGCAGGTCAGTTTGTTTATCTGCATCGAAGTACAGTCTTGACTGTTGATGATTAATAACCAAAAGTTTTGAAAATGCAGACCACCACTCATGGCTCTGTCCTCTCTGTATGAACAGGAGACTTTTTTAAAGATGAGTTGCCCAAAGCAGACTTGTACATCCTGGCAAGAATTCTGCATGACTGGCCTGATGAGAAAGTGCATCTTCTGCTGAGTAAAATCGCGGATGCATGCACACCAGGTAAAATCCTTAAAGCTATATCAGCCTTTTTGTTTTGTACAGGCAAACTAGCAGCTATTAGTTATCAACTTAACGTCAAATCAAGTGTGAAATCTGCGGCTGTTTGTTTGAAAACCGCTTCTGTTACCTGTTATAATCAGTGTTCAGCTGATGGAAAAGATAAAAATGAAATCACTATTGTGAAATAGAAAACAACAGTTTGCAAGAACTTCAACGCCAAGCCAAAATACCATCTTGGTGGTATATTTGTTTCCTTCCTCGCTCTATCTGAACTATTCTTTGCTGAGAGCAAAGCAATGCGAGGGGACAAAACCAGCACTATTCTTCTGGTAAAGTGTTACATCTGCATAAACATCATGCAATTGCACCATTGTGCCAGGCTGTGGAGTCCTGCTCAGTGAGATCTTCCTGGATGAAGAGAGAAGGGGCCCGAGTCGTGGGCTGCTCCAGGCCCTTAGCATGAGCGAAGGGAAACAGAGGAGTGCCACAGAATACAGTCTGCTTTTGAAGAGCCATGGTTTCGTAACGGCACATGTCAAACATACAGCCAACCTCCTGGATGCTATGCTCTGCATCAAAGCATGACTGACAACGGCCCCAACAATGCTACATAGAAGGTCTTGTGATTTACTCTGTACTGCAGGTAACCTTTCCTTTCCTGCACACTAAGGTTTTAAACACATCTTTTGTTGGGCCCTAGGGTGTGCCGTGCTCATAGCTGAGACCATGTTGGATGGACAGACACCCTACTCTGCTCTGCAGTCTCTGAACATGCTTGCCCAGACTGATGGGACTGAGAGGACAGAGAGCCAGTATGCAGACCTGCTGAGCAAACATGGATTTCGGGAGACGCGTGTGGTTCACACTTGGAACTTCCTTGATGCCTTTATTGCCATTAAAATGTAATTTGTCAATCATGCACATGAATCCTCATGTTTTTCATTCTTTATGATGGATGGTTTTTGTTCAGATTTTGGCCTTTTGAGCAGGATCAGATTATTACTACAGTTTCATTAGGTGTGAGCTGCTGTAAAGTTGGAGCTCATTTCAACATGTGCAAGTGGAAGGTACATCCTTTCCACATGCAGCAAGAATGATGCACACCTGGTGTTGCATGCGAATGTGCACAGTAGATCAACAGTGGAACAATGGCACAAATAACGTTGTTCTATGCTGTGAAGCTATGTGAAAATCTGCCAAGTGTATTGATAAGCAATCTAACATCAGCAGCATCCTGCTTGTGGTTCAGATGCTTTGTTTGCTGTTCTTTAGGAGATTCTCTATTATAGTACAGGACATCCTGTATTCAAGCATCTATTTATTTTTTTTTACTCTAGAAAAAGAATCTGCCTGATTGCTTGGTGTGTGGCGTCCTCATTCCAAAAAACACTCACGTTGTGGTCAGCTAGATGACGGCTGTAGCTGGAAAGTGCATCCCTCCTCTTAAACACTCTGAAGTGTCATGTTGTGATGATGCAATCTGGATGCAATGTGAGAAATATGATTAAAGAAGAAATAATAAAATCTAATCAGCGTTATAGATGTCATTCCTGCACACCATCTCCCCAGTGGACATGACTTCACATTTACTTCAACTTTATAGGAGGCTGGAGCAACATTGCCAGTGATGAGGGTGGCTGAGCCTTCTCTTGTGGGGCCCTGTCAAGCATACACTGAGAAATGGGTGGAGCTTTTGTCTTGATCTCATCTGATGGCTTCAGTACATTTTGCGAAGTTGACCCTCATTCTCCCACCCCTAAAAACTCTAGAAGTGTTATATAGGCATTGGTGTAGGTTCTTCCTAAAAGAGAGTATATTTTAGCGTTATTATCTCTGGTGCCAAGTCAGCTGCAACAGTTCGCTCGGTTTGGGGAGCCACACAGCCCGGCGCCGGGTCCGGTCCTCCAGGTCTATTTTACAGGCCTTAACACAGCATCATCATTGAATCGGCTAAACTGCCCTCATGACCTCCACAAGTGATTATGACAGGATTTCATGCAGCTACATGCTGATAAGGCAGAGATATCAAGTTATAACTTTGCAGTAAGGTACACAGAACTGAATAGCTACTGAAGAGCAGCTGTGGAATGATTCATAATTAACAAACCGTCAACGAGTAATTTCTGAATAACTGTAGGAACTAAGGGAATATAAAGCAAATAATGAGTTACTCGAAAGCTTACTGGGAGGTCCTATATCAATGAATCATTTAGTAATGATTAGTTCATAAATATCTGTGAATTGACATGCTGACTATGTCAATAAATTGATCAGGGACTACTGAGTAATCAGTATTATGGATCACTTTGTTTGAGGGGCACTAAAAGAGTAACTTATAATTAAGTTATTAGTAAATAATGAGTCTATGTGGTTACTACTCATTATTAGCTTTTATTTTACCTGGACATGCACAAAAAGAGTTAAATATGATTTAGTAAGTATTAATTATTAATTCATTAAAGAGTTATCACTAGTCTGTGACTAGTCAGTGGCTGCTTCATAATTAATCAGGAACAACTCATGAAGAAAGTGGTCAGTATGTTATTCACAGATATTTATGAACTAATCATTACCTAATGATTCATTAATATAGGATCTACTGGTCTGTTCTCTCATAGTCATCATTATCTACACTCTAAGAAATTATTCACGGTGTTAGTAAGTATAGCTCAAAATCAAGAGCTTTTTTTGCAAGAAAAAACAAGTCTGTTATGTGTATACATTATAATGAGTTTATAACTTAATTTAATAAGTTTGTCTAAATTAAAATAAATAAAATAGTCTTAACTCAATAATACATGCATTTTCAACAGACATTTTTGGCGTTACTTAACATAGAGGTGTATTCAGTTAGCACAACTTAAAAATCCGTGTCCCTGTTTGTTAAAAGCGAGTACAAGGCTGACCTGCTCTGACATGTTTAGCGCGAACAGACCATGCAGAGGCATGTTGGAAGCATACACAACTGAGCAGAGCAGAGCACAGAGTTGGAAAAATGCGGTTTGCAAACTTTATGGCTTGGTGAGTACAATTTTGAATAGTTTTATTTACAACCGCTAATAACTGCATCCGCAGACAGTACAAGAAATCGTTTTACACAACACTAGATGTTTTTTCTCGGTCAGCAGTGGTAATGTGTAAGCTAGCAGTAGCCTAATGGTAGTAATTTGGTCTAAACATTAGTGTTAAGTTTTGTTTTACGGCAGGTGTTAATTGGCACTGGTTTTCAGTTGTTTCAACTTTCAGAGTAGTTAATGTTAATGTTTCTTTCAAATGTATTTAAATTTGTTGTTGTGTTGAAGGTTTGAGCAGCAATAGCTTCATGGCTAGGCCATTGTAGGTGACTGAGCACACATTCAGTTTGTTAGTCAGCCATTGCAGCAGCAAGTGCAGTCTAAAAACTGCGTTGACGAAGCGAATATTGTTGAGATGCCACAGGAGTGGTCATACCCTAATGACGCTAGTTGTTGTTACAGCACAAGTGCGACCTAACAGGTAGGAGGTCCACCATTACTCTCCTGCCTGTTATAGTAGGTCGCACTCCGGGATCGACACTTTTTGTCTACATGAGGGCGGCGCGCCGGAGATCCAGCTCCAATGGTGAGTAGTTCAAAAAACCCTCTTTTTAGTAAACTTTGCGTACACAAACAATGTTCTAAATGCTCGTGTTCATGTGTAGAGACCCTGGTGATACTACGAGCAAAGTTTCATTTTGTGTCGAGACTTTTTAGTGTTTTTAAAATAGCGATTTTGATGCTAGCATAAGAGTGCCCCTGCACTGCATTGAAAATTAGCTTGCCCGAAAACGAAACTACGGTAAATCTTAAAAGTGCCTCTTTCGTCGTAATTATGCTTTTACACGAAGGTTTGACTCATATTCAATCACAAATAAAGCCTTGGTTGCTTTTTGGCGAGAGTTTCACTTTAAATGAGCTTGTAGAGGACAAGGCAAATCATTTTGCTTGTACTAAAGTAATTGAGTTGGCCTAACTAGAGACGTTTTGTGGCATGTACTCAATACTAGCTAAGTTAAAATAACTTAAAAATATCCATGCAGTATCCATCAATTATGTTTTATGACATTTTCTTAACTCTTAATTTTTTTTTTTTCTTAACTCTTAATTTTTTTTGTTTTCTTGTTTTTGTGCCTCTCTATTCTCTTTGTGTTTTATAAATGTGTTATGTTTTTATCATAAAACACTATGCATATCTGTTTTGAAAGGTGCTATATAAAGCTTATTATTTGTTATAAACCTTCTCCTGTCAACCAAATTGGATTTGCTTGCAGTTGAAGTCATTATATCCTGTGGAAAAATCCATCAAAGCACTACTATACACAGCATATATGGTATTATCGCCCCATGTGGTCCGTTTGACCATAATTGCCCAATTTTTTGCACATAGTGATCAAACTCTGTCTACTTATCCTCTGACGTTAATCAACCCTAAATTAAAGCTGCAGAGAAACAGTAGATGCAGCTCACTTCAGAAGTGCCATTTGATACTCTGGGAATGTAACCCAAATATTTATTTCGCGGTTGAAAGAATTGATCAGTGCTTTTGTCGCCTGCTGTGTCAGTAAACCTCCTCAAGATGGCGTCACAAACCAGCAGAAAACTCAGAGAGGGAGAGCGTCCCCTGCTCTGTTGAACTGTCTTAATTCTTTCCAGCGGCAGCTGGATGTGTGCTACAGAGAACCTTTGAACATTAAGTGACAGTGAGCAATCAGAATGACCAAGCCTGGGAATGAATATGTGGGTGGGATAGTATGTTAATGCATTGAAGCATATGACACCAATCTTTAAATTCCTTTTGGATTTCAGCTGAAGAAGACAAGCGGCTGATAGGAATGTGGGAATATCTCTGGTCAGGATGAACAGCTCTTATTCTCTGTGACACCGAAAGTGTATCCGGATTACTCTTCGTTTTGGATCCCTCTCTAAGTATTTTCCTACAAGGGTAATAAGGGTGGTCATGTTATTCATAGCTATTTTCTTGTCAGTCTGGGCTCAGGCCCTCCGTGACATCTAATTGATTTCCATTACTCAGATTTTGTTCTGTTGACGAGGGGAGACAGGGGGAGGGTGGGCTGAAGTTCACATCTGACACTGAGTGTAAATCACACTGGGTCTGTTTCACTGCGAACACACACTGAAGGCATCAAAATGGCATCTACTGCATTACTTTCCTGCCACAGCAAAAGCGGGTTTTATTTCGATAAATTCAATGCTTCAGTTATGTTTTTTTTTTGTAAAACACCAAATTGTAGTGTAGCGGGAGAATGTCAGGCTTGTTAAACACAGAGCAGCATCACAAATCAAACTGCAGAGTCCTCTGATCCCTTCAAACATGATGAAGCAGTTCCGTGAGAGGATTTGCATATCTGCTCACATCCAGTGTCCCATCTGCACCGGCTCACCCTCAAACGCCTCGGCTCTTGTGTACAAGCACCAACAGCAGGGCCTCGGCTCTCTAATGAAAACCATTCAAGTCAATCAAGTTTACTAGAGACCAAAGGCCAGTGTAATTTGGGAAAATTGCTGAAACTCCAAAGTAATCTTCTGTAATGTGATCTTGCCTATTGAACACTGGGCTGTACTGTACGTGTCGGATAAGAGCTCAGTCATTTTCTTCAAATGCGGTCCTGACAAGCAGCACAGCTATCCACCTGCAAGTAATCATCATTCTAGTGTTAAGTGCTTTGATATTAAAATGACTGATTTAAGACCATTTGCTGCTCGTAGATAGCGATTCCGAAAACACTTCCATATGCTGATAGAGAGGATAAGCCGGGTTTGTGAACTGGGTGGACCGCATGTTGTGTTCACTGTTGTAGGACAGCCAGCGGAAACACAGCGTGGCTCAGTCATGACTTCAGTGTTTTCAGCCGAGGAAAGCAGACTATATGTTGCACATATGAGGATGACGTACACAAATAATAGCGAACGTAAAAGATTTATCATGCGAATTGCTTTGTGATGTAAAGCTCTGTGCAGCTTTTTGTGAAAACCACTTGGGGGCAACGTTGGTTAAAAGACAAAAACAACCTCAACACAAATGCTGATTTTTTTTTTTATCAAGTTACACTGTTTGTTGACACTCTTATCAAAGTGACAGGAGAGGACAGACAATTTCACCGCTGAGATATTTGATCATTGTCAAATACCCGTGTCAACCTATTGTGCTGGGGAAAAAAAACGGAAAAAAATAGCATCATTGTTTACACGGAAAGCATCTCTGTGACTTTGGGAAGGATACACAACGATCCAAATGGTTGCATGCGGAATAACAAACACTCTCTAATCAGTCAGTTTTTCTGAATTGCCTCTCAAAACTGAACTCATGCTTGGGCACCTGTTTCAAAGAACAGGCTTGTTTATCAAAGGCCTCCTCTGTCAACAAACAGAATAAGCGCGATGATGGCTGGCTCCTCAACCCACATCTGATTTCAGCAAATGTGCAATTGTTCAAAGTGAGTTGTGCTTCATTGATTTGTTTCAAGGCAGAGGAAAAATAACCTCGGGGCTTCTACCAGTTAGAAATAACAATGGAGTCCTTCTCTGCTGTTTGTAGTGTTTTTGGCCAGACATCAGTAGTCGAACATGGAGGGATTTTCACTGCAGATTTAACTGCGAGACTGTGTAGAAGAGTGGGCTACTTTCCTATGGAGACTGGGCTTCATGTTGTTTTATCAGATCAGCAAATGATGCCGTCATTGGTCTCTAATGTTACACCGAATCGTTTCAAATTGATTCATGTCGGCTTTTTTCTTTCTGCTGTCTCACATGAGTTAAACATTTCTTGATTTGTTTAACTTTAGATCAGAGTTGCCCAAAGTTGACCCGCCATAAGGTCCAATTTGGCAATAAAGAGTTAATCTTATCAAACTATTAGAAGCATTGGACATGTAAAAGATGTTGGATGTGGAAAAAAAGGAAAAGATGTGCAAGATCTCGCAAAAGTTTTGCTTTTGGCCCTTGTCTACTGTTACGTTTTTAGTTTTGACCCTCTGAATGAAAACGTTTGGGCGCCCCTGCTTTGTAAGTCTTAGTTTGAAATTTTGGAAAAAGAGTGGAGCGATACCTTCCTCATGTTGGTGTTCCAAGCAGGAGCAATAAGGTGATAAGTTTAGCTTAGCATAACACCTGGAAGCAAGGGGGGGGAGCTAGTCCAGCCCCATCCACATCTCTAAGCTAATAGCCTCTTAGCTTCCGCTGTGTTCTGAAGGCACAAACATAAGAGTGGGATCTATCTTCAGTGTATTTACCAAAATGTTGAACTATTCCTTAAAAAAAAAAAAAAAAAACAACTAAACAAAAAAGACATATTAGCATAAACATTTGGATTGTGTTCTCTACACATTCAAACTTTTACTCACACCAAACTCAGCGTGCACCAGCCACGCAATAGCAAACACAACGCCATTCAGCCCACAATCAGAACCCATTTGCCCCGACCACCCCCACCCCCCCTGCTAAAAGCCAACAACAGTCTCATTAACATATGGAAATATTTGTTGCGGTCAAATACGAGAGACTGTCTCCCCTTCCTGTCTTCATGTGATGTGTGAGGTGTCACTCAGAGATACAGTAGGGGAGGAGACTCTCTGTGCTGAAATGGTTGGTGACAGGGCTTTCATCCGACCCACTGAGGGCTCTTTGTTGTTATTTTGGGATCTCTCATGGGTGCAATCTGAGAGAGCAGCAGACAGACGGGTCTCATCTCTGCACGAGCACGCTCCCTCTCCCACAGACACACCGTGGGCAGAGATGCACATGCACACACTAACCTGCAGGTACAAAAAAAAAAAATAGATAAATAAATAAAATGTAATGACACGCTCGCTGTCGTGTCAATCAAATTGGCTGCTTTTCTGGAGGTATGTGTGCATATGGAAACCCATTGATTGTCATCATTAAGACACGAGTAGAATATTTCCAAATAGAGGAATGATTTACTGCGCGTGCTGTGATGTCATTTGTATGGAGGTCCATTATTGCAATGAAAAGATTTTGTTTTTTTTAAAAGAGTAAAAATAAATATGCTGTTGGCCATAATTATGAGATAAACCGAAAGACTATTTAGCAGATTCTATTAAGTCAAAATTTGACTTTTCTCACAAGTTTGATCATTTGGGCTTAAATATTCCATCAGTCATGCCCATTTCCATTTTCATCATGTCTACTTTCAGTCTATTTTTTTTCTCGTCATGACAGGCTTCCATAGAGTCGAGTCCCTGGTGAACTGGTAGTTTGTTCTACTTCCAGTTAAAGGACTAAGTATGTGTGTGTTGTGGCACCGATGTGGGCTCATGTGTTTTGTTCATATACTTATGGTATATCCAATTTTATTTTATTTATTTGAATGGTATCTGCCAGGGGTTTGTACGGAGGCCTTAAGAGCCATATGAAAACAAAAAAAATTATCCTGACCAAAAAAAACTACCAAAAAAACTGCCACACTACTTTTTTCACACTACTTTTTTTTTTTTTTTTTTTAACAGATGAAAAAAAGATTTAAGGAACTCAAAGGAATTTAGGGAGATTATTCCAGCAAACATGTTCTTATGTCATAAACACAGGAGAGAAAACAACTTCAGATCAGACTCACAGAATGCCTCAACAGATATTTTTTCTCTCTCTCGCCTCTCAGGACTTCCGTAGGTTTGAGAGTCAACAATAAAAAAAGGAGCTTTGGAACAGTTCTTAGTGAGGTTTCAGAATCACCAGACACAATGCTTTTGAGTCTTGTGTACGCCTATGTAGTTGTTGTTTTTAAAAATATATATATAACTTCGAGCATTTTGTGAATCACACACAGTCCAGTGAGGGGTCACTGTGTAGCCTGGAGGGTCAGGTTTAACTACAACTCGTCTCAGATTTGATCAGTCTGAGCATTTAAAAAGAAAAATGGCAGTCACAGCCTCTGTGTTTTGGCAGCGGCGGAAGTTTCAAAGGTGGATGTCTCAAAAACATTGGTGCATAAAACCAAAATGATCCACGTCTCTAGATACCTCTAAGACTGAGCGAGGAACTATGCTTTCTGTAATTTAGTTACAAAAGTGACCCTTTAAAGAAATTAAAACCTTAACAAAGCGGCACATTCCCCGCCACAGTTGTGTTCGGAAAATGACACTGTATGAATGGAAATGAAAGTCTGGAGTTAACAGCTTAAGTCTATTTGATTTCACATTCAAACGGTAACAATGACGCTAACCTCTGACGGTGTAAGATGCAAAACAAATGTTTAGCCTATCAACGATTTGTGCCGATAAGATATTTATGGGGTTGACAAAAGACGTCTTTGTGTCTGTCTTGTTGTCTGTTATCGTGAGTTGAAGGTGCCTCGGCAGTGGCCTCTGACACGGATCACAGGCGGCGGCTGTTTAAAACAAGCGAGGAGATATATTCCTCTCACTGTGCGATGATAACCCTTGCTCTTAACCCCCTCCAGCAGCAGTTCATCCTCCAAACAATAACAATCAATTCCCTCCACATCTGACGGAGCCGAAGAACAACTTATAAATGATATGCATCTCCTGCTGGTCCCATGGCAACCGCCTTGACTTTATTGTTGCGTTTTTCTTTGATCCCCGCCAAGCTTTGATTCATTTCTCTTTCACCCTTTTAGCTAAACATATCATGTGAATTCGGAGCTTTGTTCCTGACAGTCCCCGTCTTACCTCGCTCTCTCCACAGGCTCCTGACGCCTCCCAGAGGAGCCGGCGGAGGAGGAGAGGAATTCCACTGGATTCAAAGACGTCTCTGGGTTTGCTTTTTGACTCTTCCACCTCGCCTCGCCTCGCCTCGCCTCGCTTTCCCCTTCCACCGGCTCCTCGCGCTGACCCGTTCCCCCGTGATCCCCTGCCAAACCATCTTCCTGGCCCCGGGGGCGCTGTGGCTGCATGTGCACGAGCAGGCACATTACACGACTGCTTTTATTCTGGACAAATCCAAGAGTAGGGTTCTTCTGCATGTCCAAGCCTTTGATTCAATGAAGACGGAGAATAAACTTTGGCCTGATTCAGCGGGCGTGTTTTTTTTTTTTTTTTCATCAGGGCTTATACATTTGTTGAGGGAGCTGTAGATAAGTTGCCAGGTTCCCTCACAAACTGCAGCCTCGAGCATATCCCTATGGATTCCACTGAGAGTGCTGTGGCAGGCAGTCTTCAAAAGAGTGGGACATTATATCTAAAAGGACTTTTGCCGTAATGAAAAATGAAAAGTGTGTGTTTTCCCAGTGCCATCTGGTTTCAATCACGGCAATATCCTAAACATGACCAGTTTCTTGAATCAGCTACCCTCAGCTTGCCTCCCAGACGTCAGGCACTCATTATTCCAGTCAGGCCTCTCCGACAGCTACACAAAGTTGAACGTTTTCACCAGTCGAGCCCAAGAAGAAGTCAGCTATTCTCTCATTCACCTCATAATCACTATGCGATGGCTGTTTTCATTGTTATAATGTGGTTCATAATGGCCCAGTTTTTTATATTATAGGTCACGTGATCCAATACGACTCCAAAAAAATATCTTTTTTTTTTAGGTGTTGATCGACACATCTGTTTTTTTTTTCTGATCAGTCATCGCCACAAGAAAAAAACCAAAAAGCTGAAAGTAATTGAGCCTTTATGCACCGACGGAATAACTTTGTACTGACCTGCCTATAGTTCAGATGTATATTTGTGTCTGAGAATAACAAGGGCAGCGATCTGGCTTTGAAGATACCCCCTCCTGGTTTTGTTATTGCAGCCAAAAGCCCGCTCAACACCTAAAATTTCTTCCCCAGCTCACCGGCAATGTTTTGTAAATGAACGCTTGTAATTCGAAAGGACAGTTGGGTAGATTTGCCGCCATTGGTTGCTGTAACAAAATCCGTAAATCAGGAAAGCATCGTTTTATGACATGAGTCACGTATTGATTGTTTTGTACTGGTTGTGAGGGTCATTCAGTACAAACGGTAGCTAAAACTACAAGTGTAAAATGTGTAAAGTACGGTAGCAGATCACTCCTCCTCCTCCCCCTTTTTATTCTATGTTTGTGCCCATGTGGGAGAGCTGGCATTAGATGTATAGAACGAGCGATATACTGTAGTATCACAGCAGATTGAAAAATGTCATCTACAGGATTAGTGTACATGGACATGAACATGTTTTCTGAATAAAATAACTACATTTATTGAGTCAGAGGGAGGTGGTGGAGGATGGATGGTGCAACAGAATCCAGCGTTTGCATCAAGTCTGTGGTTCGGGTCAGGCAACAGTAGCACTTTGGTTTAGGTTAGGAACAATATTACAACAGTAACAGTAAATTCTGGTATATGTTAATGCAGATCAGACACGGACATCTTTGTGTTTAGGATTCACGTAGATGGAAGCATGTTTTCCATTTTAAACTCAGTAGCTGTCGTGACACTGGGTTGGAGCAGGATAAAGGGACCTTCTGTATGTAGACCAGAGTAACAATACTCGAGCATCTACCTGAAGCTTTGACTGCCATTCATCCGCCATAGTAGATGTAGTGTTGAGTCATACATTTGTTTGCTCATTTGCATTTTAAATGTAATGAGGATACACGAAAAAGGTAACTGTATTCTGGTAGAGTTAGAGAAAAAACAGTGCAATTGGATAACAGATACATTCAGTAAAATATCACCAACAGGATTACAAATGTAAAAATCAAGAATGATTACTTGTATGTAACCATGTATTCATGCACACTCCATAAGTCTGACACAACATCACTCTGGTCTTGAGTGAAACTGAACACACAATATAAAAGTCACCCTATAGATATTTCTTTTCTCTAGCCTGTGTTGGAATCTGTTTGGTACAGAGGTAACGCAAAAGTTAAGGAAAATAATCCTTTATATATTTTTTTTTTTACAGGTAGTTAGTGGCTGTATCGTAATAAATTGTATAGGCACACCAATCCTGCTTCTTTGTGCACGTGTGCTGCATGTCTGAGGGCTTGAAACACGTCAGTTAAAGGCATTAAACAGCATGTGACACGATCCCTTTTTTTTTTTTTACACATCAATACATCATTTCAAAATAAATTGTACGGCACAATAACCATTAACAAATTAAACTACTGTATGGTCTGTATGGCTGCCCGCCCCTCTCTCATGCCAGATGCACCATTAAATCAGCACCACATTTCCCATAAACCTCGCTTACAGACTGCTGCAAAAGAGGGCGCTGCCACTTGACGGAAGCCCCCGAGGGATAATTCTAATTATTAGAGGCCAGGCCTTACAGTACATACAGCTTTTACTGTGTGCAGCTCCGATCACAAGCTACTAAAACACATCCTTTCATAAACTCGCACATTTGTCTCCGGTGACAAGAAAATGAAAAGTCTCACTCTATCAAAGATTCATGTTACGGTTGGTGAGGAAGTTTCAGCCCTACACTTATTCCAATACATGTGCATGTGTATGTGCATGATCTCCTCTGCACAGGTGTTTTCACTTATGCTGGCTGATAACACTCTAGCTCAGGTTGAGGCTGGGCGGAGCTGTGCTCCAGGTGTAAAATCATCAAACTACAGGCACCGTCGGAATGATAACGGTGTAAGTTGAGCGTCAAAGCCAACAGCCTGTACATTCCCACGCAGCCGAGAGACGGGGTTCTGATCAGGTATGAGCAAGATGTGCGCTTCTGGTCTGTGAGACGGACCGGTCATGTCACAGATGTGCTCCTAAAAGCAATTCAACAGTCACTGACTCATGTGGGAAGCTCTCCTGCCGTGAGTGCAACTTAAGTCTAAGGAGCATTTATGACACTGATGGGAAAACACTGCTTTCCTTATACTCTTAGGGCCATATAGCATTTCAGTATGTTTTTATACTTACTTTAGTAAAAGCTCATAGTGCTGTGTTTAAAAAAACAATACATTTAGTTAAGATGAAATAAGATGAAACAGATGATAAAGTAACAACATGTTCTCCTCTGGTCTCTTCATAACACACACTAGGTAAAACGATGAAGGTGATAACGATAATGGGCACCAATAAAAGAAAAGTACATAAAAAGTTATTGGTGTATCAGTTTTTCCTCCCATCAAAATTATATTCGACAAACCTTGGTGAGTGACTCCCCTTTCTCTCTGATCACCCTTCTTAGGAGCCAGAGCACTTAGGCAGTTTGTTAGAAGAGAGTACGAGCCGGAATATTTCACGTATTAAAACTCATTCCTAACCACAGCCATCTGTGCAATGCAACAAGTTTCTGCAGCAAATGCGATCATTGTGTTTAGTTTTTTTTCCACACATGATGAGATAGAGGAGAAGGGTGGACAGCACTTATATTTATTGAAACTGATGTTTCAGCGATGACTGCATCCAGCTATGCGTTGGCCTGAGGGGTTGCAGCGAACCACCGTCGAGCTGTTTTTTTTTAACTGAAGTTCATTGATATTGGCCAACAGTGTGAAATTGAATTCTGATATGTAAAGCCACTTCTAGTTTTTAACTGGTTTACTGTGCAGCTGTCACTATTTCAGACCGTGAGCTTGGATGGAAAAGTTAAAATAAAACAGCACAGATGAGAAGAAGAGAGAGCAGAAGAAGCTTCCTCAAACATGAGTAATACTTTGGGAATGAGGTGCTGGAAGTTGGACCTTGTAACGATCAGCAGATCTTTAAAGAAAAAGAAAAATGCTGTCCATCATTTTAATGAAGTCTTTCCCTGCTGTCAATAATTTGATCACACCTGTCTCTAACAGCTATTAGTCAAATTGGAACATCAATACTGACTTTACCCTCTGCACAGTTGTTGTAGTATGAGCTTCAGCCAATGGAGGGCAGTATGACTATGATGACAAGCATCACCACAAAAGGCTACGGCCCAAATGAGCTGTGTTCAACACCCCGGTGTTTGGGTACAGAGTGCATGATATATCAACTACATGGTGGATTTTGTGTCTTCTGACATCCAGTTGTGACACTTAGACACGTTTAGGCCCCTGTGATTATAACTGATGAAGGAACATGGAAAACTGTAAAATAAAATAAAATAAAAAACTAGGTGAAAACATTTTGTGATTTATAGCTGCAGTATGTTGCAGTCCAGCTTTAATAAGCATGACCTTTTTTCTGTGTGTGCTCCTCTGATTTAAGTCTAATCTTTAAAGAAGTTTTGCTGAGGGCAGCACTTGTTCTCTGATCTGGTCAATACTGTATTGGAGTAACAGATTTTTACTGATACACAGATAATTATCTATGTAGTGCTGATGGTTCAGTGAGGCTCAATGCAATCGTTTTACATAATTCGTCCACTGATATGTTGTTTGTGTTTTAAAATCAAGTAGTGTGGAGCCGCTCATTTAGACATTGATCTCCAGTTTGCCAAATTCTACTCACCTTTTCATATTTAGTCTGCCTCCGGAAATAAACATCTGCCAATGTTTTCTTGCTAATCAATGTTTAATCTCTCTCCCCCCCCCCCCCCCCATGTTTTTTTTTCTTTTTTTGTTGTTTGTTTCAAGTGGTGTTTGAAGAGCAGGTGGAGCCCGAGGATGGCTGGGGGTGAGCTCAGCCTTGGACGGCAGACAGCACCTGAGAGCGGACCTCAAACCTGGGGGTACGACCCGCGACGTGACCTCTGCAGTCGGAGCGGAGCAACACAAAGAAACAAAGACTTTCTTTTTTTTTTTTGCCCGAGATCACCACGACACAAAGAGGAATCTGCCTGGTCCTCTGCGCGCACCAATGTGGGGAGTAATTTAGGAAATGTTGTTTCATGTAGCCAGTGATTTATAATGGCTTCTGATTGTGTTAACTCTACTTGTCAGCTCCGTTTTATATCCTCATAATTGCTTTGTTTAATCATCACACACATCACTTTTTTTTTTTTTCTTTTCTTTTTTTTAGGAACGACAAATTTCCCAATTTGGTCTTTCTGACTGGATTACTCATTTAGATTAAAATAACAATATATTCCCCCCCTCATACACACATACACACCCACACTGAGTTATTACTGTACCTCTTCTTCTGCTGTTTCTCCGAAGAGCTACAGCAAACAGCTGCCTGATTAATAAGTTAGGTCCTCTAAATATGGCTCAGAGTCATGTATCTTTAAGAACTACTTAATAATGGTAATCAAGATTATCAACAACGCGGCAATTATATCTTTACACTTTCCTCTCTTAATTATGTATAGTTTCTCCTTCTCCATGGATAAAAGGGGCTTGCTTTCTCGGTCTCAGGTGGATTGTTCATCTTAAGTGTTTATGATGGTGTATTTGTATCGCAGCTAAGCTTCGCTCCCTTAAAGTGGCAGTGAGCTAAAAGAGGGGGGCCTGCGCCTCTTTCCCGTTGCGTGAATCAACCACCACAATGGAGGAGTTCCTATGTTTTATTTATTGATATGTTTTAGTGGGGGAAGACCTGCCGTTCATTATCATAAAGGCCTCTAGACATCAAGTCACACACACACACACACACACAAGACCCAGCCATCTCACAGTCTCTCTCACACACACACACACGCACACAGATCAACACAAGAGGAGCAGGCCGCTTTGCCGCAGCTACTCCTCGCCAGCAACCATCGGTGGCGTCGGTGACAGAAGCTGACAGTGTCAAAGTGTCTTTTTGTCTCTCGCACATAAACTGTCCCCGAAGCTGTCGCTGTGTGAGAGAGATGTAAAACACAAGGCTCGTGTTTTTTTTTTCTTTTCTTTTCTTTTCTTTTCTTCGTGGGGGGAAGTTGTTTTCATTCCCCCACCCCTTCTAGTATTTTTTTCTTTTTCTTTTTTTCAAATGTCATATCTTTCCTGTCGGGGCCCCGGGGCGCCTGGTGGTGCTCGCGCTAAAGGAGGAGTGTAAGCGCGCGCGAACCCAGCGGAGTCTGACCACGTTGTACCTGCGCGCGTCTTCATCTCGCTTTATTTTGTCAGGAGCTCAAAGCGGGCGGGTTTTCAAGACAGCCGCGTTGTCATCTGATCTGTTGCGAGCGTGGATCTTTATATACATATGTGTGTGTATGTGTGTGTGTGTAAGGCAGCCAGTAGGAACAGATGTGGGGGGAAAGTCAGTTAAAAAAAAAAAAAAAAAAAAACTCAATATGAACCCTGCCGAGGCCTTCCTCTCTCTCTGTTCAATTATTTAGACTCAAAGAAAAAGAGGCGAGAGTAACATGTTTCCACAGAAGCCACTGTGTTCGGCAGGAATGAATAACATATTTATCTAGTCTCATCTTTGCCAAATAGCCGGAAATGGAAACAAATACCTTCAATTGGATTCTTTGGCTCTGGAGTTTTCCTTGAGCTGCCGCTACGTGCACTCACGCAGTCATATTGAAAAAAAAATTCCTCAGGACCAAGAATCGTGGAAGTGCTGACAGGCAGATTTTTTATTTTTTTTTTCATTTTTTTTCATAGTATCTAGATGTACACTTGGCAGTTTCAGGCAAAGCTTATCCACTCCCCTCTCATGTGATGGTAGGGGGAGACAGAGAGAGAGAGAGCAGGAAAAAAAGTGTTCACCTATTTAATTTGATTAGAGATTAAAAGAGGAAAAGAGTCACATTTCCTCCCTGGCACGTCTCTACTTGGCGCACTGTGAACCTGATTTTATAAAGAGATGTCACAGCCAAGCACCGCGGTAATGCCTGTAATTACTCTGAACTCAAATAAATAAATAAATTTGCTTTTCTTTGTGAAAGTCTGACAGGTTTTTCCAACATCCTTGACTGGAAGAATTGCAGCGTGTGTGTGTGTGTGTGTGTGTGTGTGTGCACAGGCGTGTACTTCTCAGCGGCTGTGTGTTTGCTCGTGTGTCTTTGTGTGGGTGTGCTTGTGTTTACATATACTGAGGCACTTGTAAAGGAGAAATTCAGACAGGATGAAACTTTGACAGCTACAGTATAGCTTGTTTTCCCCTCTCTTCTTTTTTTTGACTGCGATAATCTCTGCGCAGCCGTGTGTGCTGAAGGCAAACTTCCGTTTGAGACTGATAAGGTTCGAGGTGCAGCTTTGTAAATAATAAGGTTAGAGTTTTTACACAGTTGCTGGTGCCGCGGCTCATCTCACTCCTATTAGTGACAATTGGCTGTGACCTCACCTGCTCACCCATGCTGTCATCACTGAGGGTGCATCTAGCAGCAGCAGCAGGCGATTAGATCATCCACTCTGGTCATAGAAGGAGACATCTAGACAAATGCTGCTCTACTGAACCAAAGGAGGTCTGATGCACGTTGTCATGAAGGCTGGCTCCTTGACTTTTCATATTGTTAGACTGCAAGAACACTTTCATATTTCCTGCTTTAGGGAGAAAAAAAATAAACTCTGGCTCACAAAGCAGCCAGCCCGTTTGCTCCGTGCTGCTTCGTCATCACAGCCGACTGCCCGTCATTGGTTAGAAATCACGCACATTGATTACCAATCATTGCCTATTGAGAGGCCACCTCCATTCCCATAGGTGACATGAAACTTCTCAGCAGGCTTATAATAAGATTGAGTAAAACCCCGCCACAAACGAAATGCTTGTGAAAGTGATAGAACGCGGGCTTGTTTGGCCTGGGGTAAATCATGTGGCAACAAACATGCAATTCATGGCAACTAATTATTGAAAACGTAACTCAACTATAATGGCACCCAGTAGAGTGCCTACCTCCGCCGAGGCCCAACAGTACTCTTTATCCGGTAGTGCTACTTTGTCATACTGTCATACAGCGTTGGTTTGACCAAAGTTGCATTAAGATGTTTCAACTATTTATCCACTTTTATTTAAGTATTTGTCCATTACTTTCAGATATATATTTGTATCCGTTACTCAGCTAAACCTTTATCTTCTCGACCCACTGGCTAACTAATGCTGTCATTGGTTGTCACCTCGTCGCAGCTGTGGTGGTCGGGCGTTACAGAGGACTAAATATGTGAAGTTTAATACATTTTGAGATCAAATTGTGTTTTCTGTTTCCCCAAATTATTGGGCTTTTACACAACCCTTACATGGATCCCCTGGCAACCAAAGTAGTAGCCCCCCCCCCCCCCCCGGCACAAATAGCTGCCCCTGGGGTTTGAATCAGACTGTACAGGTGCATCTAATTAACTGGTCACTTGTCATTAGGAACATTGAGTCTCAGTGTGTGTGACAGCAGCTCTATCTGCAACTCTTTAAGGAGCTTTTTTAAGTCTGAAGTCAGCACTGGTTGCATGATGGGAAATATATGTTTACATGTTTTTGGAGCTTGAGCCAAAACTAAAAAGTCAGGACACCAGCTTTAAACTATAGTTCATAATTTAGAGACTCAACGATCAATATCAAAAATCTCCCCCATTTAAAGACGTGATTTTTTTAACATCGATACTATTAATTAATAATCAGTTAGTTAGTGTAAAGGTCCAACTTGTAACAAAAGTCGGTGTTTGAGCCTCACTCCCCAATTTGTCACATACTGGCGCTTTGGGGTGGCGACCGTCTTGACCTACCATCCCAAAGCGTTGGTGTTTGATGGAGTTGGGCATGAGACTCAAAAATCCACTATTCTTACAAATAGGACCTTAATACTGCATATATATTCCCTGATAACAAAGCAATGATTTTACACTAAGACAGAGATGGATGTTTAAAGGATCGGTTCATTGGGGCGCCCTGGTGGAGCTGTACCACGGATCAAGGCAGAGTCCTTATCACCTTAAGACAAACCACCGTGGCTTGCGTTCCAATGCAGTTGGGCCCTCCGTTGCATGGTGTCCCCCCTCTCTCCTGCCTGTCTATCACTATCAAATAAAGCAGGTACACCCAAAACAAAAGGAGCAGTAGTGTAAAGCCTCAGGATAGGGAGCAGAAAATTGGTTACCACCTCAAACAGAATCACCGGCCTTCTACACATCTGTTTTCTCCCTCACCTTCCCATTGCTTGCCTTTTTCTTCTGTGAGTGGCAGTCGTGCTGATATTCAAGGCCTTCCAAACCTTTTCCCTCCATCATTTTTCCTCTTCTGGTCAATGAGTGTCAATCAGCGGCTCCTCGCGCAATTTGGCAACCAGTGTGTTCGCGCTCACAATGCCTCCGTATCCCACGAGTCCCTCCGCATGCCACGGCGGTGTCAAGCAGTCACACCGCTCCGACAAAAGCAGATGCTCGGGCTGCTCTTTACCGTCGCGATCGGGGATTCACCGCGCAAACCGACAAACTAGCCCTTTTTTTTTTCCCTGACGAAGCCCTGGCATATAAATTATAGATGGTGAAACAATCTTTAAACATGTTCATTAAAGACAACGCTTTCTCTAAAAAAAAAAAAAAAAAAAAAAAAAACTCAGCTCATAAATATTTCTTTCAAGCAAATCTCAATACAACTCCCCCCTCCCCTCCCCTCCCTCCCATTCTCTGCTTCCCAGTCAACCTGGTACGTGTGAGGGGAAGGAGAGAGACAGTGCCTCAGCAACCTTGACTGGAGACAAGCAGGAGACACATGCGTGACTGGATCCACTTCGCCTGTGATGGCTGTTAGCTAGCTTCTCCTCCAGAAGTCGAAGCCGCCCGCCCGCCCGCCTGCCTGCCTGCCTGCCTGCCTGCTGATGTGCTATTACTCGCTCTGGAGGAGATGCTTGTGTGGAGGATGACACATTATTATCCTTTAATCTCGGTCTCAGCTTGTTGAGCATCAAATTGAAATATCCTGAACAGATGTAAAAACACATGTGAGCCTGGGCGCGCAAGCTGTGCTGCGCTTTGTTTCATCTATCCGTGATGTGAGCCTTAAGGAGAAGCTTTTTAAAATTTCATCACTATTCAAAAGGATAATTAATACGTACCCCCAGGCTTTGATTATGCGATACCCAGTGTGTAGTGCTGGTGTTGCCATAATGAGCCACTCATCAGTGCTCTGCCTGTGCCTCTGCAACAAACATACAGTTTGCATAAGGTACTTAAGATTCTGCTGAGGTACCATCTTGCGCGCGCGTGTGTGTGTTTGTGTGTGTGTGAGCGCTTAAACATGTACGCACCTGCATTTATTTATATGTAGGAGCTTGTATGTGTGTACAGTATGCGCGAGGTGTGAGTCCCCCCCCCTTCTAATTTGCAGTACAATGCTATAGGTTAGATCACACTGGTTGTTGCAGTTTGTTTACAAGAGGGCCCCTGTCAGATTGTCAGCAGATAGCCGGGCCCTTTCTGTAAAGCCTGCCACTGCCTACACCCACACATCCCTCCCTGGCACGCACACACACACACACACGCACACAAACTCTCCAGCACGTTCCCGGCGCAAAAAGTCTGGCGAGGAGATGGTGGTTGTCACTGAGTGGGTGCTGAGGCAAACGCGGCGGTGAGATGGACAGGCAGGTGGAGACTGACAGGCCATGGAATACGAAGGGGAATATTGGGAGTTCACACATAATGAGACCTGTCAATTTGAATGCCTCAAGGCTAAGCAGCGAGCAGGCCCAGGCTGACGACTGAGGCAGCCATGTCTTTCGCAGGGAGAATATTTCTGGGTAATCTCTCACCCTTGACCCTCGCCGGGCTCTAAACAACACCTTTACCGCGGCAATTACTCTGGAAGTAACCACTGCTTTCTGAACGGCAAAACACACCAAACTGGTGCCGCTGAGAATACAAAGCTGTCTGGGCTTTAAGCACGAGCTGCCTTGTTTTAAGGATTTGTATCAATCATTTTCCGGTTTTCCGGTGTAAACATTAGGGTGTTTCTGTCTTTACACAGGTGTGTGTGTGTGTGTGTGTGTGTGTGTCTGTGTGTGGGCCTGACAGATGATAGTACATCACCGTCACAGGGGCAGGATCTTCTCTTGCTGCCTATTCCCTATACAATTTGCCGCTTCAGCTCGAGGATACTCGTGAATCCAGGTCCAAAGTAGTGGGGTATGTGGGGAATAGAGGGTGTCATCAGAGATTTGCCCTGGGCCTCAGACGGCCTGTGTTGGCCGATTTACCCTGTTAGGAATTTAACATGTTCACCCAGCGCTGAAGTGACACGCGAGGGGGGCACTGGGACCCGCTGACAGCAGACGGACCCGCGCAACTTCTCCGTCCTTAAATCCAATTCCATGCTTGACACCGGGCGGAATTAGCTTTGGACAGGTGAGTGATAAGTTCCCTGGGTGCTTTTTTTCGCAGAATACATCTAAGCCGTCTCGCGGAGCAGTGGTGGAGCCATTGCGGATATTAAGTTGTTCCTTCCAAGTCAATTGAGCCGTAGAGCATGTGGTAATCGCAATCAGTGTTGAGGATCCCTTTGATAAAGCGGAGAGGCATCTGTGTTGATCTAAAGAGATGATCGTATCAATTACTAATCAATAGTTCTCCTGCAGCTTAGAGAGGATAAAATATACATTTGCCCCTGTAGTGTATAGAGCTGAGAAAATCGTTACCTTTGGCCGTGCTGCTTGTGTTCAGGGTTAGTGCTCTATTGACTTGTGTAAATGATCATTCACCAGGGAGAAGGCTGGAATTTTTAAAGGATAAATAATGAAAAAGGAAAGTATCGGAAGGGAAACGGGATAATTAAGGCAACGCATTTGAATCCTGATTATCGTTAAGCCTTTCCCCTCCTTCCTCCCTCCGCCGCTGTTCTCCTCACCTTCCCGTCATGCCCTCTCTCCTCCACTTCTAATCTTTGAGTGACAATCGTGGTGATACTCAAGGCCTTCCAAAAAGCCCTCTCCCTCTCTCCCTGCCTCCCCGAGTCTCTCTGGTCAATGGGTGTCAATCAGAGCTTGGCCCTCACGCAGATTGGCAACAAGTATCCTCGTGCTCATGGAACAATTATGACTGGGCTGCGGTGAAAATGGATTCCCGCGTCGACTCTCCACACTGCGCTCCTCTTCTCCCGGCCGACGGGGTCCTGCCATGGGAAGCAATTATCGCTAGATGCCAGCTGACAGCCCGGTTCTATTGCCAGCGCGATCAGCCCTCATCCTCGGGCTTTCTCTAGGCAAATAGCATCCTCAACACTCAAATCAAACCTCTTACCAACCATTGGCTTCTATCAGAGAAATAGATGGTTCCCTTTGTTCCCCTGGACAATGCGACGGGAATAAGGCGGATACAGAGGCGGACAATAAAGAGGTGTTTTGATTTGGCAAGCACTCGGCTTAAACCGCTCCATCTCCCCCGGTGTCGAACCCTCAGGGAGGCCTTCGCAAGGGTGGTGAAAAGGAGGTGGAGGGGGATGCAGCACTGCCCTCTGTCCCAGAGTTATAGGAAAGCAAAGAAGACAAAGGAGAGGAAAAGTTAAGAGGGAGACATTAACGAGTGTCCGCATGCTGATGGGCACATGGAGCATCCAGATCTGTCACTTAAGTAAAAGTAGAAATCTCATCATTTCAAAACACTCTGTTACAAGTTAAAGTCCTGAATTCATAGACACTTTACACCAACCTTTGATAATAAATGGTACATCTTAACTGAAGTTAACTGAACTTTAGTTGTTTCAATGTTAACAAACAATGAAAGACTTTATCAGCCATTTAATAGGAATTGTTTGTTGTTCTTCTTTTATCATTGTTTTAAAAAAGCATTTTATTGTTTGATGTTATTAATGGTGGTTATCATTAAGTGTCACCCTGCATTCAAAATGTTACTTAGGGTAATGAAACAGTCTGAATTTAACACACACCTCTATATGACCTACATAAGCAAACAAGATGATCTCTGGGGAGATCGGCTATTTCTGTCTGATTATTCTCATAGTTATTAAGAAGTCACTGGGTCAGAACCCGACTCATCCAGGTTGTGTTAGTCTTAAAGTGAAAAGAGTCGTTCATGGCATGGTGCTGGGGATGAATTGAGGGGTCTTGCAGCCTGAAGAAAGAGGTTGGTGTAAGTTTCTTGTAGTAGCTTCAAGTGAAAGTACAGAAGGGAAATGTAATTTAATTGTCAAATGTACTCAAAAAAACAGTGTTTTTTACACTAAAGTCTACATGAAGGGGCCTGTTAATGTTTTGTCAATGTGTAGCCAATATTAGACAGATTAGTGATACAGAAGAACTTACCAGAAACAAGAGTAAAATAAATGTAATGGAGTAAAAAGTATTTTAGAAGTAAAATAGAAATATTTGTTTCTAACTTTCTCTAACATTCGGAGATAGGTATCAGGACATTAAACAGGCAAATCAAATAAATACAGTGTGATTAACTTGTGATAGATTAAAATCCAACTGCTCAGTGTGACCACAAACACAATGTTGATGTAAAAAAAAAGAGGTGTGTATAAGAACCTGAAAAGTGTTAAATTGCCATTCATGTAGATTTTTGGCCACACAATTAAAGACAGGGGATTCTCTGTGAAACGGGCAAAGATTGATGTGATGGCTTAAGAGGATGAGTGTAAGATGAATGGGCCTAAATTAACGAAAACGGTACAATTAATCGTTATAAAAGTCAAACAGTCATCTGCCACTTTGCTTATTAATTGAATAAACACATCAAGGCAAAGTTCAGTCAATCCTTTAATCACTTTAATTAATGCACATTGTTCTATTTTCCTCTCCCTCTCTTTGCTGCAGCGCACTCTCCCTCTCCCTGTGTACCTATATTTGTGAAATAATAAATTAATTAGAACACACGCCGCCACCAACTAATTATCATGCAAATAAAGCAGCAACAAAGCATTGTGGGACTGTTAATCTGTGCCAGATCGCGGGTGAAATTCCCCAATGTACTCAGCAATGTCCACCATGCAATTAGAGAGGAGAGTGACTTGGGGATGGGGAAGGAGAGGAGAAGAAAGCGCAGCACTAAAGGACGGGAATGGCTGTCACTTACTCACTGTCAAATTAATTCTGTCTTCTCTGCCTTGTGCCTTTGTCTATGGCAGAGAGGCTGCAGTCTCCCTCTTATTTTATCTTTGTCTCCGTCTGTATCTCGCTCCTTATCTAAATGCTAAAAGAAACTCTGCGAGTGTCCCATAAAGGCTGCTGTGTCCACTGCAATCCTTAATTCAGAAGTATAGGATATAACAAACGAAGAAGTTATCAATCTTTTAGGCTCCAACGAATGTTAAAACAAAAAAATATATATATTGTCCTGACGTTTAAGATAGAGGAAGGTCTTTAAAATCAGATGGGTTTATACTCGTGAGAGCATGGATGAGCTTACCACATTTCATTGCAGGCAACACAATAGATTATGGGACATCTGTGCAACGGTGGCACAAGAGGACAGTTCTTGTGTCACTAACAGCACGCTCTCAGCCGAATAGGTCATGCAGCTTTTTACGACACCTATTTATTGTCAGGTGGCGACCTCTTGTGGCCTTGGCCATTTAGATGGCAGCAAAGGAGGAAGTCAGGTGATGAAGTATAAGAGCGGAGACAAAGTTTGTATACAGCAGAGGTGGGGTTAATGGATCCGTTTAACAAACACAGGCCTTTTACCCAGGAGACGGTTTGTGTCCAGCGTGAAACCAAAAGTCAACAGGGAGTTTTATAAACGTATGTAACGTACATAACATTGCATTCATTACTTCGTATATGTAATGTGAGTTTTGCTCTGCTGGCAATGGAGTCATTTAGGTATGTCTTGTCACAAACAAACTTACACTTCTCAGAGGTACACACAAAACTATATGTTGGGGTCTGTTTTTAAAAATGTAAACCTTCCTTTTTTTCAAATTTGCTTTTGTTTTGGCCTTTGTATGGCTTTATTGATAGGACAGTTAGAGATGACAGGAAACAGGATGAGAGAGAGGAGGTGACACACTGCAAAGTGCCCCAGGCCAGAATTTGAACCCTGGGCCGCTGCAGTGAGGACAAAGCCTCTGTACATGGGACGCCCACTCCACCAACTGATCTAATGGGCTCAAGAATATTAAAACTTTCCATAAGAATGAATAAGCTTGGTGCCAATTACAGAATAGTGCTTTATTATGCAGGAGTTCATCTGTTCTTGCTTAAATGAAACATATAAAATGATATAAAATACAGTTAAACAGAGAATAGCACGGGCCTTGGCCTTTTAGCTGTAGCCAGATTTTGATCATCATCTGCTGTGTATCACTTTATTTCACATTTCATAAAAAACTGATCACTTGCTGTGAGCAAATTGCTGTGTTGTCTGACTGACGCAGAGATAAGCTTGTAAGCCTGTGCACTGGAGAACACCAGTAACATCACAGCAGCATTGTTTGAAATATGCAACAAGTCTTCCAAATTAGCAACAAAATGCTCCGTTTGTATTGGACCTTAATGATGACACATGGAGACATCTTCTGATCTGACACCCACATCAGCAGCACAGTGTCATTTGTGTGTGCCTTCCAAAACCAAAAGCCAAAAACCACTGAGGTTTATGGGAAGATCTTGGTTTGGTTTAGAATAACAAGTGCCTGTATGCACTCCCGACAATGTCTGGGCATGCTCCTGACGAGTCGGCAGATGGTGTCCTGGGGGACCTCCTCCTAGATCTGGATCAGGGCATCAGTGAGCTCCTGGACAGTCTGTTCAGGTACTTGGCCACGTCTGATGCACTGTACAAAATGTCCCATAGGTGCTCAATTGGATGTAGTACATGAGGCCAGACATTGTCCTGCACCAGGAGAAACCCAGGGCCCACAGCACCAGCATAAGGTCTGACAATCGCTCTGAGGTATCCTGGTACCTAACAGCAGTCAGGGACTGTTAGATATGACATGGATTTGCCTCCCCGGGCCATCACTAACCTGCTGGCTAACCGGTCATGCTGGAGGATGTTACAGGCAGCATAACGTTCACCACAGCGTCTCCAGACTCTTTCACACCTGTCACATGCTCAGTGTGAACCTGCTCTCATCTGTGAAGGGAACCGGGCACTAATGGCAGACCTGCCAATTCTGGTGTTTTCTCGCAAATGCCAATCGGACTGCACGTCGCTGGGCTGTGAGCACTGGTCCTACTAGAGGACATCAGGCCCTCATGCCACCCTTGTGGACTCTTGACAGTTTGTTTAGAAACATGCACACCAGTAGCCTGCTGGAAATCATTTTAGTGCTCCTCCTGTTCCTCCTTGGAGGAGATACCGGTCCTACTGCTGGTTTGATGCCCTTCTACGGCCCTGTACAGCTCTGCTCGTGTAACGGCAGGTCTCCTGGTATCTCCTCCTTGCTCTTGAGACTTTGTTGGGAGACACAGCAAACCCTCTTGCGATCGCACCCGTTGATGTGTCCTCCTGTAAGAGCTGGACTTCCTGTGCAACCTGACGCGGCTGCAGGAACCACCTCATGCTACTAATAGTGACGAGGCCACTAGCAGAAGAATCAGTCAGGAATGATAAAGAGAAAGCAACAACATGCAAAACCATTCCCTTTTTGGGGGTTGTCGTGCTTTTGCCTCTCCAATGCACCTTTTGTCACTTTCATGTGCACCAAAGCAGGTAAAACTGATTCACAATCACTTGTGATTCCTAAATGGACAGATTAATATCCCTGAAGTTTAACAGCCTTGGTGTTACACCGTGATGACTAAGTGTTCCCTTAATTTTTTTGTTTGTGTAGTATTTAATAAGCCCCAATCCTACATCATCATCAGCCTATAGGCCTGTCAGAGTCTGCTATGCTGAGCTTGGTGCTCGCTGGGACTGATGAGGTCAGAGCCAAAAATCAAATCTGCATTATAAATCTGTTCCTCATGAGTCGGCTGACTGAACTTGTGTTTAAATGTATCCACTATAATCCCAGTGCCAAACAAGCCGATAGCCTGTCTAGTACTACTGCGCACTGTTCTTTGTTCTTTGTTTATGAAGCCCTTCACAGAAGAAACACACACACACGCAGCAAATGCATCACCTGCTGTGTCAGACCAATTGCACTTTTACTACAAGTGCCTTTAACTTTCAGGCATTAACCTACTTTGGGAAACTTCAATTCTCACAGGTAATTAGTTCCATAGACTACCCCCGCACAAAGACAGGCCATAATCCTATAAAATAGGCTGCAAAGAGGACCTCGTTTAAAAATTCAGACCCCGTCTTGATTCATCCCTCGTGAATTCAAAGAAACGCATCAGTGGTGCTCTGCTGAGAGAATTAAAATCAAAGAAAAAGACCAATCAGATGCAAGTGTTTTTTGCTCCTCAGTGGCGATGCAGGGTAAATATGCCACAAAATAAGAAAACAAACAAGAGCAAAAATGCCTTATTATCAGCAGCCTGATTATCATAACGGCCTTATTTGCCGAAATCATGTCCTTATTAGGCCCAAAAGTCTCTCTGTCCCCCGTGAGTAATGAGTAGCCAGGCTGGGATTCTTCTCCCAGCCCTGACATGTCTTTTATTACTCTTACACTAAATGGAGGCAATGATGAACATTTCAGTCGTGTGATTACTCGCTGTGTACCCTTGATGTCAGAGGGGAAAAGTGGTGTGCCCTCTTTTAATATTTGATTGTTTTTCTTACTGTGCAATTTAGTCCAATTTGTCATTTGAGTCTTTCATTTGCTCGCTCTGTGACATTTGTCTAATGTGGATGTCCTGATTACTGGACTCTGATATTGTGTTAGCCTTTGATGTCCAATTTCTTCGTCTTCTCGTCCCAATTTCGGCCACAGCGAGCGCGGAAAAAACTTTCCCCTCGCTCCGTTCCAACTTTTGCCCAATTTCGCAGCGAGTGTATTTGCTGTGCCCCGCAAATGACATAGCTAAATAATTCACAAATAATTCACGTAATTACGATAAGGGCACAGCCAGATGATCTCAATATTTGTTTTTTAGCGTGTTTTGATTAGTGTGTGTTTTAGAAATAGCCGGGAATACTTGGAATGTTTGCTTGAAAATCACATGAGCTGTGCAAGCTTGGGTGAGCGGGAGAAGTCGGCTTCTGATTGGCATCAGAAGTCCAATGAACATGTATCACAACAGTTCATTTACTTCTTTTTTTTTCCCCTGTGGATTGAACTTGTCCATAAAATAATAAGCTGCTCGAGCCCCGCATTTAACATATCAGCAGCTGTTTCAAAGTGCAAAAAACATCAGTCTTGTTATAAACGCTGAAAACAACAAATTAGTGGCCTGTGTAAACAGCTAGAAAATGCCAAAGAAATCATTTTTACCACATTGAAAGGGAAGAGGGATCAGCATCTTCAAATTATTCTCTCTCTGTGTCTGTCTCAAATTGTTATTATTGCCAAAAAACAGAAGGAAAAAAAAACCTATCAATTATAAGTAAAAAATGTGAGGGAATCACATTCATTATTTTCATTACACGCACTGACCAAATTGCATCAAGCTTATGAAATATTTCTTCCTCCTGTTCAAAGGCTTGTTAGAGCTTGTATTCAATTACAGCTGTGGCTGTAACATGCTGTCAGGTCTCTTTAGCCAATCATTAGTCAGGGACTATTCCTCGCTGCACAGTCGGCCTGGCAGAGTCAAGCCGGCGAGCGAACGACAGGCCTAATTGTCGTTCGGTGGCTAAAGGTCGGCTAATGAACCAGGGGGCTGACGGAGGAGGCTGTTGATGCGAGGGTGGCAGGGTGCGGGGTGGGGTGACGGGGCTTGGCAGACATGCTCAACACGCAGAATTTGCTGAACTTTCCTCTGATCAAAGTGGGGAGGAAGCAGGGCATTTTAAGAATTTTTCAGCTTCAGATTAGGTCCGTCTGAGATTTGAAAAAAAAAGATGGGAAACAGCGACGAAAAGACTATTATTTATGACAGTATATACTTCCATTGCAAACAGAAAACCATTATTCTGATTAACATCAATCAGTGTCTCTTTACCGAGGACCATCCACTAATGTCTGACCTCCAGCTAAGACCGAGTGGTTAGGGTTTGCGGGGTTAACAGCAACTTTTATCAAAGACCAAAAGACCAAAGACAAAACAGTAATTATTCCCCATTTTTCTCTTCCTGGGCAAATTACTCTATGACTTAACGCATGTGAGCTCTCTCTGTCACTCTCTCTCTCTCTCTCGTTCTCATACCTTTCTACAACACGGCCGCTCTCACCAAAGCACTTTATTCTGTATGACAGGGCAATGACGTGAGAATGGGCCGGAGTAACATGCCACTACTCCGTGAGCCCTAGTTTGGCAAGGAAACAAAGGGAAGCTTAGGTTAGCCGAGACGGTCACAATGCTGTTGATTCCCTTTAGGCTTCAGAGGACGGGTAGCATGTTGTGAGAACCTGCCACAGCTTTTTAAAGCTGATGGGGCAGAACTACTGTACAGCATCAACCCACTGTTACGAAAGTCAAAAGAATGTACAGATTTTGATTCGAGCTAATAACTGTGTGAATTGATTTGGGGAACGAGGCCACAGCCACCCTACCAAGGATCGTGCTTTTGGGTCGGTCTGCGCCTATTTAATCCCGGGACACGATGAAAACGCACATCATTAACTTGTATTTTGTGTCAACTGCTGGGATCAATAATGTCCAGACGGACCGTGCCTTATGAGGATGTGGAGCAAAAGTTGTGGGATCTGTGCATATCCAATCACAGCAGGCCCCTTTGAACACACACACACACACACACACACACACACACACACACACACAACATTTAATTCCACGTTTCTTCAGAGCCCTCTCTGTTTCAGGCCCGTGGAGCCGATTGTACCAGCTGCTTGTAAGCTCAAATTTAGTCTAGGTATGTCATACATTTCACATAAGACTAATAGGTAATTTGCACATCGCTAAATTAAATAGGTTGTACCACACAAACCAAGTGTAGCAGCTGAGTGGCTGAGCTGACCACTGGGACAAAAAGTGACGATAGCTTGCTAATATCCTGTACGACCCATTTAGGTGGAAGAGTTATCTGACCTGGCCTGACACTTGATCAAAATACTGTTCAATTATAATAATGACTTGGGAGATTTTAATAAGTATTTCATTAAAAAAAAAACACAATATAACCCAACCAATCAATACCCCAATAATGTGGCCTAAATGACCAAATGGCATTGGAGTCGCATGAGGTCGCAGTTTGCCTCCTCTTTTCTTCCATTCCAATGCGCTTAAAGGGGGAAAAAAAAGTTTGCATTCTGTGGCGAAGTAAATCTGCACCTTGACATTGTGTGGAGCACAACTGTGGTTAACCTTGACCTTTGAAGTCGCAGCCACAAGCAATAGCAGAGAAGTGTGAGTGCTTGAGCCCACAAATGGACCACAAACCAGCATACTGAGTTCGATATGCCTCACATCCTGCACTTCCCACATTCAGCACAGCGCATTTTATTTGAAAGCATCCGGGTATGTGTGACCGCGATCTAAACACGTACTCCCCACTCATTCTTAACTGCATGAATATTACTGGCTCTGCAACAAGAGGCTGTGTTCGAATAATCTCTTTCTAAAGATTATTTGGTCATTTTCACTGGTAATAGTTCATAGCAGAACCACCATTGTACAGTTAGCCTAACTATACATATACCTGGCAAACTAATTTAGCAGAGTATTGACCGGCACAATGTTTACAGTGTCCTATTTACAACCTTAGCAGATGCTGGCTCAGCAGTCAGAAACAAAAGTTTTCCTCTGAGATGTAAAAAAAATATAAACCGACATCAGTCAAGAACGGACAAAGAATTAGCCTGGTTCCAGACTTATGAATCACCAACCATATCTCAGAATTTTTCTGGTGATGTGCTCATTGAACACGTTTCCCTCAGTGAAGAAGACATTGACCCATCACGGCTGAGTCAACTGGTTTAAGAATGGAGATGCCAGTGTCCGACATAGACAGCTGGCGACATTGATACAGTTATACAAAAAAAAAAAAAAAACACAAGATAGGCAACATGCTTGGAGGAGAGTGATGCAGCTGCACAAATTGTAAATCAACATATAACCAATTTTTAAAAAGACATATTTCTTTGATCAATGAGAAAAGTACTGTATCACATTTAAACAATCGTGCAAAACGTTGTTGCCAGTGTTCATCTTTACAGTAACGTTAAAGAGAGAGTGAGACGTCCCCCCAAAAACTCAGCCACTGACTGCGTCTACCAATTACGTTGGTATTCCTTACCAGCATGTTGTTAAGTTCACTACAACAGTATGTTTTTGAATGTGTCGGAAACATTGGTCTGAAACCACCAGTGTGTGAACTTTTTTGATTCCCCAAGCAATTTTATAAAACAAGCACTCACCCTGCTAGCGCGATGTTTGCACATACAGTAATAGGAATTCCTATTGATGCAGCAACAGGGGTTAGCATCCCTACCACGGTAAAAATACATAACAAAACATTTCAGTTCAACATAAAACAATATGCGTGCTCATATTTACGGGCATATACAGTATTTAATATGTTCTTGAAGCAAACTTATAACCGCTTGCTTCACATATTTAACCCAAGTCTGCTGCTGTGGCTTCAACGCTGAGGCACTACAGCAAGGTCAAGGGGTCAAAATGCAAACGCAGATTAAATTACCAAGAAAAGGTACCTCTGGGTGCTAGTATCAAATTTCAGGTACAGGTATCAGAACCGGTATCTGTTCAAATGTGAACGGTACCCGACCCTATTAACTAGTCCTAGTAACACCATGCTTTTCTGAATGAATGATGTGAAACGAAGGCCACAACCACACAGAAGCTATTTGCAAGTCATTCAGATCCAGACTAATATGAAAATGAACAATCTGGGTGTAAATCTAATCTGCAAAGCTTTTAGTCAAATTCTCGCAGTGCTTCTGCATAAATATGTATCAAAAGCGCCTCTTCCTGAGGTATTTAGTTTTTCAGTATTTACTCAGCGAGCAGCCCAAACAGCAGGCCTCCCTGTGAGCTTGACTATGTCTCTGCATTTCGTCAGAATACCCCAGACTCACCATCAGTCTGAACCAGTTCAAATAGCTCAACTCAATCTCTCAGCAGCCTGCGCGGAGGCACGAGGCCTAATAAGCACATGCTAAATGTGATAAGCTGCTTTGTAGCTGCGTTTTGCCTGTGTTTTTTTTTTTTTTTTTTTTTTCACCATTCTTTGTTCCACCCTGGTGATTTATTCACTCCAGGCGATGTGCGCCTTCTCTTCAGCATCGACTTATACACACCACAGAGCAGTGCAAATAGATTTCTGTCTCAATTGGTCCCTCGGTGTCACAGTGGAAAGATACTTGGACAGAAGACAGGGGGGAAAGGGATCTTTATGTTAGAACATATTCAAGAGCTAAATCACAGTGTGTACTCTGAGGAGGTTGAGTTTTAGTATATAAGAGGCCCCCTGTTGGAAACTGTGACTCGAGGCTGAATCCAATGAATCCACTCATGAAAATTCATTCACAAGTACCTGTGCAGGGGTCAAACCAAAGTTAGGGAAATGTTGCCAAAACATCCCCCACACATGAAACACATTTTTGTCACAAGGCGAGAGCGATAGGTGCCATTTGGTTTCGGTTACAGCCTTAAGAGCAGTCATAAAAGGAAAGAAATGTATCTTCTGATGATAAAAATAGAGTGTGTGTGTGTGCATGTGTTTTTTCTAATGTATGCGAGTGCTCACATCTCACTTGCTCACTTCTGAGCGCACAAAGACAATGAGCCACTTATGAGTACAGCACTCTGGCGTCTCCGCACCTCTTACAGAGGGGGCACTCTGACCAGCTGGTGGATCGCACACCCAAAGAGATGAAAAGTGACTCTCTGCAACTCACCCGAGTGGTACTGATGGAACCTTTTAAGAGCAGAATTGCGCCAGTGAGTGAAAACACGGCCAACACTCCGGCTGATGTCATATCCCAGCTGTTACCTCAATCAGAACAGGTCCCACCACGACTAAGTGAGGTCTCAGCGCGACGCATTCCACGTAACGCGCAGTTGCTCGGCGAGGCACAGAGAGCTTTTTGAAGCCCCCGCGTCTCCGCCGGTCCTCTTGTGACCCGGCTGCCAACTAGCGTGTCTCCAAAGGCCTGCTGGTTAAAAAGAGCCAGGCTCAATCAGCACATGCTTAGACTGGTGATGACTCCCCTCCCCTTGTTGCTGTTAGTCTATCAGTGTTCCCTTGTATTGCCCTCCATTTTCTGTCCTCCACAACAGTCGGCACTCCCATGCAGCTGTTGAGAGGTTTTCCCTGATGTCATCTTAATAGTGCCCTGCCCCCTCTGTTTAGCATCCATCTTTCAGCGTGTGTACCTAAGCATTTTTGTTTGATGACATCTTCTTTGTGGTTTTCACAGTTCAGGCTGCTGATTGACCCCCTGCTTTTTTTTTTCACCAGCACCACTGTGTGGACTGTTAATCGCGCAGCGTGTTATAATGGCATGAGGGACCGGGAGCCCAGCAGTGAGTTTGCTGTCTTCTCGTGTCAACAGCCATTTTAGCCCGCTTCTCGCCGAGAAGGGCACCACATGGCCAGTGCACACACGGAAAAGGACAAGCAGTTATTTGGTTTTGACAACCCGTGCCAGCGAGACCTCAGCCTGACTGTCAAGCGCGCGTGTGTTTGTGAGAGTCTGTGAATGTTATTGTCTGAGGTTCCCAGAGACACTACCGGAGCAGAATGGCCAAACACCAGGTACACTCTTTCTTTCTCGCCCAGGGCAAGGTAAGACATGTTAGCATTCATAGACACAAAGCACTAGAGGCCAACTGGCTGAAAACAGGAAGGAGAAGTGGACAAATGACATGCACAGCACAGTCGGGGGTCAGGAGAACAGCGGCGGCGGGGGACTGGGGAATATGGATGAGTAAAGCAGAGTAACATTTGTTTGCGAGTATGTCTGGGTGTGCACCGCGAGGCCCCCGGAGCTTGTTGTTTCGCGGATAAATGAGTGGCATTGTTGTTTTTGTGCGTCATTAAGTATTCAGCGGCAACACTCGATGGAGTGTCACGTCGGAGATACAGGTAAGAGGAAGAAACAGAGAGAAGAAAACAGAGAGGAAGACAGAGCGAGAGAACTCCTGTCAGCGCCGACTTGATTAGGTATCACAATCCAACAAAGCAAGAGTTTACTTATTTACACTAACACTCCTCGACAGTTCCTGCACATTCCTCCAACGTTGCCAAATGCAACTGTGAAAACACATCTGAACCCCCCCAAACAAGAGGAGACTCTATTATTATTTTAATTATGCTCTTTTTTGTTGCATTTCCCCCAGCTGAAAGTCAGCGGAGGAGCTCGTGACGGAGAGAACAAGCGCGTGTGCCTGGCATTAGGAAGCACCCCAGTGATTCTCCAGCAGGTACAAAAGCTGGCATGTAGGAAATAGCTCTTATTAAAGTCAATACATATACATATTCCTGATGCATAATTTATGGCTACTTCTGTAGCATTAGCGGAAGCACTGGAGAATAGATTCACACGCTACCACAAGGTTTGAGCTTTTTCAAAGCTTTTAAAAAAAAGGTGCACAAAGGATATGCCAAAATCAGGGCGAGGAGGAGGATTTAGTATGCTTTAGAAAAAGCTTAAATTCTGTTTCCGTGGCTCAGGTCACCGCAACACTATCTAATGTGCGAAACTCACACGAAACATGTTGTAAAAAAAACAACAACACAAAACTGTATTTCTGTAACGCATTTTTTAAGATGATATAACTAACGATGAAAAACCTGTTTAGAGCAGAATTAAAGTTTCCGCTCCGGTGCAAGGTAAAAACACTCTCGTTCCCATCTCGCGTGTCTGTCGTGTCAGACAACAGGTTAATGGGGCAAAACAACTCAATTAAATAAGTCAACAGTTTGTGGTTCCCATCATTAGCGGTGTGGCCAAGCGGGCCAGAATATTGCACATTCCAGACTAAAGCCAGGCCATCTGGTCCCCGAGTGCACAAAACATCTCTTTCACATTAAGTGTTTATTGTTTTCTTAGATTGATGCCGTTAATATCAGCCTTTCAGAATGACAGATTAGCATCACCTCCTAATCAGTACTATTAGGAGATAAATATCAGTAATTTAATCACCACAGCAATTTCTTTTACAATAATAAGATTTACAAATGCAAGTGATTAAGTAATTAGCTTACATCTCTGAAGATTACAGTCCCCTGGACTTTGGGGCATCTGGCTTTCTGAAGATTACACGGTTTCACTTCAGTCGGCCGCCTTCATTTTTTTGTGAATGAGATTTGTGCTTGACCGAAGCGTAAAGCAGCTTGCAAATGACCCTCAAATCCCTTCAAGTGATTTTTTTTTCTTCCCTCTCTCTTCAGTGCACCGTTTTTCTGAGTGGCCATGCAGCACAAGTACAGCACACAGGGGAGATGAATGTCTCGCATTTATTTCAATTGAAAAATTATATATGCTTGATAAAATAAAGCCAGGCTGTGGGATGACATATCTAAACAGCTAGAGAGGGATTTCTTTGTTGCTGGAAGAACACTGGCCCTTGGGCTACTCCCGGTTTCAACAATCTAAAGCTCTACCTTTTTTATTTACTAAGTAATTTGTCAGTTAGTGTTAATTTCCTAAATGCAACATAAAAGGAGCGCAGTGCGGTGAGAAAAAAAATTAAAGGGGAAAATCATAAAAACAGCAGAGAATCAGGAAAATTGCTTCCATGTGTCTGTGGCTGCCAGAGCTAAAGGAAGCGGAGCGCTGCCTAAATGCCCCTGACCCGCCGAGACGGGGCCAATTCAGTTTGAAAGGCCCAGCTCTCTAATGAAGGCCTAATTTTTATTGCCACTCCATTGACTTCAAAGCAGTTCAGGTTGCCAAACATAATTTCACTGGAGGTATTTTCAGGTGCACTGCAAATAGTTCATAAATAATTTCCCCATTAGTCCATGCGATGCAGCTTTTGGGTGAATGTTTCGTCTGTTAGGTCCCTGTACCACACCACTCCTCCCTCCTCCCGGCTTCAACACCACCACTACCAACAGCACACCGAGCGACGGCCCTGCATCCTTCCTCTATCCCTGCACCCCCGCCAGCCCCTAACCTTAGTCCTCTAGGAGCTTAAGGAGTCAAATACCGCTTAGTGGCTCTGGTAGTTTTCTGCTGAAGCAATGAGACAGGCTGGCCATGGCTCGGCGCTGTCAATCCTTTAGTAAGGAGCCCCACAGCCACGGAGACACGGCTCCACCATTACAGGATTAGTGAATTAAAATAAATCCAACCCTGAGAGGCCCAATCACCGATGGCTTATTGGCTGTGACCATGCTGTCACTTTGAATGGCTACCTGCTATTGTGCAAAGAATGGCATATAAGATGCAACATGGCCACAATTTGCCCGGCTGATCAGCGAGGGCCCAACACTGGAGACTAAACTCCATCTGAATGAGCTCTGACAATCACAGAAGAAATGTTTTCTGTCTATTTTAAAGGATTACAGTCTTGCCCTGTGACCCTGAGCAGAATAAATGATCCAGGAAATTAGGGGTGGCCAATTTAGCAATATCATATAATTATCATAACACTATTCATTATATTAGATTTAGGATATTGTTATATTGTGATCTGGCAGAAGTGTTCTACTACTCGCCATAACCCATTTACTCATTATATCCACATTACTAATGACTATTCATCAAAGATCAAATCATGTTCATAATTTGTTAAATTACCAGTAGTCATCCCTACAGTATTGTTGCAATATCAATATCAAGTATTTGGTGAAAAACTTTAAAATATTTGATGTATTGGGCATGTTTGTGAGCATTTAACCGTTTCTAATTTTAGTTAATTTAAGTTTCTCTTATTTCTCTTTTACGACTCATCATTACCATTTGATGCTTCACACTGTGCGCAAGCCAGTTAGATTTAGATTTAGTTAGACTGGAGACACTCACAGTATTAAGGCAGTGTCTATCTAGCTAGCTGGTTAATGCAATAGCATAATATAGAATAATATGACCGGATGTGATGCAAACGTCATGCACTGCACATTGCTCTGAGGTATATGTGGAGACTTTTGTCCACAGGGCATCCTATTAGTTTTACCGTTTGTTGTCAATCATATCCACCACTTCAAAAGACTCACGCAGAAATACCAAGATTCTAGAGTCTTGCAACAAGGTGTCAAGGGTCACATCACAGGGCATCGCTTTAGGGCACCTTTTTTTTTTTTTTGCTGCTCCACAATTCCCTATCTCTATGTTCCTAGGAGGCCTGCCTATAAAAAAGCAATACAATTTGGATGATATGGCAATTTTATTTGAGTAAACTTCAGCACTTATGGCCTACTTGAATTTATGTAACATGTACAACTGTGAAAATATATCTCTTTTCCTAGGCAGGGGCAGCTCAGCTGAAGAGGGCAAATGTGCTGTTGCTCAGGCAACTTAAGTCCTGCTTTCCACACACCCTTTGGGTTTGGATAAAAACTTAGCTTTAGATGCTACTACAGTTGAGTTCTTACGCGGCTAGATAATTTCAGTTTCTGTTTACCACACTGAGTCTGATCACACTGCCGCTGATCCCAGACCTCCCTTCAAAACGTCTAGGGAAAAGGAGAATTTCCCAATAAGTATCAATATGGTATCAAATTACTTTAGTAAGATTGTTTACAATAACACACGCTAGACTTTTTAATGTGAGCAGAGGCACCTATCCAAAATGTGGTGTATTCTGTCAAATCAACATTTTAATGGATTGTGAAAGCCTCCCAGGATCCTGCAATCACAAGCCTAATTCAAAACAAACTAATAATAAAAAGAATCAGTGCCATCAAAGCACACATGTTTCCCATTTCCAGACATTCTCGGAGAAGTAGTGGAATCTTGTGGGGCCGTGCCTTGACTTAGCAAGCCGTTAAACTAGTTTTTCCCTTTGTCCAACGCTCTGTAAAGAACTTCATAAAAAAGTAGGTACCGTTCCATAGGTAATAACAGGCAGGAAGCCGCATGGGCCGGGATGAGTTGGAGAACTCCGGAATCGACTGGGCAGCAAATGTAAATCTCACAGACAGGAATACCAAGCTGAGTGCCCATTAACCAACCCCCTCCCCCACAGAGAGCCACATTTCTCCCCCTTTTTTACATTTAGATGTTATTATTGTTCTATAATTGCGTTTCCTTCCCCGCAGCAAACCAGATTCTTTGAAGGGGGAAAAATGGAACACTTCTTTATTTTAAGCGGGCAGGTATTTTTTCAATAAACTGGGGTGTTGTCATTGTACACATAACATGTTTAACGTGAAAACAGGCCATAAATCACAGCCGTGATAACTGATTACTCTAAACTCGTTCTCTCTCTCCCTCATGTACATATGTTTGCTTCCAGTTTAATCGTCTGAGACACTCAATCCCCATCCACCAGCTCTGAATCTGTGTAGCTTAGTTGTTTTGGTGTTGAAAGTACATGTGCTTGTGTCCTCCTTAAATATCACATGGGATGGGGCAATTACACGAGTGCAGATGTGTCTTATATCAAATGATTCAAGGTTGATGGTAACTCCATAGATAGAGTTTAAGACAACTGGTGCTGTACTAGCATCAATTTTTCCTTCAGGATCATACCAGCGTTTTTGTATGTTTTAGCCTAATAACAAAAAATCCAGTACATAAGCTGGCATTAAAAATTATGTTCAGTTTATGTACACAAATCAGTCAGTGTAGTCTTAACTAAACTAAACTTATTTGAGTTTAAAGGGGCCCTGCAGAGTTGTTCTTGTGAACAAACAAAGGTATATACAACATGGACAGAATAAATAATGGACAGACAGAATGATGTTCACAATAATGGTATAATTTAGAGCAGAATAAACAATAATACAGGGTATGATTGGGGATGTGGCTACTTTGTGATTGACAGAGGTGTATATATATAAAAATATATATACATGTATATTTACATGTGTATATATATAAATATGTATACATATATATTTATATATATACACATATATATGTAGACACATATATATACACACACACATGTATATATATATATACATATATACATATATATGGCTAATATAGCCTTTCCCTTTAAACTGGTAAGTTTTGATGGATGGCATCTTGGCAGTGATTTCAAATATGCTTCTTGAATGGAATGACTTGTAAATGACATGTAAAACCACAACATCACATTATCATTAATACGCCAATTCAAAGGGGGTTACAAAATGCATTATGAGGCCATTCAGGATAATCTTGTTATTGGGTAGAAAGTCAATCATAAGAGCCATTCAATAGTAATTCATGAAAGCGTTGGGATAAATGGACATATATGACCAGCTGTTGTTCTTCCTGCTTCTCACATTGCTGCTGTGTTTATCTTTGTCAGTCTGCTGTTTGGGATCTGATCAATAACACAAGACTGATGTGTCTCATGATTCATGACCACAGCCACTCTAATTCCTTTACACACACAAACCTTCATTAATGAGTTGTTATTGGAAGAAAGAGAGCCCTTGGTATCTGTTAAACACACATGGGTCCTCTTAATGAGCTCTCTCTCAGCGCACACAGTCGCCTCTCTGTCAGCTCTTGGGCACAGTCCTACCCCGAGGTTCAAACTAACCCACGCTCCCTATACATGGTGGAGGAGTGCCATTGTTAAACTGTTTGTGGTGAACATGTTCTTACAGCTGAAACCATTATCTCAACCGTGCCCTTGTCTCAACTGCAGCGCTCATGTTCCTTGAAGAAAAATAAAAAATCACCTGCTTTGACTTCAGGGATGTTATTCATCTGTGCTGTTCACTTTGAATGGGTCCCTGAGTCAGTTTGATTTTTGATGGATGGAGATGTCTGTGCTCTTGCAGGCCCTAATCCGGGCCCCAAGAGGCCCCTAGCCGTGTCCTTCATTCAATTCCGTCGACTGCCAACAGGAAATGAGGGCTTCAGGGGGCACTGGTGAGGAGACGGGAGGCTGAGTCACACAGAGGGGTACAGGCACACTGCACACCCAGAGCAGATGTTTCAATGAAACAATCCAATGATAATATTCAATGGATCACTGACAGAAAACAAGGCAGTTGCCAAGACAGGATTTTCTCTTTCCTTCTTGCAATTTCTTTCATTCACTGACATAAATCAGTTTGTCTGAGCCCAAACGCAGCTCAAAATTTACAACGAGGAATTACTCAGTTCCTCAGAAGCCATTTTAATTCAAAGAACACTTAAAAAGTTTGGGGGCTTTTGTCTTTGTGAGAGGGCAACCCCTCCCAAGCAGAGGCAGCCATTAGACGCTCCGGACATAATTAATCAGGGGAGAGCGGCGCAACACTGATCCGCATCAAACACCCCCTATTTCCAGATATCTCCTCCAGATTTTCCACTAACACTTTCTAATCATAAATAATCACACACAAAAAAGACACTCAATTAGATTAGTCTCCAAAGTCCTGGCATTATGGGGGGAAAAAAGGCATTCCTCTGGTCCTTCGCTAACTATCAAGCTAAAGCGTAATTGCTCTCTGGTGACTTCATATCAGTTGCAAGCTCGGGGTTTAACTGGCCTTATTAGGGGATTTTTTAGAGCTGCGTGGATCGAGTGTATTGAGTTTAGACCGAATCGTATGAAAGAGAAGATTGGGATCGTCCGTAGACATGTGTGTATGAAGATTAGATTGGCCCTTGTTTTGATTATTGCGCGACATGTTGTGAAGTTATCGTCTACAACATAATGATGTCTGGAGTTTGTGCCCAGAGTTTTCCGTTTGTTAGTCAGGTTTTCATGTGGGGAAAGACGTGACTGACTAACAGCAAGTCTGCTGGTGCCTTCTGGGGGATTTCGTGATGCAGATCCATGTGATGTGTTATTCTACTCGCATGTTTAATCCATGTGACTGACCAGTACACTGGTTGCCTGCTGCTTCTTTACATGCATGAATTCGCCCGTCAGGCCGCACCGCTGCGTGGGCCCCTTCAAAAACAAAAAAATAACTCCTAGCATTAAACACAAAAGACAGATTTGGTGCTTGAAATTAGACTTCATGTATTGACCGAGAGCGAGACTGTCCTCAGAGGAAGAATGGCAGTGTCAGTCATTTCAGCAAGTGTCCCACAACAGCACATGTTTACAATCAAGTGACAAAGACCTCTAGCAGTTGTAGGAAATATCCCGGGAACAAGACACTACTGTTTGTGTCCTTCTTCCGACCAAAAGTCAGGTTTTTTTCTTTTTAGCCACGACCGCAATCGTTCCATAACCTTAGCTTCGTTAGTACCATTGTAAATGTGATGACAACTGAACAGACATTTTCACCCAAACATGACATTTTCCCAAAACCAAGTCGGGTTTGTGTCTAAATCAAACCAAACCGTAACCATAGTGCTAAATCTGATTTGTTTTTTGAAAGAGTTATTTGAAACAGTCTCGGAGAGCAATGACAAATGATGCTTCTCTGTCGACAGAGGTGGCAGATGGCCAACGGCGGAAAACGGCGTCTGTGTGTCATTTTGTCATTTGATTTTTTAAAAGCTAAAGAGAAGGATGGAAGAGCGTTTACATTCTTCTCCTTCTTAAATTCTGTCATTTGAAAATATGTAATTTATTTAGCAATGATAACCACATTTTATTGTCACGCAAAATAATCACCATTACTGAGATAAATGCTGAAAATCCACAGGACAGGATAAATTTACTGATCTGACCAACTGCTAGCTAATGCTAACCGTATCTCCTTGTAATACCAGGACTTGCACATTTATTATGCAATTACCAACTTTTTTTTTTATCAGCTGCTTCCAGCCAGGCTGAGGAGGCGAGCGATGGCCAGGAGGTAATGTTACTAGCTTAGGGGGAGGTAATGTCATTGCCACCGCCACTTGTGAGAAAGAGGATCACTGTGATAATAGCGAAGATGTTCCGCATGTTTTTATGTAGGAGGAGAGAGAGAGAGAGAGAGAGAGCATGACCATGTGTTGATCTGAGTAAAGCAGTTTTTGGGAGGGCCTATCCACTGGACTTTTCCAGGGGCCATTACTGTGTCAATGTCAATAAATAAAACTACAGTCAATCTTGAGTCTGACTTCTCCTATCCCCCCAAGGTTGTATCTCCTAACAATAAACCACTGTAATGGTTTATTTTCTGAATTTAGCTACATTAAAGCCCTACTTTTCACATCTGAATGTATTACAGGACGACTAATATGCTGTATCCTTTTCTAATTCATTATCAGTATGCCTTTTGCTGCTCTCACGGGGAGCTGGAACACGCAGGAACTCCACAACATCATGTCACAATCCAATCAGCGGTAATAGGAGTGATCGGGGTGGGTTTGGAAGGGGTGCGGGAGTGTTGCTGGCTGGTAAAGGAATCAAGGAATCACTGCGCTGAAAAAGAAATTCCTTTCCCCCAAACCCCAGATTTTTGTTTCTTCCTATGCCAACTGAGATTACTGCACGAGGGTTTTTCTCCCTGCCTCGTCCCCCCGGTGAAAGAAATTGCATTGACCTTTTCTATCTATTGCTTCCATATGCGAGCAGTTATCTCTCTTGCAAATGGAAATGAGACCCAAAATTGCAACAAATGGGGCCATGCCACTGAATGCAGATGTTCTCTGCTCCTCGCCCAGAGTACACATGCCCGATCAAATTAACTTTAACCCCTCCGCCGACAGAACAGACATCTCTTTTACAAACCCGCCGCTCCAGCAATTTGTTTTGAGTCGAAAGCCTGAGGAACAACTGTATGTCCACACGTGGTAAATAAGAAGTGATGGTATCAAACACCTGGGCCAGGCAGGGTGCAGTGTTACCCCTGCTGGAGGGGGTCCCAGCGCCAGGCCTTCCCCTTCCCCTTCCCATGCACGGGCTCGGTTTGGCCTCCTGGTCAGCTCCCTCTGTCTTTGAGTTTCTCCCCTCTCTGCTGGCTGTTTGACGGAGAACACCTGCTCGCGGGGTGATTCTTGGGGGTCGAGGGCTGAGAAGCTGCAGTGATGGAGGGATGAAAGAAACAGCGAGAGAGAGAGGGGTAGAGGGGGAAGATTGTGGGAGGCTAACAGGTGCTTCCTCCGCGGGACTCTGGGAAAGGCGAAGCGCTGGTAATGTATGCAAATGGGAGCAGGCTCTCCGTGCCCATATCCCTTCATCAAGTCTCTCTATCTTGCTCTCCTTCCACTCCCCCTCCATCTGAGTAATAAGAAAGCCCTATAAAAGTGGCCTCGCAGATAATTTGCCAAATTGGTTAAATGTTGCTGAGAGCCTGGAGTGTTAATATGCATCCATTCAGAGCAGGCAGAGGTCAGAGAAGTCACTGGTGAGCAGGAACCAGACAGAAACAACAGCGCTCTGATGATCCCGGCCCACACAATGCCCTTTAGGCCTCCGTGACGTCTGAACACATTCAGCATCAAATAAATTCACACTGATAATTCTGAATGGGCCCGAGAACAATCGCCGGAGTCTGCGTTCTTCATCTTTCGGTCATTTTGAATGTTTCTGTTGCACTCATGCACGCACATTTCTATCTTCAGTAAAGCGATTCCTATTTTTCTTTCCTCCATGCCACCATCTGCTCTCCTTTAGGGACCCTGATTATGGCTAATGAGTGTTTCCAAGTCCAGTCCCTCATCTATCTCCACCAAGCCGAAAAACACAGAACACGTCCCTGCTATTTCTCCACCCGTGGCTCTCTCTCTTTTTTTTTCTTTTCGCCTCCACACATCCATCTCTCTTCATACCTCCCTCACAACACACAGCAGCAACGCCGCGGCTAAATCCAAACCCATCATTTATGCGGCTGTCAGCTTAATACACACAAATATTACATACATGTAGAAGGCATGCCGAATTGGAACATACAGGTGCTAACTTATTTGGCTGGGTCTGTTCCTGGTCCGGGCTAATGAGGAGCAGGTGAGTGGCTGTTGCTTTAATCAAGTGGAGAGTAGGCCGGGCACAGATTTGCAGCTTGTTGAAAGGCCAGTCGTACACATGGGCTTCATTACGGGGTTAGGGGAAAATCAGTCAGGAACAATTGTTTTCCCACTCTTGCAGCTATACTGGAATAGTTTTCTCTCTTTATGTCTCACACACACACACACACACACACACAGAACTGCACGCGCTCAGAGAGATGATAGATTCAAATTTGTCTGCTTTGGAGACGGAAAAAATCCTCAAGCTGTCTGAAAACCAAATACAGGCCTGAGTCGGTGTGACATTAGCGAGGACAGAAAGTTATTAACTTTGCCAGACAACACATTGCCGGGGAAGTTGAGCAGAATGTGTTGCCAAATAATTATTCTTAAATTAAGAAGTTTTGATATTTTGGTAAGGTCTAACAGTTGTTATTACAGCAGCCCAGTAATTGAATACGTCATGGTATATTAAATGCATTGATCTCCACTTAAGCAATCCTCATTTTTAAATTAGGATCGGACGCATTTATTGTTCATTCTCATCTTTAATTCAATGTGAAATTAGCGTATACATATTTTTTGCATTATGGTAGACTATAACAGCTGTACAAAAATGTTACCAGCTTGATTTCCTGAAAACTGCGCAGACTGATTTATGGCAAGAGGAAAGAGAGGACTGACTAACTACCTTAGATGGAAAATCAATTCACGCACACATCTGCAAGTGCTACACAGTGTCAGAGAAGGGTGATCAAATTTTTCTCCACTCGTACTCTATCTGCTTTATTTGGTCCTTAGCAAATGCTAATGGAACCCAGTGAAATCCCAATTAGAATGCCACTCTAGAACGCATACCTCCGCCACGGCCCAGCAGAACCCTTCAGTTGAGTCAGACCAAATACAGCATCAGATCAAATCTGCCGGACCCGGGATTGTATTTGGAACCGCTTCAAATTGTTCTCACTCATTGATACCAGTCACCTAAATATGCCTGAATCCCTGAGAATTTAACTAAATGTAAAAAAAGAAAAAAAAAAAACACTTTGTCATCTCACCATGTTAAGAAAGGAAGAAAAATATTCCTGGACAGATACCGAATCCTCCGTCCAAATTTCATGGAAATCCATTCAGCACTCTTTGTGTACTCCTTCTGACGAACCAACAGACCAACAAACAGACACGACTGAAAAAGAAATTCAAAGTGATCCTCCAAGGAAGCAGTTTCTAGATTTGTTTTGGCAAAAAATGTAGCAGACCTTTTGTGTCCTTGCTGTGCAGGCACTTAACTAACTCGGTCATTATTTCTTGTCCACCCGGCAGCAGTGTTATTAAAAGTACCCAAAAGTCGTACTTGAGTGGAAGTAAAGATGTTGTGTTAAAATATTCCTTTGGTAAAAGTGAAAGTCACCCATACGAACATTACTTACTGATATCAAATGCACTGAAGTATCAAAAGTACAAGTAGAAGTAAATTATACATACATGTAAGTCGTGTATATTAACATGTATATATTCCTAAGACCAACTATGGGTCACATCCGGAAGTTCACCATTTTTTTGATTATCAGAATGAGTGTTGTATTTTTTTTATCTGATTGCTGATAAAATAAATGTATTTAAAAATACACTACGCAGATGCAGCATGCACTCAAAATAGCAAAGTAACCAGCAACTGAAGATATCAAATAAATGTAGTGGAGTAAGAAGGACAATATTTGCCTGGAAGTGGTGGTATAGAGTAGAAGAGAATGCAAGTGCTCCAGTGAAGTAAAAGTACCTCTAAGTTGTTAGAGAGATTGCAACTTGGCTTAATTTACTCAGTTATATTCCATCATTGGCCGGCAGCAGCCATGTGCACAAATCAAGGTGGTATTCATTTTCTGAATAAATGATGCTGTAGAGCACAGCTTCCCTCAATACAACAACTTAAAAGTATGAAGCTGAAGTGGATGTTTCCTTGTTGTGATTTATTCTTGTTCTCTCCGCAGTCTCAACGGGTGAATTCGGGGTTGGTTCCGTCCGTGGTGCTGCTGAAGTGAAACGGGACTCGGATCGCCACCATAGTCATCGGATTTCAAATCCGACCGGTGGTGCTGTAGCTTTGAGTAACGCATTTAAAAGGAAATTTACTGCACAAAATATATTCAAACTGACTACGTGACAAATTCCGCGAGTAAGATTTGTCTCGCTATGAATCAAGCTTTGAGTGACTAAAGTGGGATAAACAAAAGGAAACAAATTATGTCGGTGGGCCACAAAGAGCTGTTTGTGATTTATGGACCACTGGGGAGGTATAAAAGCACATTCACACAAATTATTCTAACAATTCAGACAAATGAGCAAATAACTCCATGTTAGTCTTGACGGGAATATATGACTATTTTGGAGGGCTGCAGCGTGGAGCCCCCCTCATTTCCAGTTTAAATGGAGTGATTCTTAAGAATTATGACGTTAAGGGACTGCATGAAACTGAGGAGGCCTGTGTTTAAAAAGTTAACATCTGCATTTGATGAATAGCTTCAAATGTGTTCTAAATATGTCAGAGCTGAAAGTAAATAGTTACTTTAGTATTTGACAAATCAACATTTGATTCCCAATTTTGATTGGAGATTTATTAGATGTGGTCTGTGCTTATACTGGCACTGGAAATCCGCAGGTACAAAACAATGATTGGAAAAAGTTGCTCTGTCAAGTCATTATATCTCTGAAACACGCCTTATTTGTAACGTTGCCTTGACAGAAACAGTAGCTGAATGTGTAATTCTTTAGTTTTGTTTATTTTTCCGCTAAGAAAAAGTATATATTGAATCCACGGAGACGAAATCCATCCTCATCCGTCTTCTTTCTTCTCTCCGTGTGTTGATTCCTCAAAGACTTTCCTTTTTTTTTTATCATCCCAACTCCCACAGACTCAGCAAGGCCACAGAGCTTTTACCCGAAGCTTTTACTCATGCAAACCAAATCGCTTTTCTGTTTACCTTAACAAACTCACTTCGCATTCAGCGTTTTTGAGTATTTGTATTCACAGGAGGGATGTGCAGAGCAGTGCTGGCTTTCTGAGTCCAAACTGTAATGACTTCTCAGTACTTAGAAATAATATGCTTTACCCCGTAGCTGAACTTTTTCCGGCGAAATTTTGAAAAAAAGAGTGTGTGAGAGAAAGAGAGCTGGACTGTGTGTTTATAACTTTGCATGCATGCGTGCATGCACTGTGTGTGCTACCCTCAACAATCCCTGCATCCCCAAGTTGAAAAATTAAACCCGACCTAGCTCTGCATCGGCAAGACTTCCAGTGAACTTCGGAAGGTCATCTCCAAGTAAATGCAGGGCCCGCTTTTGCATAAAACTCGACGGCTGATCTATGACAAGGCTGCTTAATGTGTCGCTCCACTGACAGGCTCCCATCAGTCCTCATTAAGTCCAGCCATGTCAGCGGTGTCAACCGGAGCCTCTCACCATACGCCAACACCCCTGCCATATGAAAGCAGGTGACAGGAGGAGTTACTGTCATAAAGGGCCGACTGTGAACTCGCACCAACCCCTCTGTCAGCCGTTATGACTGGAAAAATACCGTGTAAAGATGCAATAACAAGGAGTGTTTTGGCCGGTCATTGGCACAGAGCAGGGAACAATTAGGAGTGTGTGTTTTTTTTTCTCGCAGAGGTCTTTCCTCGGAGGCAGGAGGCCGTTAAGTTGTTTCAGAGACACCCTGCACCTGTAGTGCTGCTCTGTGAAGCGGGGGCAGGCGTGGGAGTGTGAAAAGAACTTCTCTTTAACCTCTGAACCCTGCCCTTCACACCGTTTCAAAGTGCAAAATGGCAGAGGAAGACATGGCTTTGTGTTTGATGAAGAAAGCGCAGGAGAGCTGGAAAATGAAGGAAAAGCAGCAGTTAAGTTGATGCTTGTTAGCTGCGCAGGGAGAAATGTGATAGCTGTGTGACACTTTTAGCCTTCCAGCCGAGAGGGCCAGTTTTATTTCGATTTTTATGGGTGCTTGAGTACGCACAAAAGGAGAAATACTGTCAAAATGAAACCATCCACAACATTTCTATAGCGCTAGTTTTACTGACTGCTCTGTTGCACAGTCATCTTAGGCCGAACATCATTCAGTAGGTGAAACACAGAGACGTGGAGCTGCACTCAGAATGTGCCTCTGTGTTGCCAGTAGGTGCAGCTGTAGTTTAAGCCAGCAAAAGAGCGAAAGAGACTGGTGGGAGGGAGGGTGATGTATGGTCTGAGTTAAGTTAGAGTTAATTGAGGGATAATGTTAACAGACCATGAAAATTTTTTGGAGAGCTGTACCATAAGGAGCCGAACCACTTGGCAACAGACATGTTAAGGGAGACACTGGGAATCATTTTCCCCCGGTCCCTCCATTGAGTCTCATCAGCTTTCCAAGGACTGAGAGAGAAAACAGACGCTGTTGTTTGATTAGTCATAGCGAGCATCGGCCCAAGCTTTTTCACTCGCAGAGGAGAGCAGCTGAATCCTGAGTCAAGCACACTGACCCTGTTAACTCTGAACAAATGTCTTTGTTTGTCATCGCTACTGCATCTGACATGAGATCTGCGTGTTATTGAAAGGCCCCAAATTAAGCTCATTTTCAAGTTGATACGTTTATTTCGAGTGGCCGCTAGAAATGTCTTAATCTTCAAATGACATATTGTTTTTCTCAAACGGCTCCATGCACCCTCTGTCTGTCTCTTTAAGGCCTGCCTTCCAGCACGCACAGTCTGCTCTGATTGGTCGGCTCTCACTGGCCTTAGCAGGCTCCAGCGACCGTGTTTCCACATTAGAGCCATGACTGAGGGCGGTGACTGTATAGCTGTGACATCACAACCTTAAAGAAGTCCTGATGCCTCTTTTGAAGCCTGTGGCCTATTTTTATTTCGCCGTGAACTGAGCATTTTGATACTCCGCAGTGTTCACATAGACCTGCTTTATAATCAGAAAAGACATGGAGGTCCCACTTTGGTCAGTATGGGGCCTTTAACGTTAGGATTTATCCATAAATATAGAGAGCATTCGTGTAATCTTGCTGCATGCATGTGTGTCAGGTGGATTTCTTTGAGACCATTAACCTCCCCAGAGTAGGAAGTTCCACCAGCAGGGTCTGCTAGTCGTCCACTTCCTGTGGGTAAGACCACTCTTCCTGTTTGGCTAGTGGCCCTCCTCGAACAGTCCTATATGATGCATAACGGACCGTGCAGCAGAGTGTCTGTATAGGCCCTGTGTGAGTCTGTGTGTGTGTGTGTGTGTGTGTGTGTGTGTGTGTGTGTGTGTGTGTGCATGCGCGTGCGTGCATATGTGTGTGTGTGTGTGCCTGCCATGCAGACCATAAAGCTGTCTTAACTTAAGCCGTGATTAATACACCCATCACTTTCTAAATGCTGCCTGCCTGTTCTCCAGTCTCGGCCTCCACAGAGCAGACCAATGTTTGCCTTTCCCATAGCGCCCTCCCTTTACGACAGCGCCGGGTCAGAGGGAGAAAAGAAGCATTCTTTAATTTGATAATTAGTCTGTGGACTCTTTGGGGTGAAAGAAAAGGATTGGCCTCATTAGCTGTAATTGTCTAATTGCCTTTCATCTAAATAGCATGTAATTTTCACTTCATGGATTATACAAATACCATAAATGCACCTCTGTGTTATTTGTGTATCTTGCAACTCACCTCTGAGCGAAAAAGCAAATCCTGCTGTCAGGGCCCGCTGGAGTGAGAGATGGGTGTGTTTAAATAGTGAGACGAGTGGAAGGATTGGAAAAATGGACTGAAGTGACAAACAAGACTGAACTGGAGAGTTTGATCTGCCACATTTCCATCATTCTGTATTCCCTTTTTAAGAAAATTCCTCTAATTACATCCTCCATTTTAGCGAGCATAGAAACAAAGGACTGTTATGGATAGTGTACTTAATGTTTTTTTGTATTGGTTTATGTTTTGGCAACAAGTTTTAGTTATTTCAGCTTCGTTTTTGAGGAAATCTGCTTTTCCTTCAATTTGGCAGTTTGGCATAGTACAATGTTCCTTTGGAGAGGACTGCAATCATAGACATGGACGAGAGTTGCAGTTGATTCCAAGCTGTGAAACAAAACACAGCACCATAGGTGATGATTTGTCCAAAACTGAATCCAAAAGTGATTTGATTTAAGCTTCAGATTGTTTTGTCAGTTTTGTCAACAGTGTATTTTTCAGGCTTTCACCTGCAGTTAGCAGCACACATAAAATAATTTTAAGCTTTGTGATTCAGTTTTTCGTGCCAGTACAAGCTGTAGAGCAGTCATATAACTACATTGTTACAAACATGTTCAAGACTGGAACTTCTGCTGTGTGGATGCTAGCGCCAAAGATATTCTATCTGGATCTAAGGGTAACGTCTTCCTTTGGCGAGGTTTTCTAGTCCTCAAAATCTTTCCTTGTTTCTCCTGTAATCCTGTAATTTCTCCAAATTATTTCAAAAAGCATACATTAAAATGTAAATCTAACCTCTGCTTTTCTTATCCAAGATGCAGGATAAGGCTAACTAGCTCTTCATTCAATGAACAATGCTCCTTTCCATTTTCTCTACATGGATCATCAACCGGTGAGTTTCCTAACTTTTTGTGTTGTGTTACCCTTAAATTCCACCGGATATATGGTCCAACTCTGATCAGCCACGGCAGCAGAGCTAAAAGCTTTTACTCTAGTGTATGTGTGTACTTATGCTGGCTCCATTGCATGGCATATCTACTCCAAGGCTTCCATTTTTGCTGGATGCTCGGTGCACACCGAGACAAGATTAAAATATCCAGTTAATTTTTCAGAAGAAAACACTCCATGTTGACGCCAGCACAAAAATAAAAAAACAAAACAAAAAACAAATCCAAGCATGTCCAACCTTCTAATCGTTCAGTTGGGAACACTAACCTTTTTTTCTGTTTGTTGTTGTGCTTATAACGTATAGATTTATAATTGCGATCACGTGTTATTCTGTAACTACCACGGGAACCTCGGGCCCGTCACTCCAGCTGTCCGAGAGTGCTGCGCCGAGGTCCACTCAAAATGCCAGTGGTGGATGTTGATGGACGAGGGAGCATGGAGCAAAACCACAACGGAGCCATTTTTATTTTTTTTTTCACACAACACAGAATTAGCACAATATAATGTTTTTAGGTTTCGATGTTCATAGTTTTTTCAAAGATATCTTAAAAAATTAGTGTTTTTTTTAAGCTCTATTAATAACTTATGAATTTGGAGAGTGTTTGAAGGAGGGTTGCTCATGCGTTCACACAGACAGAAACAGATCAGCGTGCCAACCGTATGTGACCTCACTCTCTGACTCCCACCTCCTTGTGTGTTACACCCCCATGAGGCATCATCCCTCACAAGAGGAACAGGCGCTGTAAGTGAGCAGTCTTTCCCTTCATTCACACCCCTCTCCCCCCCTCTAAACAGAAAACACACTTATCAATGCCGGGTCCACCTGCCAGTACCGGCCTGTCCTTTGTGTAGATGTCTGCTTAAGCCTGGGATTCTGTTACCCTGCTCCCCAGGGAGTGTGAACACTGCTGTAGGCAGCCAAGCTACTGGTAGACTGCATGCTTGAACAGGATGACATACAGCCCGGTCCATGACAGGGGGGAGTACATCACTTATTATCTGTGCTGATATAGACAGTCCCTCAGCATCCGGGTTTAGCTTTAGCGCCGTTAGCTTCCGTTACTCAGAGAGTTTAGAGCTTTTAGAGAGCTGGTTCAGACAATCTTTCTGAAAGTGGAAAAAAGCCGCAGCTGATTTGAGGGGGGATGAGGAGGGACACCGAACCCCTTGTAAACAAAATCTAAATCGATAGGCAGACTGCGGTACTATTCAGACCCAGAATATACGATGAATTATTGAGAAGTATAAGTTGCTGTTGGATTTGAGCATTAAACTATGACACATTTTCACCTCAAAATATTTTCCACAGTAGGTGGTGTGTGACTTACACACTTCTTTTCGAGAGCTACATATTAGTGTACAAGACTCAGTCACAGAGTGAGAATGAAAGAGTCACCATTCTCCCTACTACAAGTCCATACCGTCAAAATGTCTCTGAAGCTGTTAATACGTGGTTATAAATGACTGTTTCCTAATACAGCTGTTTGTACGTAGCTCTGTTAGCTCAACTGCCACGAAGGTGATGGAAGCTGCCAACGAGGACTGACATCTGCCGGTTGCAGATCTATTTTTTGCTAAAGGGTTAGATTACATTATACCAACAGAGCAGCAGACCAAATATTAATCAAACATGAAAATGAATTTGTAGCTTGCGATGTCGCCAGTATGCAGTCCGTGCAAGTGAACGCAGAGGAGAACTACACTGGATTGAGCCTGTGCTGAGACTGTGCTATCATATACCGATATTTAAAGAGACTCTGGAGAGAAGCTGTTGGCTGAACAGACAGAACGAGAAGCCAAATCAACTTGACAGAGAGCAGGGAATTAGCATTTTCTCTGCCAATATGTTTAAAAAAAAAAAAAAAATTCCCCGTGTAGAAACACATTCAGGATTGTCTAAGAAATCAACTCACCCTGATAGACTGGTGTGTTGCTCCGCTCGAGACGTATCTTGGATTAGCAGGCCTTCAGTTCAGCCTGCCGCTAAGTCTGCTCATGTAAATGTCATGTACGACAAGCTTTGAGGATCACCATCATAAACAATAATGAATTATACGGCACATGTCAGGACCTCATTAGTGGTTTGTGTTATTGGGTTGTTCTGTGATGTTGTGGTTCATTCTGTTTACACAGTTGTTGGAGTGCGGACTGATAAAGAACGCTGATGTGACTCAGTCATCTTTCACAAGGCCGCGAGTCTCCTCTAAAGCTGGAGACAAACGTCATCTTAGGCTTCACCTGCTCCACCAACTGTCAACTGTGATTGTAGGAAAGTATTCTGGGCTACTTTCCTTAAATTAAATGGAATTATGTAATCATTGAGGGTCTCCAGCAGGAGTACATATGTAAGAAGTGTAATGACTTTTGCATGTCTGTATTAAGAGGCTCTCAATCTCAGAGGTCTGAATGGGAAATGCAGCCCATCTGCTGAACAAGGCAGCAGGGATAGAGATGATTGCATCACAGGATCATCCATTAGCGCTGTCATCTGGAATTCACCATGGGACCACAGTGCAGTGAGCCGCTCGGCTCAGAGCAGTTCATTTAGCAGCGCACAGTGCTTACAGCAGCAACAGTCGATCCCAGGTCAGTGCAGGGGGAGGAGGTTGGCAGTCCTCTCTGAACAGCACAGCCGTCGTACTCTGACCGAAGCGCCTGTAACATCGTGACAAGAGGCAATTAATTACCAGTAACATTTGTTCAGGCATTCATGTCCCCCATCAAGATGAATTGTAGAATTGTAATAACTCTGCTGATCGCTTAACTTTCCCTTTAGTGTCGTCATCAGGTCAAAATATACATTTACAATGTTTTGGTTTAAGGACAAAAACTGATATTCCCATCAGCCCTAGCTGTACTGCACACGAAACTAAGACTATGAACAAACATTATACCTGCTTACCGTCCGCATGTTCTTGTAGTTGTCGTGAGCATTTTAGCATGAGCTGCAGTCCTAGATAAAGATGGTCCTTCAATGTGTGAGATAAGGCCAATGAGAGAGGCCACAGATACCGATCCAGTTCATCAAACCGGCGTGTCACCCGTTATGATGAGAGTGCCAGCTCTCATTAACAGAGAGAACTCGGAATGCAATAGTAAATCATTTTACATCGAGTCCAAGTGTCCCTGCACAATGTGACCTCATGAGGTGGTGAGCCCGCCACTTTTTACAAAATTTTGCAAGTCATACCAGGCGTTTAAAGCTTATTGCATATCATTTTATAATGTCATTTTCTGAGTTTTAGGTGAGCAGGAAAGTCCCCCTCATCATCATGGTAACAATAAGATAACGTGGTAAACGTCATGAAACGTTCACACTTAAGTTAGGTTTAGGCACCAAAATACTTGTTTGCATTGAGGGTAAAGATCATGCAATAACTTTGGCATGTTATTTGCCGGCTGGCCACGCATTCTTTGTCTTTTTAAAACAAATATGAATTTAATGCTGTTCACTTTCAGCTTTACGGCGTTGTAGTGATCATCAACACTATGACTTTTACATTTTCTTTTATTTAAAAAGACCCATGCCAGATGTCTTAATGATCGTTCTGCATCTCTTCACCAAAAAGTGGCTGCTGGCATTAAAAGTACACGTGTTATTGTCCAGCTCTATGTGTGTCACTTTTTAAGTGTTGTTGTTTCTGAATTCCATCATTTCATGTATTCGGCATGCTGGCCCAAAAAAAAAAGCTCAGTGAAATATATTCACTGCATTTCTTGTCAATGAATTCCTGCCTTTTGTCAGCTCGTGAGCAGTCAGCTGCTTGGCCTACTAACGAGGTTCTAGTGGCTGTTGACTTGAATAACAACATGTTAGTCGCCGAGTGGAGAGAAGAACAAAGACCTTCTCCTCGTTACCGCTGGTGCCTGATTGTTCTCAGCCTCGCTATGAAGACGGCTCCTAATATCATCTCATAATCTGCCACCCTCTCCTCCGCATGCCCCCGCCGCCACTCGCTTTCATGTCTGACTGTCGTTCAAAGCCTAATCATTAATGTGATTTATTTCTCGCTGTGTATTATTTTGTTCCTCTAATTTGTTTGGGTTTTTCAGCATGGGTGTAAATCAGAATCAAAGCGATTGCCACTGCTTTTCCCTGTCACCTCTGTTAATGGCCTGTCTACTGGAGGTTCGTACTGAGAAGAAGCAGGCCTGCTGTCTGCCTAAATCACCTCTCCATCCTCTGCCCTCATCATAAACACAAAGAGCCCATTGGCTACCAGCACAAACACCTTCTCTGACCGACCCCATAGCCATAAATCAGCAGCCCTGTGCAATCGCAGGGGCCGAAAAAGTGAAAAGTGGCAATGGAGCGGAGCAAAATACAATCATTAATCACCATTAAGTCCGGGAAAGTTTTAATACAGAAAGTGTAATATCTTGACACTTTTACCAACAATATAGTTTGACACTTTTTAAGATATAAATGGGAGCAAAAATCGCAGAAAACACATGTATCCCAGAGACGAGGAGACCGAGTGAAACAATAGAGCGGGGATGATTGTCATCTGTCCATCATGTGAAGAAGGCGAGTGGCGTCTCACACGGCGTGATGTGTAATGGGATTGGACAGTGCTGTGACAGCGAGCTGTGACCTTCAGCTGCCTGCCTACTCCAACCCCACCTTCCGGGGTTGCGGGAGGGATGCCTATGCTGCTGATCAATGGGGGCATTGGCACTCATCATGTCAAATCCACTCCATGTCCATTTCCCATCCCTTTTGTCATCAGGCCCGCGCTTTCCTTCCGCTAGTCAATCACTCTGAGCCGTGATCCGAGCCGTTCACACAAGAAGTGGTGATGTTGCATAAATTCACCCTCATTTTTTATTTTATTTTATTATTTTTTCTTGCCTTACATGTAGTCTTCGGGTTTAAAGCGGCTGTTTTTCATCACCTCAAAGCGCTCCACCGACTATACGCACACACACCGGCATGCGAGCGCGCACATAAAACGCCAGGAGAGAATTATTCGCGGAGGCACATAGCCACAGCAGCCCTAAATGAGAATTTCGCCAAACAAACACAATCAGGCCCCTATTACATTTCTCTTTCATGATGCTGAAAGGAAATGCAAACGAGATTAGATAACACAAAGGCCACAAGGCTCATTTCTCTCCTGCGTCTGGAGATGGCTAAATGCTCTAATTCCCCTCTCCGCTCAGCTCCTCAGGCCAAGTCCCCCTTTTGTTGAACCCAAACCAACTGCATTAATGTAATGTAAAATTGCCTCTCACAGGGAACATTTTTTTTCCCTTCTTTCTAGCACTTTCTCCCCGTTCCCCAACCCCTCTTGTTTCTGTTAGACTCTAAATTAACTGAGCACAAACCACTCTCGCTTTAAGTGAGCATGGCATTGTTTTGAACCGTGCAATTACGGGGAGATCTGTCCGTCTGCCAGGGGTTTTGATTCATGGCGCTGCCTTGGCTGTTAGAACAATCGGAGGAGTCTGAACAGGATCTAATGGATAAGTTTGGACTGAGAACAGGCAGCGAGAGAAAAGGGGTGCTCAGCGTCACAGCTGCTTCACAACAGCAGCGATAAATGGCAGCTACATAACTTCCCTCAATCAGATCGGAGCAATCAGGCTGTAAAAAGTTTCCCATATGTCGGAGCTGGTGGGGGACTGCGGAGGGGAAGCGAAAAGAAAGAGAGGGAGTGGGCTCACTTTAAAACGGGCGAGGGAAGAGACGAGTGAGAGGCCGAATTTGAGAAAGGGAAGTGCCAGGGTTACAGCCAGGACACAGGCCACAGGGAGGTTAGTGTGTCTGGCTGCAATTAGCCAGTCACAGGAGAGATTGAGATGATGCTTCGGGAGCTATTGGTCCTCAGTGATTATTCAGTCAGAAATGACTGATTCTGAAGTCAACGTGTGGCCGCGTCTGCAAGTTTACCAACACTTGTTTCCTTTCTACATGCAGCTAATCAGCGAGTCCAAAATCTGAAAACACTTCACACAGGAAGCGTTTTTCATCGACACAGTTTATTTGATTTCGATTTCCTCCCTCTTTTGGATGAAACGAGGTTTGACATCAGTGACACGTTTCAAATCACCGAGTACACAAACAGCGTTTAACTTTGTAGCTCAATCTACCCCTGGTTTTTCATCTCAGTTTGCCAAACTCCATTTTGCAATTGGCGATTCTCAAAAGCAGGGCAGCAGTCCGCGTTAATGTGGGTTTTGCTTGGGAAATCTTATTAACTCCGCGCACTTTATGAGATGTGGTTACGATTGTTTAATTAAATAAGCATTAGGGGGTGTTTTCAAACTCGTAAAGAAGTTATTCCATTTCCTCGGCTTTCAACAATCGTCGAAAAATGGTGTGATAATTAAAAGCCTCTAAGTGTTTCATAACAGAGAGCACGCTTAATGCCCGACTCTCATTTCGCACAAACACACACGCGGTTTATGGAGGATAAAAACCGGCCACGATGACATATTTGTGGGCTTGGAGCTGTTTTATCTAAACATGCACCGATGTTACCAAAGTAAACTTTTTTTCACTCAAAGTAAAATATGACGTACGCCCACCTCGTGAGTCTTTTTTTTTATTAATCTCTGTGTACATTATGGCACATACAGAGTGGAACTTTTAATATCAATCCACATCTTCTGTGCGCTGGGTTTTGTCAGCCCCTCAGTGAGCCGCTGCTTATTTGTTTGTTATCGCAGCTGATGTGTAACGTGGTTAACAAACACAACATCAGCAACTTGGCACACTGCGAGGAACCTTCAAAGCCTCAATCAACGCCGCATCCAGGGATTACGTACATACACTGACTCACTCACACACACACAAACGGGTCCTCAAGAAAACATTTTGGGAGTCGCTGCAGAGTTGAACGCGAGTGCTAGTGCCGATGATCTTGCTCTAACAGTAATAATTGGGGATGATCGTGTGCTCTCCTCAGCTCCACTCGACATCTGACGGAGGCCGACCTGCAAAAGTTTGGAGCTCCAGATGTGGCTGAGGCTCTCACCCCGGCGTGCTCTCCCACACTCGAAGTATATCCTGCTCCTGCACAGACGCCCACGTGTCACTGCATACACACAAGTATATGCATGCAGAGAAGACAGACACACAGACACCGCTCCCACACCCCCACATTTAGCGCAAGCATACACACTCCCGAGCACTCACAAATAAAAAACAAGAAATCAATGTAACCTGTAATTTTTACAGGGCTGATCTGAGTGTGTGTGACAGGCCAAATCCAATAGCTGCAGCCGGGCTGACAGGCCTGACATGAGTCTTGCCTTGCCGGCCCCTCAATTATGCATGGCCCAATGTTTCCCCGGATCTTAATTGAATCACACTGTCTCAAACTTGTTATTTCTAATTTGTTGCATTTGATTTCTGACATCAGCGCTGCCGTGTCATGAATTATGCAAACAGGAGGACCTTTAATTGTGAGTGTTATTAAAACAAAACTAATTGCAGATGATTAAAATGTGACTAGGAAGCAGGATGTTGGGGGCTTCACCCTGACATGGTTTCGCTACTACTGCCAAATAATGATTAGGTCTCACGGCTGTCTGAGCTGTTGTTGTTTTGTGGTTGGGACTGTAACCTTGGGTGGAATATGTCGCATGGTTTAATGGAGGGACATGATTTAGTCTGTCGGTGGAGGTCTGCATGCTGCGCACACGGCTCCATGGTGATATAATGTGCGACGATGACACACACAGCATACACTGGCATGTAGGAACACATACACATTAAAATATCCACACAACTTGTAGGAAAAAAGCATTGGTCTAATTCATCACTTCAGCCGAATCACGCAACTTCGCTCACTTTTATTGATCATACCTCATGCATTCTGATTAGTTCTTCATCCAGAAAATTGTTTGATTGTCCCCTAAATACATAGAAAATTGCTTTCAATATTGCCTTCGAGGCCGACAATATACAGACATTGACATAAAATGAGAATTCATTCTGTTTAAGTGTGTTGTCGGGCAAAAGTAATAAGGCATTTGATTAGATACACGAAAGGAGCATAAAAGGAGAGTCAGTCAATATAGTGTACGTCTGTAACATTCCTAAGTGATTACCAAATAAAAAGAATGTAAGTATAGTGTGTGTTAAAGGAGTGTGTTACTCTCTTTTCTGGGCTGAGTAAAAGCCTTTTTGTTCCTTACTATAAAGTCCACTTGTTCTTTTAGCCCCTATTTATGCAGCTAAGAGCAGTTGAGCAGAACACGATTATAAAATGAGATACCATGTAAAATAATTGCGCAATTATTCCAATAAAGTCAGAGGCATGCATGTGTAAGGTTGTAAGCAGTAAAATGAACCCTCCTGTTCTACTCATAAGAGATTTAACAATTGAATTGTGCCTGCAGGGCAACAGCTCAGCACCTGACTGAAGGTAGGGATCCTCACGGCTGTGTTCCATACGGGACGTTGGAGATGTCTGGAAGTCATTTCCACATGAGAGGAGGCGGGAGGGAGGGCACACTTTAGTTTCATGAATGTTCAATCAATTCAATAGGACAGCTTAACTTTCTCTTTTCCCTCTCAGAGCACATTTATAGGCCCACAGGCATTCGCAGGCTGCATTCAAAGGCTGACTGTGCCTCATACAAAAGCAGAGTAATTTCACTGTGGGGGGGATGGGGGGGCAGCAACTGAAAGCTGCAGTTTAGGGGAAAAGTAAAGGAAAAAGGTGTATTTGGTGCTGAAACAAATGTGATCACATTTCATTCTGTTATGTGTGCTACATGCTTAAATGCATCTGAAGCTGTGTTCCTAAATCTGTCAGTTCAGATTTCGTACACACACTTGTGGTCCCCAGATGATAACGCCTTCTGAGTTTTGCTTGTGTGGTAAATTCATTCAATTTGCCCATAACCTTTATCCATGACTTAACCTATTGACATTCCCATCAGAGTCAACTGGTATTTCTATTTTATACCAAATGTTAGAATGCTAAAAATCCAAACAGCTAAACATCACTGCGAGCATGTTAGCAATTTTTTCCTCCATCTAAATTATATACAAAGTGAACGCAAATAGACGCCAATTTAGGTATATTCAAGCTATGAGGCTTAAACGATGCAAATGACACAGCAGCATGCGTCATTCATGTATTCGTCAAGTTGAAAATACTGAATCTTCGCTGAGAAACGTGAATGTGTCGCAGTGTTATGTGAGGTGAGCCGGGCGGAGCAGGACGGGACAGCTGCTTCTCAGCTGCTCAGAGCGATGCAGATTTGGAGGAAAGAGTTGACTGAAGAGCCCAATCTTCTGGAGGAATAAACACCCAGAGTCTCTGCAGATTCTGCTTTGATCCGGGGGTTAATCATTAGCAGGAGAGCTCAGAGATTACTTGTAAACTTTTTGGGGAAAAAAAATTATTCATCTTCACTTCCTGCTTATCAACCTGACTCCAGCAGCAATCCGAGGAGGGTGTTTATGAACGGCGTTGACTTCCGACGAGAGCTGAAGAGGAAATGTTTATTATTTCATTAACGTACAGAGGAGAGGGGAAAAAGAAGAGAGAGAACTGGAGTCTCCGGTGAGTGTCAAGTTGTGTGCCATTGCATGCTAGCTTACGGCTTATGTACAGCAAAGTGTCATGGTTGAATTAACACTTGCATGTAAATGGCAAACACAAATGATTCCATCCCGGATGTGAACACACCATTAGTTTCAGTTGACTATTCACTACAGTTCCATTTTGCCAGTGGATCCCATTAAAACACTACACACTGGACCTTTAATTCACTCTATACCGGGACATCATGATTATGTTTTCTTGGCATGTTTCCCTGCCTTACTGTCATATTCCGTCTTGTGATTTGCTCAAAGCGTCCGTTATTTTCTCTGATAAAACAAACAGCTCGTTCAGCTTCCATTAGGAGAAGTGTACGCGACACTTCAGATGACACAGCACCGGCCTCAACCTAATGCTATCGAGCACTGAACATTTGGTAAAATGCTCTACTCCTACCTAACACAATCATCTAGAACTAGCCCAGGTCCAGGAGATGAGGCAGAGAATATATACATTTCCTTGAACTCCCAAACCCTACCTGTCAGATGCTTGTGTCTCAGCCGGGCCCTAAAAAGCTTTATTCCCATTATGTATGCATGCTAAGCAGTGGGTGACGTGACCTGCCAATTCAAAAAGTCTATCTTTGCATAAAGTCTATGTCAATAAGGTGCCTTGGTGGTTGGCTTTCTGTCTATATGATAAAGTAGCTAAGTATATTTTGCCTGTGCCTTCAGCATGGCTGCAGAACCTTGTCTGTGGAGATGACAATTAGAGTCACTTTCCACCCAGGTTAGGCCAGACAGGCCCTGTCAACCAGCAGGAAAAGAGAATGGAGGGAGACAGAGAGTAATATGTGTACCACTCTGATTCCGCTTCACCTCGTGATCCTTGCACTGACCACCGCGGGGAGAGGAGGCTTCCGATGCGGGGAGGAGGGAGGGAAAGTGGAGGCAAATACACCTCAGCAGTTACCGTGGATCTATTTCTAGTTTTAAAATGGTTATGAGCTGTCAGTGAGTCATTCTTATATTTACCATGTTCTCATATCAGCTTTCATGGACCCTCAATGTTCACCGACCAATAAAAGTGCCAAAGGAATCATTTCTGAGATTGTAAAGACGCATAATATATGATACGATAGAAAATGATCCGGCGCAGTGTGTATATGAGACAGAGTGAGCACACCGTGATGCACACTGTGTAAATTAAACATCCAATGGGAAAAGGGGCCTCACCGTGTTTTATTGCCATGCGGTCCAGCCAAGCTGCCATTACAGTTGATGTGCGAGAGACGAAGCAATGATCTCAGATCAGCTTTTGAATCTGACTCACACTCAGCCCCAATGTCTTCCTAACAAATCTAAAGTAGAGCAGGCTGTCAAACGTTTTGGCACAGCAGTGCAACTGTCAGGTTGGAGTGTGTAAGAGATGTGCTGCATGCCTCTGTGTTGCAACTTCCCCCTGAAAGGATTAATAATTTACATGGGATTACTCTAAAATTCCACCATTTGCCACAAACCTGTGTAGCATTGATTTGTTGAACTGTCATAATGGCACATCACTCAAAGTAAACAACCATCGCCTCACCACGAGCTGGAGCTAAATGTCTCTCTCTGAGAAAGGGAAGATGGAGGTAGGGAGGGGTGGGTTTCACTCCTTTCTCGTGGTTTCCCATCGAGTGGCTCTCTCCAAACCGAGAGAGGGAGAGAGAGAGGGAAAGAAAGAAGGAGCTGTAATTGCTGTCAGTCTCTCCTGAGCACAGCCTTAAAGGCAGCTGCTGTTTCACAGCTGAGGAGTGAAAGGAGTTTGGGCTGTGTGGCTTCCCCTCTAGGCCTCTGGAGGATTTGGTGAGTTCTCTCCCCCTTCTTGTTTACCTCTCATTGTCAACAGCAGCACGCAGATTTTTGGGTGCAGGGGAATCAGAGGGCTAAGAGCCTATCACGCTCAGAAACAGAGGCACAGGTAATTGAAATGATTATCCTCAACATGCCAGCTATGATTTAGAGGGTTTTCAGGTGGTGAAAGTTTTCCCCTCCAGAAGATTGCACACAGATATCAAAACAACAAAAGGCTTCCCCGAAAACATCAATGGGCGGATTTTGACATGTCGGTGTTTACTCCAGACGCCTTGTCAACCACTTTGGCAGATATATATTCATCCAAGCTCCTTTACTTTGCCGTAAAGCAGCCTCTAACCTGACAGACTGTAACGTCATTTTATGTGCATTTAGAGCACATGCCCCACATACGAGGTCTTAGCTGGCCCAATCCCCTGACTCCACCCTGCTGGGAACAGCGGTATCAACAGCGAATGCAATAAATAAACGCACACGTTTATGCGCTGATGTGTTCGCCTTAAAATATGTTGCACTTCAACACAACGCACTTTCATTCATACATGCACATATGCACATATTCACGGTTGTTAATTGCAAAAGAGCACAGTCTCATTCTCTCCTCCACTTTCTGGCCGACTTAATCCCTCCTTATAGGCAAACATTAGAATTCGCTTTAAGTGTTGCCCGCAGAGGTCAAATCCCCTCTTAGGGTGAAAAGCTGCAGGAAATTGCCTGCATTAGGGAGATGTATTGGTGTGAAAAGATCCCATGACATGCTGCTGAACAGGTCAGCTCTCTGCTATTTGTTCCTCCCCGCATTCCTTCTTTCTCCCCAACTCTGTATCCGTTTGAGAGCAAGGAGCAATACAATTGTCTAATTAGTCTAATGAATCTAGTTTTTATTGATCAGGGACATTTTCAGTTTCTCTGTATCAGATCAGTAATTGTCTGAGGTCTTTGGTTAATGGATTTATGCTGACTTGACTTGACTTATGCTACCTACGCTCACCCCCTGTTTATGAACATGAGTATTATGGTTTGTCTGACAAACAGTGGTCCAGTTTTTCAATTTTTTCTCAAAACTAACATGCCAACTGCAGCTTTATCATCTTGTTTAGCTGACGTGAGTTAGATTTAAGGTTCAACTCATCTGTTCCCATTTCTTTTTACTCTCTGTGGACTCTCGTCAATCAAGCCTTTTCATCATCGACTATATTTTTGGTTTGTTTCTTGTCTTGTTTTTTATTTTATTTTATTTAATTTTTTTGCATATTATACATATAACTTGTATCATTTGATCAATTTATGGTTGAACACTAGAACTGTCATAATTATAGTTTGTGTTTTGTGGCATGGAGCAATATGCGTGATCCAACCCCTGGAATCCAATGTATAATGCAGTGTAGTACACTGTAGCTGCTAAACGGTGACAGTATCTGCGACATGTATTATTCAATGTACCAAATGTGTTTACATTCATCTCGGAAGAGAAGTCTTGCTCCTTATTGTAACTGGGTGCCTCTGAAGTGCTCATGATAAGTCCATTCGGACTAAAATAAGATAAATTATCTATTGTTTTTTTTAAACAGCTGGAAGTGTAAGCCCTCTAATATAACAGCGTAAAAGGTCTTGACTAATGATACAGAAGCTTGCTCAGACCACACCCATCTTTGAATTTGACCTTGTTTTTTGTTTTTTTATCTACACAAATGCAAAGTTTTGTGACCGCTTCTTCAATGTTTTGGATGGCATTCTGCCAAATGCTTTTTAGGCAAGTCTTGCCACTCATCTTGCCATCTTAGCAAGTTATTTCAGGCTTACAAGGCCAGGTCCTCATTTAAATGAATGGGGAGAGAACCGGAACGTCACTTTTAATGGTCACAGGACAATTGGCTCATGAGTCAAATCTAAGAAAAAACGCTTACAAATTTGGCGACTTTCCCGACAGGATTTACTTCTGCTGTTTCACAACAGCAACTGCTTTTAGAGCTCATCCCACCGGAGCGCTTGAACAAATGCAAGTTTAGTGTCCGGTGTCTGAATAACCTGTCTTGGTGATCTTGTACATCAGCGTGAAATCCTCCTCTGTTCGTGCTTATTAGACGTCCGTGTGCAGAATTGGTTTAAAACTGTTTGGAATCTCAACTGTGGACTCCCATCAGTGCAACAACACAACTGGCTGATATCGTTCCCAGTTCAGCTGTGATAAAGCATGCAATCAGCTTTTTAGGGGGTGGGGGACACAATGACAACCATGCTGGATTAGGACACTTTGTTTCTGGTCTGCCTGCTGTTTGTGTTTAAGCTTTTGGTGTTAGTGAAGCATGCATCATTCTGCTGAACCAAATATTCATCAAGATCTGTGCTGCAGAACGCATATGGATGTTTTAAATGGATGTTTTATACTATTTGAAATCATGCAAACTTTGTATTTGGATATCATTTTTCAAAAAAGCCAGCTGAGATTGCGGTATAAGCAGAGAGCTTGTTTGGTTTCCTGTAACGAGATGCAGCAGGATACTGTTGGATATTGCGCTCGACGTGCTCTTTGTTTTGATGTATTGAATAACATACAGATTGATTTCTCTTTGCAAAAACAAACCAGCATGGGCTGTGATGTGGTTAATCAAAATCGAATCTGAATCAACTTTACTAAACAGGGCGAATTGGAGCCCTTTACTACGTCTGCCGGATCCAAAAACAGCAGCCCTGAAACATTTCGTCCATCTATAGAAAAAAAAAACCTCACAGCCTCAGATGTTAATCAACATGTCTGAATTAGTTTTGAAAGTTGGTGAGTTTTTAAGCAGCCTCTGGGACTTCCCGTCAATAAACTACAAACTCATTTTATTTTCCCTTTCAAAGTCCCATAAAGGGTACTTCCCCTCCAATGCTGCAACGCTTTACTTTGAAATGCCTTCACTTTGATAAGAAATGAATTAACGCTTTGGAGAGAGGCAGTGATAGCAGGATGTGACGGGCTCCTCTGCTTCCATCTGATACATATTCTAATTGCTGAGTGCTGACCCCTACTCCCACTGATGAGCAGCCGGAGAGATTTTGACCTTGTGGTGTGTGTGAATCGATGGGAAGTTGATAAAGCCAAGTTCATTGCTGCCTAACATAAAACAAAGCTGATTTGTTTACCTAGCTAAGCCCGCGCGTGTCAATCCCATTACGGAATGATTTATAGACCAGCACCCAATGAAATTGTTTAAAGCAGATTAGGTAGAGCCAACCATCACCACTAATATGACAAGCTGATATGCTGTGACAGGTAACCAAGCAAACAAGTTCCTGAAATTCAGATTGAATTAGAATCCTAATAATCCTACAGGGAGCAGTAAATTCAATCAGGAGAGGAGAGGAGGAAGAGAGGGAAGGAGGGAAGAGGCGAAGGACGCCGGTTTCTTCAGCCACCTCTTTTGTGATTTACTTGTCAGGACGCATCATTCAGCTCGCGCGGAAAGGGAGAAAGGAAGTGAGAAGAAAGCGAGAGAGATTAAGAAAGGGAGAGCTGTCTCCATACTAATACATGGCCAATAATTTCTGCTTTGATAACAGAGATAGTTTTTTTGATAAATGCCCAAATTTCCATTCTTTTGCCGCCTCTCTGTGCACTGCTCCGCATCTTTATCCATCTTTGTGTCTGTGACTGTGTTTCATAAATTAATTTAGTTAAAAATTGTATTATAATATCACATATCCCCTGAGAAAATATTTGTTTTTAGCATTATACAATATGCATGGGGTGTATTGTGTTACATATGACTGCGGTGCCACAAATAGAAATATTAATGTAATTTAATGTGCAAAGACTCCACGAAAAGGATACATGGAGCCACTGTCCCTCTCAGAATGATAAAAGACTCCCTTAATGGTATGGATATTGTGTTCCAATAAAATCTAGTTTAAGGTCATAGTACAACTGGAACATCAAGTATTTAAAACTGGAAAAGTAATCAGAGGATGTAGTTTAAACCCCACTAATATCTCTGAGAGTTTCTACATATTCATCATTTGTCTGCTCTGCCCCTTCTCTCCGCACACAGTGTCTTGTTTATTTGAAAATAATGAGAACAAAATGAGGAATAATACTCCTTTTCCTGGACACATTAAACTGATTGTATCTAAATTATGGTATTAATGTTTAACTAAAGTGTATTGTTTGGACATTTGAATATGCATGATAATCATTACATTTTCGAGGACAGAACATTTTCCCCCAGATCTGGCTGCACACATACATTATGCATGTTTAATATATCCGCTCCTTCACAGAGCACAATTAGAAAAAAAAAAACTTTTGATAGATATTATTCTGTGAGTTGAATATTAGTCGGGGACGCGAGCAAATGAATCTGCTGCATTTGTGCATCCTGTGGCTTTTATTTGTGTGTTTTAATGCAAAAAAAAAATAAAATAAAAATACATGAAAAAAAGGGGGCAAATCACGGCAAAGTGAGACGAGCTTAGTTGTAGACTTTTCATATTTTCCCCCCAAAAAAACCTTGCCTAGACAGAAGCGGCGCCGCTCGGCCTCTTTAGAATACTAAATGAATGCGCTTCCGTCGCGTGTGCACATCACAGACACAAACTGTTATCAAAACTTTCCCTTATATCCCTTCCACATTCATTTGATTAAACTTCCTTCCATAAATGTCAGCATTCTTCTTCCCTGTGATGAAGGGACATGGAGTGGGGGGAGGATGAGGGGATGAGAGGAAGACAGAAAGTTTCAGACGGGGACCTAATTAGGGAGCGCGCAGCCCAGTTCTCTCCCCCGCTCCTAATGAGGGGTTTGTTATGGCGCGGCGCGAGCGACGTGTGTCACGGCGAGGCCGGAGTAGAAGAGTATAGAGCGTGGCGCGGCCGACAAGCAGATCCCCTGCGCAGTGTGATTCTACACCTGCAAATCCCCAACACATTGAAACCAGGCCTCGTTTGATGTGCTATTCTTTTCATGTTGAGAAACGGGAGGGACCCGAGGAGTAGGGACCTAGTTGAAAAGAGGCAGGGGGGCTTGGGAGGAGTGCCGGGGTCTATTAGACGTTTTAATAATGTTAATTAATGAATAATAGGGTTTGTAATGAGCTACCGGCTGCATTTTATTCATGTGATTATCTCAGCCGCTCTCTAATTCTCTCTATGAGCACTGTCAAGGGAAGACGGCGATCAAGTGAAACACAAACAGACACACATAACTTAGTTCCACACACACACACACACACACACACACAAAGTTGCACATGAAGTGGAGGCACACCAAAGAGTTCAGAGAGAAATCCACCGCGCAGAGGAAAAAGAGAGGATTGGTACAGATTAGGTCGCAGTTAGTGGTGCGGTCAAGCAGTGTTTAAAGTCGTGGAGTAACCCAACGTGGCCCCCCGATGACTTATAGACCTCCTTCACAGGAAATGAGAGCGTTATCAGCCACCAATTAGGCCAAGAGGCTGATTTACACACACACACACAAACCAGTGCACACAGAGGTACAGACAAATGCACATAGGCACTCTCACACACACACACACACACACATGATTTATAGGAGTTAAACAGGTGGGTCTGTCTGTGTCTCTTCTCCCTGTGGTGTGAGAGTCGTCCACGTCCAGAGTGAAGGAAGGAGCCTGGTGAGCATGTGGATCGACACTCTCTCCCCGACTCTTTAATCTTTCTTTTCTCCTCGTGGCTGTCATCTGCTTCATCCCTCAGCCGGAGCGGCTGAAGAGGCACAGAGCAGCCACTAGTGGGCCTCAGAAAGGCGTCCTCACTCCTCCCACCGTCTCACCACCTCCACCGCCACCACCCCATCCCCCCCCTGACTAACAACTCCCTCTTTCTCTCTCTCTGGTAACGCTTGTTGGAAGGTGCAGAAGGGCCTGTTGCCAGAGACAATTCAATCAAAACGCGGTGGACGACTGCCAGTAATTAGAGAGATTTTCAAAAACACAACAATGGGTTTAGATTGAATCAGTATTTATTGATTCGCCGGTTCATTTGTAATGAGAACTTATTCAGAGGCAAGTCAGAAAGGTTTCCTCTGAAAGCGTGAATGAATCTAAGAGAATAAACCAGAAGTTTAAAAAAAAAAAGGCACAAAATAAAAAAAAAATGTTCATGATCTAAAAACTTTGACATTGACATTTGACACGCACACATTGAAAAAAACGTGCTGCACACTCACACCTGCAGCACCTGACACTTTCCCTGCTTGTCCAATTCCGAGCCATTTCCAACCCATCTCCCTTCACTTTCTATTGATTCTAAAATCAATAGTGGCTCCACCAGAGCTGTCTGTGTGAGACACTGTTACGCAGAACTGGCTTTTTTTTTTTCTCTTTTTTCATTTCTTTTTTGCTTTTGAGGAAAGAATTTCAAACTGGGGGCCGAATCTCCGCGCTTGAAGCTATATAATGATGGAAATAAATTAATGAGGTCAGTCTGGCAACATTATCTGCAGTGACTAAGACAAGAGGCCGAGTGTGAACTGAAAGCAATCACCCGGCTCATCCTTTCGGAAACCTGAAAGATTCCCAAAAGCTGGCTCCATCTGTCCGCTCTGTGGTCGTAATGAAGTTATCAGTGGGTGTTGGACTTCTATAAACCCCCATCCAGGTCTGTAAAGATTCTCATTAAGCCCATCCTCATTGTCAGCTGCAACACAAAGTCGGCCAACATTGTTCCCTTCCTTTCTTCCTCTGCTACTCTGTCCCTCTCTCCTCTTCCGGGGAGCGGGAGAACAAAAGGCAGCCCCGGTCCCAATCAGCGCCTCGCGAAGGGGGGATCCCACTCAGGTCTTAATCAGTGCTCTGCTTAATAGAGCAACACTTCCCAAATATTATTAACCTCATCTGTCTGCATTAGGCCCTAATGGCCTCCCTCTCTGTGTATTGTCTTTGCAGCAGCTGGTAATGTACATATATATTAATCCACTCTCTCTTCTCCTCCACCGCGAGATTGCGCGGCGCTCTCAGAACAAACGGTGCCCTTCAGAGAGCGAGGCAGACACAGGTTAGGAAGCCACTAATTAAATGTCAGACTTGACAGATTAAAATTATGAAATTTAAAATCTGCAAGTGGCTCTTTGTCATTGTCAAATTAAAGGGGTGCACTGTGTGATGAAGGGGAAGGGGACGGTGAGCTCTAATGGATTGAAAGGGAATGTGCTTTAGCAGCAAGCGGCTCTCAGTGAATAAAGATTTCGCCGTTCCTGCTTTTTGGTAGCACGGCTGCATGTTGAATTCCTCCATATTCTCCCAAGTCTGGAGGGTCGAGAGGTCACTCCAATGCTGCCGAGGCCCATCCTGACCACTTCATTTAGATTTTTCATTCCTCTGGCAACACAAATACCTGGCCACGAAAGCAACGCTCCGGGAAAAGCTATTCCACCTTTGGCTCTCCGTATCTCCGCGTTAAGCGAGAGGTAGGAGGACATCAGCGGTTATCTCCTTCGTGGCCCATCAAATCCCAGAGTTTGGTGAGGAAACAGCCAAGATGAGCCGCCTTTAAAAAAAAGTAACGTGGCTTTGGTTTGTGGGAGGCGAAGCGTTCATTAAAAAAACCAACAATTTAAAGAGGCAAACAGTTGTCCTTTTAAACCCTCTTTAAGATGCAGCAGATTTGTTCAAAGCAATAATTACAAAGATCCTTTCTATAAGTGTGCTTTAACCGCCTACACACAGACAAAGTGCACCTCACAGGGGTTGAGCTAACATGCTATTATCCCTGCAATTACGATCTGCACATCAATATGCTCCCTGTATTTTCAGATGTTGTTTTATGGATTTATTGTAGCCTGTCTCCTCCACAGTGAAGCCCACGACAGGATCAGGCAGGAGTATTTCCGGATATTTCCTAGAAACACTGATGATCTGACGCCAAATTAGAGCCGTTCCTTTACTCTCATCTGACGACCAGGGTTCAAAGCATCCACGGCGTCCACCAGGTCCACGCGCGTTTGGCCCAGGCGAGGTCGAGGACACGCGTTGCAATAAAACTCGGTATGAAGCGTAGGCAGCAAACACCCAACAAGGATCAAAACACCGGCAGCATGAGAAGTGACAAGATCCAATTAAATTTAATTACTCGAGCTGTAGTTTCATTTTAACTGACAATTTTGATTAAAGTGGCTCCGCACACTTAAAGCTAAAAGCAGAGGCCAAATTGTATCAGAGTAACCGTATTAGTGTGCGTGGAACCTTGACTAGCTAATTGGGTTTAATTAAAGCAGGGTCAAGAGGAACGTAACAGGTTCAATCAGACAGAGGAACGGGTCACAGGCGCGGCTCTGGTGTGTGTGTGTCTGTGTGCACGTTTTGTGTGTTCATCTGAGAACCACAGTGACTAGTGTCCACTGCACAGCTTACAGTTTGTCAAGTTATAACCCGCGTTTACTGTTTTTGTTTTCCTCTCGTTTTGCATGTGGCTATCACATCGGTGTAGAAAAATACTGTTAATATAACTTACATTCCATAATGTGTCCCCAATATTGCCTTGCTTTAATCAGTCTTACCTTTTTGAGTGGCCCCCACAAACCCTGCCCGGCGGTGGCTGAAAGGGGCTACAGAAGAAACATGGCAGGTCAGCATTTCATAGAAGCAGTCCTGCTCACTCTGTAGATTTAAAAGGCCCATTATAAGATAATGAAAACACAGTTATTCTTAGTTTCAGGTGATTATACACTAATGGAAACACAACGCGATAAATATTATAGTCCAGTAGATCCTAAATAGATCCTACACACAATTTTAGTTGTGTTTCATGTTTAATGTGGTTGTTGCCTTTATATCTAGATTAAAATGGTTCATTGTGTACTCAAGGTCTATTTCACTGCGCCTATAAAACACATCAGATTAAATGGTCATACCACATGTACACGCTGTGTCATACAAAGCGGCTATAATTGTGTGAAATACACCCCAGAGCAGTAGTAGCACCAGACAGATCCAAACTTGTGTTTTTGTAGCTCTGCTCTGAACAAGAATTTTGATATTAACTCCTATCCGGATTGTCTCCAGACCCTAGACTGGAGACAGATTGCTGTTCACAACTCTGAATCTCAAGTATGTCTCGAGTGAGCATTTGTGATCACATTTCCTTTCCCCACTAATTTGATTTATTCTGTAGGGAAACTACAACCGCCATTAAAATGAAAAAAAACACTCATTTGTTATCAACCACACGCCAAAGAACAGGACTTTGGTGGTTGTTACTCTACAAGTATTACAGCTGTGTTGGGTAGGTTTGTTTTGATGTGCAGCACTGCTTAGGATGTATGCGGTTCCATGACCTCCTGTCAGTAAAGGCATTTCAATGTGTCCTGTTTTTCAGTTTACATTCACATATGTACTCTAAAAGACCATTCAGTGCCTTTGTAAATATCACAGTGATAAAAAGTTATACCTATGTATTCATACCAGTTTATACTGTCACAATAAAATCTATGAATACCACATTCTGTCAGCGTGTAAACAAATGCTTATTGCTTAAGTCCAACAGCTAACCTTTCTGATAGAATTACATCTATTATTTAAATATGTCACAGAAATAATCAAGTCATGTTTACAATATTTCATTGAAATATTTGAGAACAGAGTATGTTTCAACATGACGTTGATGCCATTGACTGTCACTGCAAAGAGAAACGTTGTCAGTCCTCAGACGGACAGCTGCCTGTCAGGCCAGGGGTCTCAGAATGTCGTCTTTCTTACACATGGAGAATTAACATTAACATAAAATAGACATGAGACTGAGACGCGGTAAACATGGAGTTAACCGTCACATAGATTCATCTCACATAGTAATTGATTTTCTACATTACCAAAATTTAAATGAAAAGACTATTATGGATGGTTCACTCATCCCTGTCAGCTGCCCCTGTCCAGCCTGCTGCAGCCATCAACTGCCCCCATAGAACAAAATCATCCGAACAAGTTCACCTTAAAAGTATCACGGTGCTTTTTTAAGGCCATCCTCCTCTGGCTAGTCACCGTCAGGGTAGTAGTGCTAGCAGTGGTAACATGAGGATTGATTTTCCTTCATTTCATCATTGATAGATAGTCACAACATACCATGATGTTGTATTTATAAAGGTGGTGTTGGAGCTGTACATTTGTGTGTGACGGGGCTGTAAGCGATCTTCGCTGTATGGAAACAGGTAGGGAACTAAATTGAAATGAAAATTTTAACTTGAGAATGAAAATGCATTTACACAACAGCATTAAAATTCTCCACGTGTGTGTGCAACTTGAGTAACGATTGAAATAAAAATGCAAGAAGATCCGATTCGCATGTTTTGCGTAAAGTGCTATATGAATAAAGTTGAATTTAGTTGAGTAAAGTAGGTCAGCCATCTAAAAGGGGGGCCGTGTCTGCAAACAAGTTTTACATGAGCGAGTGAGTAAGTGAGTGAGAAAGGCCTCAAAATGAATCCACACCAGCCGTTATTACATCACCATGGGGGGGCGCTGTATCCCACTCAGCAGCTGGATGTAAGTTACAGCGCTCATGCCCTCCCCTCCCCACACACAGAAGTTCACTGACAGTGAAGACGTGAAGTGTGACCAAAGTGTTGCTTGGAAAAAAGAAGAAGGAGGTGGAAGATGATGCTTTTTATTATTTATCATACCTTCATTTAGAGGCATACTGTGCAGGATTTGTCGGTCCCCATTTATTTAAACACTATTAGAAGTTGGCACCGGGTCTCCAACTCAACCAGGGTGATAAAGACAGACAGCGGTTGGGTGAGCTACAGAGCGAAGGAGGAGAGCGAGCAGCGGTATCACGAAAAAGCAGTAAATTAGAGAAATAAAATGTTACTTTGTGATTGTGTCACAGCGTTTTTGCTCTAAAGCTAAATAATGAAACAATTCGGCGGAAAACTGCCCTCATGCTAGATTTTGTGTGTGGTTTGGTGTGTTTAGCTACAAATATGGGTGCGTTCATACATTGAGTCAAAAACTGTCGTCCACAGTTCTAGTTTCAGAGCGCTCAGAGCATCCTCTGCATGGAAGATATTTTGGGTCATGATCAAAATTCAATGTCCAAATAGATATTAAAGGTGAAATAAAGATAACGTGCATTGAAAAATAACACTTAAAATGTAAAATTTATATATTTTTAGGCTACAGCTGTCTTAATAATGAGTTAAAAAAAATCTATATGAATTCCTATCCAGGATTTCATATCATAAACTCTACCTCTGACTTCTCCAGTAAGGAACTGACCACATTTTGGCACCTTGACCAGGTTTTGACGTAGCTTTTCTTTTATTATAACAAGCACTGTAGAGCTCACTAGTAGACTGTAGCATGAGAAAACACATTCTGAAGATGATGCAAGGCGTTTCAACCTAGCTGTTTCAATAATGACATTAGATTATGGTTCAAACGCCATCAGATATTCTACTATAGAGTCATGTAACTGGTGTGGACTGAGAACTGCACCTCTGTAAAATCCTCAGAGGCAAATGAAACTCCAAAGCAAAAATGTTCTTTTTCTGCTCATCATACGCCTTGAGCATCCCAAATAAAAAATGACGCCGAAGATATTAACATACTCAGCACTGGTTTTTATCCCCATTGTTAAGAGACAAAGGTGGCAGCCCTGGCATCTCTACGGTTTTTGTTGTCAAACTTAGTAAATCAGGATGCCAGGTAGATGATGACGAAGGCCTCCACCTTCAAAACCATGCTTATAATAGTCAAAATCATAATAATAACTAATTATATATGTGTGGACTCACAAATGTATACAGTTCAGTCATAGATACGTTTTTTTTTGCCACTTTTATAAATCCGTATCATGAATCGCAGCTCAATGTCATCCAACTTCACTGCATTAACCCTATGAATTACCCCCAAATGTGAAATGACACCTTTAAGACTGGATGGTGTGTGTTCGAAAGGTTAGTGGGGAGTGTGAGTGGCAGGAACAGCAGTTAGCCTAAGGTGCTTCACTTTTTCAGTCACATGCTCTGCTGTGAGCACACACACACACACACACACACACACACACACACACACACACACACGCTCACCTTTACACAAAAAGAGACACATCCTCCACAGGGATGAGGCTCATCTGCCTGCCCTCTGGTGCTATACAGTTTTCAAAGCACCCGCAGCATTTGTTTTCTCAGAGTGTCTGTCAATGAAAGACACTCCAGCCTATTTGTCAACTTACCTATGACATGTATTTGTATTGCCGATACAAGTTTAGGGCACTGTACTTTAAGGTAGGTTAGCATTTTAGTCAGTGGAGGCAGGTGTTAATAATAAATAAAATAACATACCAGTATGTAGTAAACTTATTGTAATGATATGAAAACTGTGGTTATAGTGAATTTGTAACCAGTGGCGGTTCTAGACCAGTTTTAATAGGGGGGCCAGGTTGGGGCCGGCTTATTTGTTAGGGGGCACATACAACCCGGAAAAAAAGATAAGTCCCTCATTCAGACAAAACAGTGTTTACAAATTCAACAATCTTGATTGGGTAGTAAACTGCTGAGACACTTTATTTCTGCCTTTCCCTTCAGAACAAAATCATTGCAAGAAATCTGTCATTGTATCATTAATGCAGACTCCCTGTCAGGGGAGCCCACAGGGGGTCCAGACTTACGGGGGCACCGGCCACTGTTGGCCCCCCCCCTAGATCCGCCCCTGGTTGTAACTGCTCATCTGTTTTCAGCTACATTATATTGGCCTATAAAATATTTATCAAATGCAGGGTTTATGCTAAATGGGTTGTGATGATTGTGTAATTTACTTCCTGGTCCAGGGTCGCCCAAATTGCGGACCTTAGGCCAAAATTGGCTGGCAACAGCATTAAATTTGGCCCAGCAAAATATGTAGATTTGTGAGAAAAGTTATAGATTTATCAGATTGTATGTGAGGTAAAAATGCTCTTTAAATATGAGGCCTCACTAATATTTTTCTTCTTTTTCTGAATCTGAGCACAGCAGGAGTGAGTGGGTGTTTGATTTTGGCCCATCAGTCAAGTTTTAACTTTCAGCCCCCTAAGGGAAAAAAGTCTGGGAGCCTAGTCTTTAAATAAGTCCTTCGATCATTTTATTTCCAATGTCAAAAATGTTTGCCCCTATTGTGACTTTTATCAGTTTAAAATAAAATTATTTTATTCTGGAAAAAAAAACAGAGATTTTTTTATTTTACTGCAGCATCAGCTTTATTTTGCCTCATTTTAGATACAGAAAGTTCCGGAAAAAAAAAAATCCTGAAACAAGAGAAGTTGCAGCAAAGCTGAATGATCCTATTACATTCATATCAGAAGGAGTTTCCTCTTCTGTGTTGACATAAACCATCAAGAGTTTCCAAAGATTCTAAAATGACTGAGGGTTTTGTCTCCAGTATGTGTGAGTCTCAATGTGTCTATCTGTGCTGCGATCTGTGTGCTTATATGTGTGAGCGTGAATGTTGTTAATCTATGTGTTAATCCCTTCCCCATCTGTGCCGGCTCCGCTGCTGCTCTTTTGCAGGGGTGTGGGTGGCGTGCGCGTCTTAGTGGTGTGTGAGCGTGTGTGCGCCAGGGGGGGTCAGCCGGGTCAGGCCTGACACCATCTTTAACTGTTATTTACTGTGATTCCACGACAAGACAGATACCAGCTCCTACGACTCCACTGATGTATGTTAAGCGCGCTCCAAATTACCAGCCTGATGGATCTATTGATGGCCCATTCCAACCTGTCACCTAGTCTCCATCAGCCTCTCAGTTATCCCCCTGTTCCACCTCCTCTCCCGACCCTCCCTCCACATCAACCCCCCTCCCCCCTTCTTTCCTCCACCCTCCGTCCCTGTGGGTCTGAATAAGAAATGAGGAAGCAGGCAGATAGAGACCTTTGTAACCCACTGTGTGCCGCCTGCTACAAGACAATGGCCACCGCTGACACTATTGCAAAAGTTAAGCAGGTCTGTGTGAGAGCACAGCTGGAGCACACACACATACAGACACACACACACACACACACATTCATGCATGCACGAAGACACACACTCGTACTCGTCCCCAGAGAGACAAGAAGGGCAATGTAGACCATGACCGTGCCTGCTAACAGCCTAGTCTTATCACATCCTGTCATTTATTATTCTCTATACAGCCTCCTGCTCCAGATAGTAGACCCTGTCATAGGGGAGATGAAGATCCCAGAGGTATCTGTTACAGGTCTTGTAATATGCTGTCACCTGTGTGCTCCACTGATAATATCCTGCAAGCATTGATTGAGGGGAATCCAGGTTAACACGCTCGTATGATGGCGGACTGAAATGATCTGGGGAGGAAAAATCAACTCTTAAAAGACTTGTTAGTGCTGCAAATCAACAGCTACTCAATTTCAAAAACTCCCCACAGGCTTTTCAAAGAACCTATCGCTGTATTTTAGAGTGGAGCTGATGATGGGCCCTGTGGTCCCATTAGCCGAACGATAAGATGAAGATGGTCAATACACTGTGCGTGTGTTCTGGTGTGTGTAGCTGCTGCTCCAGCAGATAAATACTGCACTGAATCTAGTTGCGCTAATTGACTCTCGCAGGCATTACTGGGATTAAGTTAGCAAGCGTCCAAAGTTCATTACGCAGATAAATGCATCTCGGCCTGCTAAAGAGCCCTTGTGCAAACTTAACTCCTACACAATGCAAGCAGCTGAGGAAAAGGTTTGTGTTGGAGTTAAAAAGGGGAGATCGTTTTATTTGGGAGCGCCTCTGTGCACCTCCAAATCACCGGTGGTGGAAAGTAGCTACATACTTAACTCCAATTATAAGACCCTTTTGCTTTACTTCGATATTTCCATTCTTACATCTGTATGAATAATGCTTTTTTTACAACAGTGCTTTTATGTGGCAGCTATTGTTACTCGTTTTTCTGCAGATTAAGATTTTATCTGCAACACGTGAACAATTTATGAGATATGAATGAATTTATGGCTTCCGCTCTATAGCAATATGTAAAGTAAATGAATCAGTAGTAAGAATCCCATTATACATCATATAAATCTGAAAAAAGCCATTCTGTATAGATATATATAATACTTTTACTCGTGATTTAGCATTTAGCTGTTAATGCTGTACACAGTGTGTCATTGTGATCTTTCACAACGGCGAATTTCATTTTATCATGAAAGTTGGGAAGAAATCGAGTTTTCTTTGCGGGAAAAGCTTTAACATGCATATCACACATGCGTTATTACCGATCTCTCACAGTGAAATAATTGTCCTTATCACTCCATGACGGAAAAAAAAAGCTCTGCGATGACATCTGAGTTGATAATGGCAAAGCAAGTTAACATGCAATCTTTGATAGCATTTGAAACACTTGCCCACTTTCTGTATCTGCAGCGATGAGTGACACAACAGCAGGTGCTCGGAGAACCGTGGAGAGTGCTTTCATTTTGCCACTTATACGACAAATTACCTAGACAATGGACCTGGCGAGCCGGGACCCTAATTCAATTCCAACTGTTGACTCTGGGCATTCGCCTGCATGCATTCGCCGGAGAGGAGAAGGGAGATTCCCCTCCGCGAAGAGAAAGAAAGGGAGAAAAAAAGATAATCTGAACACAGTCAAACAAAATGAAAGGTAATATTCTTTATCTGGCCGAATATAGCAGCAGATGAACTGCCCTAATATGAGCACAAATATGATTTAGAGATTCCGTGCTTCAGATGGCCCTCTACTCAAAGTGATTTGGATCAATAGTGTTTGCTGGGCACAGCAGAAACAAAGACAGAGAGAGTCAGGGAGAGAGAAAGGGAAGGAAAGAAGGCAGGAGAGGAAACACATACATTTCACAATGGGGGGAGCAAGAGAGCAGAGAACCAGAGCTGTAGTCAAATTTCACTGGTGTCAAATTAATTTCCATGTTATCTGGAAATTCAATTAGAAAGGACCCCCCCTCGCTCTCCTCCCTCCTCTCCTCCTTTGTGAGTAAGAGAGTGTCGGACATCCCGGTGTGACAGATTACACTGCTCAGAGTGCATATCAGGCCGAAGTGTTGAGGCCCACTAATCCGCCCTCTAATTCTCAATTAGTGTAAAATGAGGCCATAAATCACGCAGACAGGCCGATCGATGGAAACGTTGTTTTAGGAGTGATTGGCAGCCTCCCCAAAGGTTACTGTTTAAGTTGGTTTAAGGTTACAGCTCTCTCCAGGCTGGAGGCAGGCTGGGTGTGTGTGAATGTGTATGTGCGTGCGCGTGTACGCGTGTGTGCGTGTTGGCTTGGCTTGTGGTTGGGAGGGCTGGGGGGGTCGAACTCAATCTATATGATGCAGGGCCTCGGTCCTTTGGGGATACAGCAGAGGGACAGCACCAATTTTTAGCCCATCAGCCGTCCAATTTTTCTCCTTTTCATACCTGCTGTAGTAAATGAGAAACAAATTAAATTTCACCCCACTATCTCCACAGAAACCATTTAAATCCTTTATGGAAACCAAATTGTCCCCAGACAAATCGCCCCTGGTTCTGTGGAAATACACTATGGCGCTGCAACCGAAATAAATTTGTGTCACTCTGGATATGGCATTGTCTGTAATGCCATTCATTGGAGGATCCTGGTGAAAGAGAGAGGGGAATAAAATAAGGGGCACTTTTGGAGGAACAAAAGGGGTGAAAAAGACCCCAGCTCCACATTCTCTTTCTTGCTCTCCTCTCCATCTCCCTCTGTCTTTCCATCCTTCTCCTTTGCGCCCTGCTTTTCCCCTGTGTGGTGTTATTAATTTTCGGCCAGAGTTTTTGCATTCATGAGGTTGAGATTGAAATGGAAATGAGGGCTGGCTGAGCGAGCGGAGTGAGCAGCCTCAGCAGTGGCCGCGGCCAAACGGGGGGCCCCCAGCGCGGCGCGGCGCTCCAGCGTTCAGCCGACACGTGTCAGAGACAGAGGGGACTCGGCGGCCACCATCCAGCCTCTCATTCCCCCAGATTACCAGCCCCTGACATCAATCACTGCATCAGGGAAACAATGCATAAAACGGCCCCAACAAGGGCGATGAAAAATTACTGACAGTGCAGGAGTGGAGGGGTACAGGGGGCGGAGGGAGGGAGGGAGGGGAAAGTAGGAGGAGACCTCGTGCCATTCTACCTTCACCGAGCCAGGCGATTAGTAGCATTCACAAGGGAGCAAGAAAGAGGTAGACAAGGAGAACACGACAACGAGAAAGGACATCAAGCAAAACTGAAATGAGTAACAGAGTGGAAAACGCTAAAGCGAGAGAAGGCTGCAAAGTAGGAGGCCATACTGACAAGCGAACAGTTGAAATTGCTCTAATGAGGTGACAAAGATGTGTTCTTTAGTTATCAAGCTTATTTATGTAACAGAAGAAAAACAAAGGTACGAGTCAATCTTTGAACACAGTCTTAAAAAACAAAGTCTTCTTTTACCCTAAACTCCATAATTACACTATACTCATCACATATATTATTTGAGAGTAAGTGATAATTAGATTATTAAAGAGATACTGGATGGAAGTGGCAGAAGAAAGTTGTAACCCCCTCAGATTTTCACTTTGCAAACTTGTTAATTAAGTTGTCTTTTTACACACCGTGCAGACATGGAGCATTGGAGTTGTGTTTCTGGAAAATTGTGCAGTATTCACCTTCCTATGTAATGTTTATGTATTTATGTTCAGTAATATCCATCTCCTTCGCTTGTGTGTTCTCTTTTTCCTTCACCGAGTAGTCACTGATACTCCAGCACAGAAAAGACAAGGAACTTCTTTAGAAAAATTCCCGAGCCAGATTCTGGTAAACTTTTACAGAGGAGCAATAGAACACATCCTGACAGGAAACATTAGAACTGTCCAGAACATCACTGGTACCCATCTACCAGCATCAGTGATATCCCAGTGTTAACCCAGTCATAGTCTGTTCCCCCTGCTGAGAACTGGCATAAGATACAGTGTTATAGAAGTCTTTTAAGCAGTAGACTGGAAGAGAGCTTTAGAAACTCAAGTCCGTTTACCATTTAACTCTGAACTGAGATGAGAAAGTGAGATGTCTCTCATCATCAACAAAAAACCTAATGTTTCTAATTCAGAATATTACTTATTAAGACTTTTTAAAACATCCTTTGGATGTAGTCTGATGAGGTAAAGTGTATGATGACGAACATGACACGCAAGAGAATAAAAAAAAAAAACAGAAAGGCATACTTGACCCCAGGCAGTGGGAAGTCAAATGCCTATTTTTGCAGGTTCACCAGCTTTTTTAAAAACCTGCATATTCACACTCATTTTGGCATAAAAGTCGTGAATAATTAACCGGCATTGCAGCATTCTCTTAAACAACAGAGGTCGATGGGGACTTGTTTTAAAACATTGAAAAAAACAACCCATAAAATGGCTCCATACAGCTCATCTGGAACTCTTACTACTATTGTAACTACTAAACCATTAGCGCACACCCCATCTGAAGTGTGTGGGTGTATATCATCTTCTCAAATGTATTTGGGCTGAGGGAAGCTGCAGAGTTGAGTAATAGTTATCTTGTCATTACAAGCTTTCCCTTTCACACTGCAAATTGGTCAATTGTTAATATACAAGTATCATTTTGTAGCCTCTTTAATTAATAACAACTAAAATTATAGGCCTGTTTTAAAGCCGTGTGAAGCATCGGGAAGACGTCAATAATTTAATTTAATTCACTTCTGGAGTGATAGCAGGGTCCAATCATGCGTTTGCAAATCGGTGTTTACCGTCTGTTGACACTCTGATCATGCATTGTGCCTGAGCTAAAGCTGGAGGGTGACCTGTCACACATTTTGACTTTCTCCAGACAACAATTTTCATTACCTTCTTGAAAAGCCCCGTCTCTGGCTTTGCCGTAAGGGGTCACCTTTTTACGACGGTTTCACCCCAGGTTCACGTCTAACCCAATCGGGGCCATTATTGATGACATCACCACTTAAGGGGGCCATTTTTGGGGCCAGTGGAATACCGTTTCAGCAGTGCCAGACGGGTCTATTATTATGTTCATTATTAACCGTGTGTTCCTTTTCTTTTCTTTTTTTTCCTCCTCTCTTCCCCCTGCAGTTGCTCGGTGTCTGCTTTGTGTCCTCCGCAGCGAAAAAGCTAATGTGCTGAAAGGCTGGTTCTTGTCTCCCTGTGCTTATTGAAATCATGTGAATGCCATTTGTGCTTAATCCTTCTGGGTGTGCCATAAAGAGAAGAGATTCGGCAGCTCCTGAAGTGAGATGAGAGGACCTCAGGGGATTCACTTTGCGTCGCCTCGTCTGCTGAGAAAGAGAGAGGGAGAGGGAGAGAGAGAGAGAGAGCGAGCATTAGACAACTGACAACCTAACCAAAATACGTCTCATAATTTGATTAGGTTACAATGACAATCTTTATTTATAGTCGGTCTCAGATGCAGGGAGGGGGGGTGGGGTTTTTTTGTAGCATCAGAGTCATATTAACTGGTTTCATGGCTTGAATCTAAACAAAAAATTAGCAAACGCTCGTGTAGCTAGAGGCTAATTACAGACAACAGCATGTCCATCTGACGCCCGGCCCCGACCGCTCCGAACACTCGTTTGCCTCATTAGGTTTGTGATCGCTCTTTTTTTAGTAGGCAAGGGGTCGTCTTCTCCTCAAAACCGGGATATCAAGTCACTGGAACACCTTCCATATGCATGAGAATTACATCAGAGCCGGCGCTGTTGTTCGAAGCTTTTGAAATAATAATGCGGCAAATGATAACGCCTCGGGACGCTACAACACCTCATTACGGCTCTGAGTAGTTCTTGTAAAGGAGAAAACAGGCTGCAATGAATAGGAAACATGGCGGCGCTTGAACAACAGTGGTATTTATATTCATCCGTTTACATCAAATTGTTGCTTCCCCACAAAAGCCTGGAACAGCAGCGGGGTTTTGAACTCGGGGTTAATGAAAAAGTCCCTGGCGTCAAGTTACCTGCTCGTCTGCAGGCGAACCCCGTCTGTCGAAACAAACATTTCATTTGTGCGCCACATGTTTCTCCGACGAGACCCCAGTAAAAGTTGTTCAATAAATTTTACCGTCTGTTTTACAGACCTCCCCTTTCCCCCCTGTGTCATTTTTTTAATTGAAAGTAGATTCTAACTCGGCTATAAACATCATTCCACCCAATCAGAGCTGGTTTAGATCAAACGGTGTGTTTCAATGGGCCGCGCGCTTACAGATGCCTTCAACCTCGCCTTGTCTCCCAGGCTCTCGTACTGTTAAACACTCTGGCACTCTTTTAAGGCTGGGAGATGGCTGTCACTGTATTTTGTCAGCAAAGCATAATATTTCTTCAGGAGTTCTGAACCTGGCACTCAGCGGGGTAGAAATGAAAATAAGGCAGTACATAAACGGAGGGAGTCAGCCGTAAATCACCTAACACGCAGAGGAGGCAGCAGGTAGACGCGCTGCTGGCTGTCACAGCGCTCCCCTGGAAAGCAGATTGGACACCAGCCATCATGCTTTAATCAAACTGCACATAATAGACATGTCCCCGCTCTTTACCACACACACATACAGTGCGGCGCGCACGCACACGCACGCACGCGCACGCACCAAAGAAGTGAGCTTTTCAGACTTCTCCAACTTGTGCTATTTAAATGTGGCTTATGTTTGTTTGTTTGGGTGTCAGAGGTTATTCTTTTGTGGTATCCTAAAAGCGATCTTTGAAGCTTAATTCAGCGGTTCACACACGCACACACAGACACACACACACTCTCTTCAAAGGTCGGCTCTCTTTACTGTGATATGATTCAAGCTGTTTTTTTTTTTTGTTTTTTTTTGACACGCTGCATTTCAAATGATAATGTTATTGTTGGCAAGACTCTTTTATAGCGGTATAATTTTATTCTGACTCTTTCCTTTCTTTTTTTAATTAAACAGTAGATGTCTGGTGTGGCTGTGGGTTTGCAGTTAAGTGCGGTTTGAAAGCTAACACCAAACAGATGGGGAAGTATTCATATTCTTATGAGAGCAGAACTGTGCAGACCAGCGCAACAATAGAAGACCTTATCTTATCCCAAAGATAAACGGTCCTTACGAGCAGAGGCGCTGAGGTTGTGTGACTGCATTCAGGTCATATCGTTGCTTTTTTTAGTTACATGACAGACTGGGTTTCAGAAACATCCCTCAAATGCAGCGTTATTATAGAATCTGCCTCTCAGCTTGTAAACCGGGACTCGCGTTGCTCATTTCCTGCTGAATGTCACAACTTAAGAAATGTCAAGAAACTACTTACAGGCTGTAAAAAAGGAAATGACATTCCCCCTTGTAAACCCAAACTATGTAATATGTCATTTTAGTCAAAAATAGGATAAGAAAAAAAAAAAAACAACACCCGCAACACCTCCTGAGTTGTTACACTTCAACAAAACATGTAGGGATGTGACTAATGATGCTGTCATTATGTGGGTGGTTCACTCTAAGGTGCGTGTGATTGCTGTATTCAGCTCAAAATGCAGCGCTGATTGTGAAGAGACTCTTCTGGACCAAGTGTCCTCAGAGGCCCTACAGGTCAAAACATCGAATTTGGCTTCGAATTGTCTTTTTAATCCTCCACCTGCCAACAATTTGCGACTGCGCCCACTTCACTGTAAGAAGATCTGAAAACCAGTTTGGAAGGGTTCCCGCCATTTAAGAGCAAAGGATGTAACTTCTGCCGCTACGCGTGTCTCAATTAAAACAAAACAAAGTAAGTGGCGTGATATCCAAGGGCGTACGAGTATCGCTCCGGTGGTCCGGAGTATGCACCGTATTTGTGACGTGAATTAGCAGCGATTCGTTTTTGATTTATGTAGAATAAGGAAGTGAACATAAGTAAATGGCGTAACGTAGGTGACATATGTTCTAACAGATTTCTCTGGGTTTAAGCATTGATGAAACCTTTTTAAAGTAAGTTTAAGGAAGTACAAAATATAAGTTAACTGTCTGGTCCTCTTCGGACATTTCAATGCAGAAATGTCACATACTATGTCTTTAAAGGAAAGTCAAGCAAAAAATGAAATAAACTGAATTAATCCAGCACTTTCTGGTGAAAGAAGCATGCAGTTTGTTCATGGAGTTGTTTTTCTGATGTTATATCACCTGAGAAGTGACAATGTCTCTGCAGCTACACCAACCGGTCCCCGAGGGGGAGGGAGACAGATGCGCGCTGATTTGAGAGCAGGCATCGGGGACAGTAAACCAAAACCAATTGAGTTACAGCTTCATTACATAAAGCCAGAGAAGGTGGTTTAAACTATATGAATGATAACCCAATATATTGGACATTAGCAGTGCAGATTGACATGTGACAGAGGGGGAGAGTGGCGAAAGAGAGGAGCAGATGGCTCACCCTCTTTCCTCGGTGTCTCCGCTGTAACACGGTATATCTTGTCGAGGGGCGAGTTGTATTGATTGAATTCCTGCCCTCAGACACAGGTCCTATAGCTACATGTGTCGGTGCTGCTCCTGGCTGCGGGAAACCCAACACCAGAGCACAGGTTGTGCAGCGGGGCGGGGAGTGGCCTTTTATGACAGTCGCACAGCCAGTCCCATCTGTCATCCGAAATAGTGCTTTCCTGTTGTCAGGGTCTCGTAGACGAGAGCCTCATTATCACATACAAATAAGAGCAGGGGACATTAGCAAAAAAAAAAAAAAAACACCATCTCCCTAAATTATCTTTGTACATCAGAGTTTTGTTGGTTTGTTGTTGTTTTGTTTTTTTTTGTGTTTTTATTTTGCGTCTTTCATCAAACTGAGATTTTAAGTCAGAATCTTTAAAAGCAAACACGATTCAAAGCCTCATCGTGCGGAAGATGAAGAGGTTATTTAACAGGGAAAAAATAAATAAGTAAAAGAAAGCCTTGGATGTGATCATGTTGTTTGTGTTTGTGTTTTGTTATCCTGTCAGAAGGGTAATTGCTGCGGTTTGCGGAAAAAGACTAAGGTCTTGTGAGAAAACACGAGTATTGAGTGGACACAGTTATGCCGCTAACCACAGTTTAATCACGAGAGCACAGAATGACCCCGCTCCCGCAAACAGACCTCTTAATTGCATACAGAAGGCAGCACAAAAAAAGAAAAAGAAAAAAAAAAACATTTCCCTTCAACAAACGGTTCATCATTTGATGTAAACTATGAAATGATGTTATATAATGATAACCATCAACAGTGATCCAGTGCACCCAAAGACCTTTCTCATCAATTATCTGTTATTGGAGCCTCTGTATCCTGTGTATTGTGATATTCGTTTACGTTTGATGAATGTTGCGCTCGGCGGGTGTTTTGGTCCCCAGGATATCTTTCTCCCACTGATGTACTTATTAATAATAAATTGAGCGAGGAATGTGTGAGTTCTGCCTCCCTCCACTGTGATTATAGAGACAAAAGAGTGTTTGAAGTATCCATCTTAATACAAAGACACTTTATTAGATAAAACTAACTTGCCCAAGACAAATAGTGACGCCGAGGCACTGGAGGAACAGCGGTGCTCGCGTTCCCTCTTTGCCTCTCCCTGTCTCTTCTTCCGCCTACTCGCCCCCTTTTTTTCAACAAATGATGATTTTTTTTTTTACCCGTAATATCATCACACAGAGATCATTGCGAGAAGGGCAAAGACCTTCCGCGGTGTCAGGTGAGGAGAGACCAGAGGCTAGGATGTGGTCTGAGCGAGTTTTCTGGCTGTGCGTTAAAACCACCAGAGGTTGTCTGCAGAGTCATATATGTCATTCATCCATATTACCACACTTCCCACCCCCTCCTGCTGTTCGAACACCAACAATACATAATCTTCATGTGTCGGACATTCAAATGAAAATACAGAGAGCGGTATTTATGCCTTCGTCGCACCTCTCGGATATGTGGGTCTTGTTTTTTTCTCCCGCTCTGTCAAAGAGCAGTCAGTCACCTCGGCCGTATAAATCACCCCCGAGCTGCACTTTGTGAAAACACGCCGATTAAGTTTGTGCACCGTGGTTCGGACTGTGAAGGCAGTAAATTTCCCTAGTAACAAAGTTAACATTGATTCAGATATAAGCACTTGTCCGCGTGTAACAACGATAACCTTTTAGTAGATTTGGAAAACATATTTGACACCCATTAAAGTAACGAATGATTTTTCTCTTCCCCAGAGGAAGGCAGGGAAGGTGTGTTTGGAGAGGAGGGGGGGACGGCTAACACGCTGTGACTTCACGGGCAGCCCGGCATCCTGAGTCGCGCGGCTCTCCAAGCAGCCCTCAGGAGCAAACTGGCTATTAAATTACAAATGTGAAAAATTATGTTGGCATTTGACAGTATTAGGAAGCAATAAACTGGAATACATTAAACAAATAACATCCAGTGTTTTTCATATAAACAAGGATCCTTATTGTAATAACAGAGTCATGACTCAACATGTCCGATTCAAACTTACATTTGTTGGCTTTTTCTCTGCTTTCACAACAGAACCTCGTAGGTCAAGGGAAATTCTGATAGAAGATTTAATGAAAAGCTCGTTGTGCAAATTTTTGTAAAATGTTATCAATCAGTCGCTATGTACTGCTCCGTGTAAAAGTAATTAGCCTGTGTGACTTTACTCGCCTTTCAAAAGCTCCAAAGTCTGCACGCCGACACGCCACATCCCCTGAATTTCATGCCCGTAAATAGAAAATGATTCGTTATGGTGTAACAGGCAGGCAGCCAACGTCTGGAGGTATTTACTGACCATCGACAGCTATCTTAACATTAGCCACGGTGATAACTTTGGGATTATTGGGAGGTGCCTTTCTCCTCTCCTCCATTTTCTCCGTGCACCAAGCTAAAACCGAGGCAGGGAGCACTTAATGCTATGGCAAGAGAAACTTATCTTCAGCCTCAATCAAACTCCCAGAAAGACAGAAAACAAGATGAAGAGGCAGAATGTAACTGGGAATAGAAACCTTAATGTGGTTACTGAATTCAAAAATGTAATGCCTTGATATAGCTTAAAGTACCACAGCACTGCTTTCACAGATCTCTGGTAACTGTAGTTCAAAAGCTCCCATGCAGATTATCTTACTGAACAAAGCGTGTAAGTATCATGAACTTGTGTTTGCCAATAAGTTTATTTCTGGCAATAATCCAAAATCTCCTGGTAAACCTGGTTAACCTACAAATATACGTCATCACCACAGCTCAATTCAATATTAAAGCTTAATTTATGCTTCTGCGTTGAATGGGCGGCATACCTACAGCATAGCCTCTGTATAGTTGTATGCCCTAGCTGTAACCTCCCTAGATATATAACTGCATGTTGTTGCTGCAACATCGCTGGGGTGTCTGCTTCGCAGGCGGTGGTCCGGTTTGCCAGCTGTACTTTCCCCTTTAAACACACTGACCCATTCTGATCGCAGCTGTGACTGGGCAGCGCGGAGTCGGCTGGCAGAGTGTCTGCAAGGAGGGCCGCCTCTCCATACAAACCGATATTTGAATGACTCGCTTTCGGCAAACGGCAGCTTGCCGAAAGCGAGTCATTCAAATTTGGACACGATGCAGACACGCCAGCTATCAGCCACTTATGTATGTCACGGTGTCAGTTTAACACAGAGCCTACGTCAAACTATAAATCAGCCTTAACTCGGTGGTAGTCTAACATTCAAAAAAAGTATACAAGTAGCACTTAATCTCACATTTTTGGAAGGATTGGAACAAGTGTCAATAATAAGTTGTTAAGAAATGATTAGTAAAATTAAATTTTTATTATGTAGTTATTATAGATAAAACAAGCAATATACCTTTCTACTGAAACAGTTTGTTTACACCTGCTTTTAATTTGTCATCGAAAGACTACAAATGTACGTGTAAAAATGCCTCATTAAGGCGATGTTTAAAAAAATATTTAAGGTGTTTGTACAGTGCCGGTAGGCCTCCTTGAAAATGCACAGACGCTCAATGGTGTTGAGCAGCATAATGTTCCATAGCAGCTTTAAAATAAACTCTGTCTACCTAAATAAACCTGATTACCAAGATTAATAACCAGAACAACTCATGGACTTAATTCAACACACCTGAGTTTCATGTTATTACACTGCAGAGATTTTTGTGTGTCTTTAAATATTTTCCAAGCGCAGAAACCAGACTTCAGCTCCAGCCTTTCATGATACCGCACTGTTCAGGCATGCAGGCAATAGTTTCCATTTTAAGTGCATACATAAGAGAGTATGTACGCGTGTCCATTCTTTTAGAGCTGATTTTGTCGGGGAATGTATTTTCATAATGCCACGCTCAGGTTAGCTTCGACTTCAATGAGTTGTGACAAGAAAAGCTCATAGTCTTGAATTTGTAAAAGTATCAAAGAACAAAAGAAAGAACAAGTATGCCTCTCTCATTTTCTTCTCTCCCAAAAAGCAGGAACACATGTCAGTCGGTTGTGTGTTCTTCCCGAGGTAAAATATTTTTCCTAGCAAAAGCACCAAAGTGACAACTCCATCACTGAAAGTAGTTTGTCCTCTGCAGTTCAGTGAAAATATTATGAGAAGCTGGAGAAGCAGAACTAAGGAGGAGGGGGCTGGGATGAGTGACGGACAGCTTTGACACACCGGAGTACTTAGACAATTACTAACAGTTTCTGCCAGTCACCACATCTGACACAACACAAACATGGCGAGGATAATTTTACATTACACTGCCGGGCACGGGTCACTTTAAAGGAACACAGGGAAGCCCGTCTCAGCTTGCATTTCAAGGCCAATCATCCAAATTGGCCCCACAACACAACCGGCTGCCTGAGACTCATTCTCGTTCCCCCTCTTTCTCTCGCTTTCTAACACACACCTCCAAAAACAGATGATAACCATGAAAGCTCCACAGCGAGCAGATCTTTGAAGTGCAGCTGTCAGTCAACATGTTTGAGTGGGAACGGTGAGGGTAAAATGGTGTACAGGTGTGGGAGCAGACACAGTTGGACCCCACTAGGTCAAACTGATACAGGGAGGGAGGGGGGGTAGGGCGCACTGTTATGGTGGGAACTGGCCTTGTAGGGCAGAGGAGGAATGAGGATCACTGCCAGCATAAAAATGGCAACATATCAAGAGGTGAGATGAGGAATTATAGCACAAACGCTCTGTGACGCAGTTTAAGACATTCCTTTCAGCTCAGATTTAAAGCAGTAGGGTGACATTTTGGAAAAGACGCCACAGCCAACAACTAGTTAGCTTCACAAAGCATAAACAAAGAGGAAACAGCACCATTGCTAATCCATTTGTGTTCGAATTAAACAGGTAATCAAATGAGGTATAAAATGCTAAGTAGATGAGGGATAATGTGTTAATTAGTGGATTTCATTACCATGGGACTGGTGACTGTTTCCATCTCCCCTATTAGCTGAGCTAACTGGCTTTAGCCCTGTTTACAGGACAGTTATGAGTGCGGTGTTATTCTACTCATATAACTTATGGCAAGGAAGCAAATGAGACTATTCTTTTCCAAACTGTTTCTTTAAATTCTGGTCAGTTTGGACTGTTTTGCTCAAATGCTTTGCCATGGGCTGGTGAACAGGTATTAATTCCTTTCCTACCCCCAAAGGCTGTTTTTACATCTTAATGAGATTCAGCTACTTTATCTCTAAGCAAAGCAAAAAGTTCACCAATCTTCTTAACATGTGATGTACGACTAAAGCACATTTTATGAATACATAAATAATCCCTATGGCCCTAGTTTAATTACCGGGTTTTCAGAATAAGAGCAAAGAAGATACCATGTGTACAGAGCAGAGTTCAACTGGTTGTAGAACTGTTCTCACATTATCAAGGAGTCTGACATGTTCTGACCTTTGACCTGTTACACCTGTTTCCACATCCAGCGACCCTGTCTCCTTGAAACCTCGTTTTTGTTTTCACAGTTTTCTTTTGGTAACTTTACAACAGTAAATGTAATGTACCAATGGTGCCCATCTTAATTGACAGATAGAAATGTCAAAGGTTAAACATGTATTCTTCAAGTGACATCGTAAAACTATATAAGCGGTACCTAAACATAATTAACCATTTATTAGTATTCTTTGTGAGCCTTTATTTTTTTTTTTTACATTTTTTGTTTCAATTGACAATGACAATAAATTTACAAAATTTCACAAAAGATACTGAATTTTGATAAAGTAATGTTTTTTCAGCATTGTAATGTATTAATGAATATTCAATTTACAGTTTATACACAAAAGAGACTCCCTGGGGCGCACAATTAAGACAATACCTTTTTCTCTTTTTTTTTTTTTTTGTTGCCTAGAAAGTCGCTTTCTCCTAATTAAAACAACTGCCCAAGATTCATCTTATTTAATTTTGCACAAATTCAGATTTCTAAACCGCTAATTATTGATTTCATTTCAAATAAAACTAGAAAAAACTAGATCTGTAGTTTAATTCACCCACCGTGTAGACATTCAGGCACGGCGACACAATGTTAAAAGAATGTCTACGATGGAGATAAAGGAACAAGGATACCTCTATGTGAGGGCCATTGAGTGTCCACTGATCACAACTTTTACCAAAAGTAAATACTAAACCGGAGGATGGACAAGCAAGTGGACAGTCGTTTCCCTTAAACATCACAAAAACAAACCCTTCTCTCCTCATGGAAATGGATTATGGAGTGGAGGTTTGCTTTTTCCTTCATCTCCTTGCAAACATCCCTTCATTTCTTGTGTGTGTTATACTCTAAAAGCATTACTTAACCATAATTTATCATTAATTCATTGTATATTAAAGGACAGTGGAGTCAGACAGCCCTTGCAGACTGGACTGGGAAACCCCAACTACTCACTGAGTGGCACATGTTCTGACTTTTCTTTCGTTTTCCTTTTTTCAGTGGTGGATGTTCAACATGTGTTGCCGTGTCTGAACGTCTACCCAGCGGGTGGGTGAATTAAATATGAATCTATTTATTTTTTTTATGTTTTATTTCAACTGAAGTCAATAATTTGGGATTCGAAGAGTTTTTGGGATTAAAGTTTTGTCATTAATCTGTCATTTAGTCCATTGTTAATATTAAAGTGTTCATCATAGCAGCTTTAATCTGCTTTTTCCTTCTTAGAGAAAGTTCCTCTAACAAACTCGGCTGACAGAGTGGATGAAGTAGAGTGCAGAAGTCGTATATGTTAATTATTAGTCTGCACATTTTGGATGTGCTTAAAGGGAAATACTGACATTTTTTCATCTCTCATTAGTTCACTACCATACATATACCAATGAATACAACATGTCATAAAATAACACACTTCAAAGAGTGTTTGCTTTCCAAAGCTCTCGGCCTCTCATTCAGTTTGAGCCTGCATCAAACATCCAATTGACAGACATCCTTGTCATTTCATCACTGGCAATTCACCAGTGTCCACTTTCTGCAGGGAAATTATTTCCTTTTATTTTCAGACAGCAGCTTTGATAACAGGCAGCCAGTCTTCAAAAAAAGTAGCCTTTGAATTCTTTTTTCAACAGAAGCAATATAATTTCTGTGGAACCAGTGCATGTGGCGCCAAATTAATACTCAAATATCTCCAGTTCTGTGACTGCTGTCAGAGCGCTGTAAAGGTATATAGACCTATGCAAATTTTGGACATGTTGCAACTATATATAAAGTGCAAAGACAGAAGTTGATGCACATAGACATGATTTTTTTTTTTCTGGTGGTGTAAATTAAGCAGATATTGAAACACGAAGACAATGAGAGGGAGTGTGAAGGAGAATCACAGCAGGCACTCTGCACACACAATTACTGCACATGTTGCTAGATAACTACCGTTTACTTATGCATGGTTGATAAACTGACTGTATGGGGGTCAATGAAGACAAACTGCAGAAACTCTCCAATGGGCATGAAATATTTGCATGAAAAACACAAGACAAATTTGTATTTTGCTTAACGGAGCCACATTAATGAATCCACTTCACAAAATCTGGTATTCCATTAATGCGTGATGGGAGATGCTCATAGCATGATTGTGCTCCGATGCTCTGAGAGTGAGCAGTTTAGAATAGAATAGAAAAACAGTTTTTGTGAAGAGAACAGCTCCGTACTGTATGAGACTGTTTTTTGTTTTGATGCAGTCGCTTGAAGCTGCTTACAAAAAACACAAATTTAGACGATGATTGCATGAAGTACAAATACAAGTGCGCCAAAGTCCAATTTAGCATGCAGGTGATTCACCGCTTCCTCCCATTAAGTTCTGTGGAAAGTGGTATAAAAAGCAAGACATTCTCAGCAAGTTGGATGTTGAGACTGATTCTTCAGTAAAATAAACACAGGACTTTTCCCCCAGGAGACCAGTGTTTATGTCCCATGTGAAAGTGAAAGTCAGTGTTGTCCCTTGTTTTAACTTTGCCTAAAGGTTTAATTTGTAGAATGGCTAGATTTCGAAGATTGCTCCAAAAACATAGGGGGCAGCACATCACCAGAGTCCCTGACAACTGCTTCTCTTTTCAAGCTAACCATGGCTGTAGCTAGCTACTGTAGAAGGATGGGAAAATAGCCTCTATTCAAAGTTAAAGAAAACTGACAACCCCTTATTTTTTTCGTGTATTTATACATTTAAATGGCTACTTCCTAAACTAGTCCCTCTCAGATTTAGGGGTAAATGTTTCTGTTTTTTTCTCGTGATAATCGGCCAGGCACAGTAGGGGACGCCATACGACAGGCAGAATAAACATGGCGCTCGCGTTGATCAAAAGCAGATAACTTGTCTGTTCTTTACTGCTTCACAGGTGTGTTAGATGTGTTTAAAGCAACTTAAAATGAGTAAACATACTTGTTAGATATTTTTGACAGTTTTATGGCTGATGTAGGTGCTTAGAGACCATATTGGAATATTGTTTGGTGTAATTTTTGTCAAGGTAGCTCCTGTTGTTGTTTTTTCACTGCCTAACTAAAAATGGCTAAATCTTAACAGTACGAAAAAATAATACTTGTCTGTTTGACATGTCTTTCGAAGTTAACAAGGTGCAGTAGTAGTGCAACATTTTCATGACAAGTATTCAATTTTGAGTTCATAAGCTATCTGTAGAACACAGTCAATTTGTAGCAGTTTTGTGGACCGTAATTGTTGTTTACAGACGCCACATGATTTTGCCCTGTGTTAAAGAACTGAAGTTCTATAGTCAATGGGAAATACATGAAGCATGTTTTTACTGTTATTTAACTGTTTTGTAAAAATTTTTGCATGCATTTGTCATTGTCATGATGCAATGGTATTCTACTTGCATGCAAGTATTTCTAATGCTACAGTACTGGTACTTGGATCATTTACTTTCACTTGGGAGGACAGTAAACTGTAGTATTGTGCATTCTAGGCCAGTTTGAATGGTTGGTGATGTGTACATTTTGTGACTGGGATATAACTGTAATTGTTTGTAGTGACTGAGGATACAGAATATATTATGTGTTCAAGTGCTTATTTTTGATACCGAAATATGTTTAATGATAATGTTATGAAACCTGAAGGATATCTATGTAATGGGTTGTTGCCACGCAACAGGCAACATAAACATGGCCCTTGAGTTGATCGCAAGCAGATAACTTGTCTCTGTTCTTTACTGCTTCACAGCCAATCAGGACTGTGCAGCAAAATAGCTACTGGCACAGGTACCCCTAGGCTTGACGTCAATAGCACTACCGTTAGCTAATTACCTCATGGCTGAGTTAGTCGTGGAGCCAGTGGCCCTAGAGTTTGTCTGGATGGGGAGCTCAAATCACAGGGGGAGTAACCATGGGCAAAGGGCTTAGCTTAACTGGATTTGGCAGTCTGATGTGAGAGTGAACACGGCTGGACACCAAAGTTGGCCTGAATACAGTCAGTTTGACAACAGAGGACACAGTACAGAGGTGATTTACAGTAAACCAAGACTATGACCTAAGAGACAACAAGACTTTGCAGGCGGGAAGCAAGAGAGAAGCGAGAGAGAGCTGGAATATTTTCACATCTCATTGTGGTGATTTATTTCAACCAAACCAGAGGTGCTTGTAGAAAGACAACAGTATTATATTTAGTTAATGTCAAGTTTGATCTGAGTGTGTTTTAAACTGAGTTACCGATGCAATTAAGCTAATCTTATCTCAATAAAAGAGAGAAACTTAAATTCAGATGGTAAATGATTGTATATTTCTGCTAAGTAAGAGTATTTTATTTCCTCACCTTTAGTGAGTTCATTTTGCTTATTTGTTATGCTATACATATACCTGCCAGCTGAAACTACGGGAGGCTATTAACTATAAGACTATGACAATTAAAGTTGAATTAGGAGACAGGATTAGCCAGGGCTAACTGGCTAGCATGCTAGCCTCATTAGAAATCACTCTAACACGGTACATAGTTCTTTAACACAACATTAGCACCGTTGTTTCTCCATTCTCCGTTGATAATGTTTGTTCTTTTTAAGAATGTTTTGCCAACTGAACTGAACTAAGATTCTGGCCATATCTTACAAGATTCTTTATTCTTTGACATAACGTATTTAACTTACATACTGGCACCTTTTCTAAACCTAACCAAACTGATGTTGTGTTGTTTTGTTGCCATGACAACAAAGGTCAACTGACTATGGATCTACTCTCCACAGGGGTTAACAGGCAGATTGGTGTACCACCTGCCCACAACATAGGACTTTCCATATCAGTTTAAAAGGTGTAAGTGTGCTTTCCAACACAGCCACACACACATTTATGCATGATGTCAGAGGCTACCATTCAAAGTGCCAGACTGCTCATCAAGAGCATCTTGGGGTTCAGCATCTTGATCAAGGATACTTCGACTTGCAACCAGGGAATCGACCCAGTGACTTTCATCTTACTGGACAACCCGCTCTACCTCCTGAGCTCCAGCCACCCCACTATTGGAATGCAGATGGATGCGACCAGGTTTCCTTAGTGCCTCAAGTCCCTGTACAGCTCCACCAATAAAACTAGTGTGAGATACTGACATGAAGCCCAGACCGAATGCAGCTGGATCCAGACGTCCTTGTAGTAGATCAAAAACTGTAACTTGGTGGCCACACCTACTGGACAACATGGAGTAAGGACTATTCTACTGACTGGATGTTTAAAAGTATTTTTTTTTTTTTACATTATGATTATGTGAGTATGATTATCATTATCTGTTGTCCTGCAGATTTCACATTTACATATATTACAACTCTTTTACATGCTATTGTGAGGTGACAGTGGTTCCCAAGACAAAGTGACCCGTTTTCATGATGCATGTCTCTGACCTGATTTCACCCTCATGTAACTTCAATGGCTCTAAATTTGGAACAGCTCATGTCACCTGTCAAATCTGACAACACTGTCACTTCTGTTCACTCCAGCTTGGCCGTGCATCCAGGCTAATTGTTCCCCAGATGTGAACATCCACCGCCATCTAATCACACTCCATTCTGATGTCTGTGTCGGAGTCCAGGTTAATCTGAACTGAGCGTGGATTTCAAGAAAAATCAAAAACATCCTGATTGGCTGACAGTCCTGGTTAGCTGCGTGATTTCAGAGTGACTATGCCATCTCCAATGGACCTGGACCTCCTACTGATGAGTGCTCGATGGAAATTTGTTTGAAAGACACTCCTTAGAGATCTTAGACGCACACACACACATACTCACGCATATACACAAACACACACTTCCATGCATATCAGAGAGAGAGAGAGAAAGTCCAAACTCATAACTGTCAATGATGGACAGGTTGATGCAGAGACTTTTTGAAGTGACAGAATGGACCAGGTTTTCCGCTGCAGACCCCTTCTGATTGTTTTTGCATTTTACTCTGTTTGGCTGAGCTCAGATGTTCACTGGGAAATCACAATATTTCTATTGTTGGTATTTTTACACAATGTCTGTCTGGGTTGTTTGACTGGGCAAATTAACAGGTCTAATGGTTGGAATAATTAGGAAGGCGATGTTTTGTTTCGACAAGCACTCTGCCAAACAGCTGAAAGAAAAAAAGGTAAGACGCAATTCCCTCCCTGTGTATACATGCCAACACATGAAAGTCATTTAGCTGCACTTAACTGTCGAAAAACAATTAGGGCAAAGCATAACAACATCTGCATGCACGACTCCTGTAGCGTTTTTTTCTGTATCCTCCTCCTTGCCTGCGGAACAAGTATTGGCAACCCTCAAATGCTAGGTACACTTCATGAATTTTACATCACGCCCGATCATTACCATAACGATGCTATCAAAGATATTAGGAGCCTTCAACGCTGTTTTCTCTTACACAGGGATCTCTCTCAGATCTCTTGTCAAGGAGGTGGGTATCATCTAGCATCATCGAGCATATAGCTTGCACGAGCCCCCTCTCCTAATGAGTGTGTGTGCATGTCTGAGTGTACAATATGTAAATCCTCGCGCTGAGTGATAGAGAGGGGGGTCGACACTGTCTGTGGGTGTGGGTTTGTGTGTCATAAATCCTTATAAAAGAGGCAACATTGTCTCCGCCGCGGTGTTGTCTCATTTGTCTTGGAATCAGTGAAAGCTTTCCTCGCTATTACTACTTTATTTTCTGGAGAAAATGAGCCCCCTTTTTTTTTTTTCATCAGCTTGGACAAACTATTATTCCAGCTGTTTTTGGAGCAAGAAACTATGAGGTATAATGTACCTATTTCTGCCCACATGTGAAGTGTGTGTTAAGCCCAGAAGATTTAGATTTATTACGAGTAAGTGGGTGGTTTGACAGACGTCCAATATGAGGTGGAGTAATTAGCATTCTCATCTAATAGTCTTATCTCTCTCCTGCTATTGTCTCTCTTTCTCTCCCTCTCTCTGTCACCCCCTCTTCTTCCTGGGTGATGTGACGTCCTCTGAAGCAGTAAAATGAAGCCAGTGTCTGTGTTGTCCTCGCTCCATCGCCGCGGCTCACAAACAGACTGTAATTATTTTCTGCCAGGGACAGGATCAGTGTGGAGAACAAAGTGCACACAAAACACCCTTGTGACGATCAGACTGGTTTTGTACAAAATATGTGTCGCGCACACACACGCCCAGACGAGCACACACATGATCACAAGCGGACAGGCATGTTTCCGCAGACGCGTGCACACACACACACAAAAAAAAAAAACGTGGATGAGCAAAGACACCAAACGAGCCCAACTTTTTCCCCCAGTTGTCTTGTCATGCTGTGATTATTCCCAGGGAGAAATTGATTTGCTTATTAATGCTACAAATGCTGTCTGTTTTCTGGCCATTTAAAAAAATGAAAATAAGTTGTTTACATGGGATTCATGCAATCACGTGTTCTTGCTTTTATTAACAACATGCACACACGGAGTTGTACATACACACGCCGCGTGCATGCACAGCAACCGACCATCTAACAATCACTCAGCACACTGTGGGTTTCTTCCTCCTATTTGCTGCCAGTAAATTGGATGGTCTCCCATACATATTTTCATATGCTGATGGCCACATTACTGGTGCAGGCATCCCGCTGAAGTGATTTGTGGTGCTCATTTGAAAGTGATAGGACGCAGGCAGCCACTGAACTCCTACTCAGCTGTGGCTAGAATCAGGCTGTCTTTATTGCTTTACAGCTAGCGCACTAACCTGGGCACATTGATAATGGGCTGTTGTGCTAACAGGCAGATAACACATCCAATCCATCACTAACGTCGCAGAATGTATGTGTGTTGTTTGCTTTTAAGTAACAAATATAGGGCCGGTAGCCGCGGAAATGCACCCGGCTATCTGTAAGGAGCCGTCCCTAAATGAACGATGAATCCGTTAGATTGTGCCGAGTTCGTTTTAACTACGGGTAACAGGCGTCTTAAAGCGAGGAACGTGCAGTTGTTACTGACAAATGATGTAGCACATAAAATCATGAGTACTATGTACAAAGTTGCTCATTATTCACTCTGAACTCTTTCTCTTATCAAACTGTCAGACTATGTGGTTGTTATACAATGTGATTACCTTCCTCTCTCTCCTTACCCCCCATATCCCCGATTCTCCCTGTCCCGCTCTCCTCCATGATTACCACACCGCCTCGAGCTAGTGAATTTGAATTGGGGCCACCTATTATTTTCCCCCCATGTGATAGTAATTATTTACAAATTTGTGAGTGTTCATGTGAAATACAGGATGTCCTATTAGAAGTTATGTGTAACAGTGGGGGAAGGTGGCAAGGTCTTGATTTTGAATATGCTATTAGTGCAATCAGATTAAAACACAGCCACAGGTAGTCGAGCAGTCAGGCTGGAGGAGCCCCTGAGACACTGTTAACCCAATCAGATTAATATTACAGATTGTCATGACCGCCTTTGTTTTCCATTTGGGAGAGGCTCGGGCGGCTCGCGGGGTTGGGACACTGTGAATGTGATTACCAACACGAAACAATAGGGTACAAAGAGAGCATCGCTTTCGGCGCTGCTGTATTCAATAACCAGGAGAACAGACCGGATTCTCGCCCATTATATTTCTTAATTTGGCGAATCTTCACGCAAATTACTCAGGCTGGCCTCATTTGGGTGGAAGTGCAGATTACAGAGGGAGGATGTAATTGCAGGAGACGTGGGGCCGCTCACTGGGAAAGTAGTGAAGCTGATTGCACAGGAAGTAGTATTATTGGCCGTGCATAAGGAGCCGCCGTAAGTGCTTCTGCAGAAATCAGACTATCAGTACCCAGTTAAATAAAGTAGCAAAACATTCACAGATTTAGGCTCTTCAATTAACATTGTCTCAAGCATATAATTATGAGCGGTACACCACTGCGATTGGTGTTGTATAACCACTAACACCCTAATGCAGCTTGTGCTACTCCATGGCACCCAGCAGTTTAGCTCATGGCCTGAAGCATGCCACAAGGTGTACAAACACACACTCAAAGCCAGCTCATTCTCTGTGTGTGAAAAACACACAGGCACAGATGCCCTGCAGAGACAACATTTTGCCACAAAAGCCTTTGTTCATTATCTGATACTACAGACTATGGCATTTTACACTGTGTTCTTAGAAAGTCCTCCATTCAACATGTTGGTTTTATCACAGCTGTTTGCAGGCCAGCCATTAGGAATCATGGAGAGGGGGATACGATTTTTCCAAATTAGGCCCTTAATCCAGACCCACACCAACACCACCGTCACCTCCACGCCCTCAGCTTTAATACCAACATGGGCAATTTCAAATACAGTCTTGGTCATTAGTCTTGTAGTGACACAGGTGAATCTATTCACATCCAGGCCCAGTGTTGCATGCATCTACTCAGCATGATTATAAATCCCAAAAAGGGGAAGTCATTAATTTAAAAAGGTGCAGAAAATATTTCTGTCAGATTAGGCAGTGACAGTTACAGGTATACGACCTTTAAACAAAAAAAAAAAAATGCTTTCCATTATAATGGTCATCAGAGAGAATCAAACTGTGATTGAAGAAATTACTGCAAGGTACTAAATCATGAGATCAAATCATGGCTGAACAAATTATTTTACTGGTTATATATCAAATGAATTTTTTTAGGGCTCAAAGTACTGGACAAATTGTGGGCAGAACTGAAATACTAAACTGATAAAATCGTATAAACAGAGGCTTATTCATCTCTCCCTCACTGGAGATGGGGATCGCTCAGTTTCAGTGAGTGATCATTAAGGGAAAGTCTCATTACATTCTTGCTAAACTCAGGCTGAACATTTTACTGTCTGCAAGCATTTAATATCTGCAAAAATGAAATTTGGCCCTTGCCATCCTATAAATCTGTTATGGTCTTTCTGTCTTTCACAAGCTGGTTCAACATTGAGATTTATTGATACGAAAGTTCCCTATATATATATATATATATATATATATATATATATATATATATATATATATATATATATATACGTATGTATGTATGTATGTATGTATGTATGTATGTATGTATGTATGTATGTGTGTATATACACGGTGCATGTGCTGTCTGTCCGTCTGAATTTTACTTGAAACATGTGAAAGGAATGAAATGTCATTAATAAAGTGAGTACAGATGATCGATAGTGTTCAGGACTCTTTGGTGTCTTCACAGGAATCAATCAGTCGCAATCAACTCTCGGTCATGTGTCATTTGTTTATTGATTGGTTTGCTCAGCATCAAGGAGGCACAACTTATCTAATGTGAGAGTGTCAGATGGCAAATGCTAGGAAAGAAAAAACAGGAAGAAAGAAGAGGGGACAATGGAGTGCTGATGATAACGAGGAACTCTTTTGCTTTCTGTGATGCACAGTGACTAATAACTCTGACGTCTTTTGAGTTTATTTTCTCTCTGTGTCTATTTGGGAGCTGTTGGCTTCACTTCACTAAATGAAGTGGCGCTAACACCGAGCTCAGTGCACGTTGATGACATGAGAAGAGGACCAAGCGTGTGTGTGTGTGTGTGTGTGTGTGACGCTGCAAGGGATGAGTCCACTGACTACAGAAAGCTAGTTGTCGTCACCAAGGTTCAAGTAAGGTCAGCATCCTTTTCTTGAAGGTGGCAACCAAAGGTTTTCAATAGATTTATGGCCTTTTAGAAGCTGGTGCAACATTGAGATTTATTTATAATAAAGTCCACTTTACCTAGCAAACAATCTTTTTAGTAGTAGTACTTGTGCTGTGGCAGTCAACCTTTAAGTACAATTATTTTAGCTATGGCCAGCCTGCCCATAAGGAACCTGAGTCAATGTAGGCGCGGCAACACATAATCCTATAAACTGATCTGATCTAATGGGGACTATCAAGTTTTAGTTAAAAGAGCAATCTGATTCTGAATGCTCTGCAAAAGCTGTTTATTTAAAAAAAAAAGTTAGACCTTCATATGAGCGTTTTGACATTTACAGATGAACAAAATTATTTACAAAGTGTTATGGATGAGGAGATCAATATGACTCTAATGTCTCTGCATTAGAGGTCCAAGGTCCAGGTGGTTGTAAGTTGATATATCGGTATAGTTGCTTAGAGTCTAATTCCCATCTCGTCCAGTACTGACTGAATCCAAAAGTCAGTATTTGACAAGTTGGGGGTGAGACTCAGCTATCATCTTTATAACAAATGGGACCTTTAAGTGCAGTTTTGGAGGTGATTAGCCTAGTTTAGCATGAAGGCGATGGAAGACAAATGGAAGCAATGGAACCTTGACTTTGTCCAAGGTTCAAAAGAGGCTATTTCGGCTCATTTTATGTGTTAATCAATAAACAAGGAAATGTAGTGTTTAACTATTTGGACCCCCAGGGTGTGTTTTGTAAGTAACAAGTGCCCCAACTATGTTGGAATAATTTTGGCTATCTTAAACCTGGTTTTGCACATGATGTGCTCCCATAACTGTCATCAGGGCCTCAGTCCATGATTCATTGGCTGGATACCAGTCACCTAGACTATCTCCAGAAACCTACTCTTCTCACTAAATGGAAAAATACAACAGCACAAGTTTCTCTCTTTTATTAAACTAAATCAAGCCCAATTGCCTTGTTTACTCCATAAAACACACACCATTCAAACTGGACATCGATTAAAAAAACCTCACCAACACAGTCTGTTTTTTCTTTCTACAGTCACAAGTTTGGTTGAAATAAATCTTCAATTCAGCAAGTAAGTAGTGAAAATATTCCAGCTTTACACACACTTTCGGCAACTCCATCTTAGTCTTCTGCCACTTCATGCCTCTTCTGTCGCCGTCTGTCACATCTGCTCGTCCTGAGTTGTGGTCTTGCTTTGAGCTGCTATACAGTAAATCACCTCTGTACTGTGTCTCAGAGGCTGGGTTCAGTTAAAGTCTGGTATCCAGCCATGTTCAATGGGAGGCCGTTTGGATGTTCCATGATACTTGCAGTGACTACCCCATGACGTCATCCGTGGTTGCTGTGTGGGCAGACCTTAACAGCTAAAAGGGCCTCTTAGCTTCACAACTACCTGAGCTTTACCTGCTAACGACTGGTAGTCGCTACAGCGGAAGATAGCTAACGCAACTCCTTGTTTGAGGAAGGCCCTGGGACCTACACGGAGCTCAACCATATCAGAGTGATAACCTCATTTGCATTAATCTCTCTCATTCTTTACATCTCCATCTGTCTCTTCCTTACTTTCATGCAAAATGGTACTTTAAATGCATCAAGTCCTTGTCACTTGGACAGTTTAGCTATGAATGGGGATCTAGAATCAGTAAAAAGAAAAAGAAACTATCAGACTTTTAGCAAAACTGAAGTTGTAATTCTAAGCAGCACACCCCCGTCTTTCTAACTCTATCCATCTCTATTCCTCTGGTGTATGTATGCAGCAGCTGCTGTGGCCAACATGCTGAAGGGTGTAGAAAGGGCTTGCGTGAAGTCGATTCAATATCACACATACTACACCTTAAAACAAAACAAAAAAAAGCACAATGTTATTGCCTGAAAACATCCAATAATAGCCAATTAGATCATCAAAAAACCTATTCCCAGCAATATACCCTCGCACAAATACACACAGCCGGGGCTCAAAAAAAAGGCACGAGGAACCCCACGGCTGTTAAACTTTAAAGCTCCTGCTTCAAAAACTACATAAAATAAATGATCTGACTAAAACCATAACCCTGGGAGACCTTGCTCACTGCCTGATAATTGTCTTCTTTCATGACACCATCCATCCAGAACATTAGGCTTGTGTTCTCAGGCCTGCTGGGTGCTATCACATAGGGCAATCGCAAATGAGGGGGGGCTCCAGAAAGGCTAACCTCCGCAGGGAGCTCTACAGCCCCCTGCTTATCCGGCCGTAGGGATCCGGGCCTACATAAACAATTTCAAAGACAAGCGTAGATTGTTGCAAACAGCCTCGTTACACTGCCGGGGCACAGTATACTTACAAAACGCGATTTATACGCACACAAACACATGAACGAATGCACACACACACAGGCTGGCTTTGGTTCTTACTCTTTGGTTCTTCACTCAGTCTTTTCTTTGAGGCAATTGCTGGTTTCAAACAGGATCTATAAAAGATGAAACAACCTTTGCACTCGTCTCCCTCTGATGTTGGGAGACATACCTGCAGCCAGTGTTATTAGTTACTGCTCATATTGATATGCACCATGCCCAGTGCAGCGTGTTGGCGGGTAAATACCACTATGTGTTTCTCCCACGCCTCTTCCCTTTGGACAAACAGACGCACTCTGGCCTCCAACTGCAGGATTGTGTGGGATATGTACATCTAATTGGGTCTCAGAATAACAGCGGAGAGGAGGAAGAGTTCATCAAGTTTAGCATCCAAACTAAACAGGTTCAGTCAAAGAATTCAAAGCAGGATTACAGACAAACAAGCGTTTGATTGAATATACACATTGCTACAGAGCGGTTATATGTTGCCCGGGTGTGATAATAAATCCACGGCGATATGCCGCCGAGCATTCATCATAACAAGCGCAACTCAATTTTAGCGTGAGCCAATTTCCTGCCTCCCATTGAAAGTCATCTAGTGTGGGTTGTGCTATTCAAATCACAATTAAATTCATCTTTCACGGCCTCATCTAATAGAACCCTCTCTAGTCAAATCCAACCCTGTTAATCTGTTCATCAATACAGCATGAGCATGCCTGCAGGGACAGACAGTGCAGTAACAGTAAGTTTTCATCAGCGTGTCCCACATTATGTACCTGCGACGTTTATTTGTTGTGCAGATAGAAACAGTTATCAAGCTCAGCCTGGCAAAAATAAAACATTCTTAGTTCTCTCTGAGGGTGATTACACAGTGCATTCATTTTTGTTAGCGTGTTAATGTGCTTGTGTGTGTGTGTGTTTGTGTGTGCGCGTCATCCCTGCGGGTTTGCAGGCGTCAATAACACTCTATAAATTCCTCCAACACATCCATAATAACTCGCGATAGGGTTCTCTGCCCTTTACTTCAAAGATGTATTTTTGTGCTTATGTGATTGCCACCAGAAAGCAGTAATATCCGTGAGGCGTAGCTGGAGAAGTGAAAATCCTAATGATCATTTTTTATTAGGCATAAGCGAAGATCTGTCACAGCGAGATATTATGATGCTTTACTCAGAAGCATCCTGTAAATAAGGGTAATTAGGTACTCTGTTCTCTTCAAAGCAAACAGCAGCCTTGCTGGATTTACTGATGTATCTTTCACTGGCGGATAATCATTACTGCAGTGTCTGAAATGGAAGGTGGCCGCACAAATGCCTGTAAACACCTAGAGAATAAGAGTTTTCAAAGCTGACAGATGTATGGGTTTATGTTCTCCGCTGCGTCGGTTACATGCCATTAAAATAATTGATTTGTTTTGTAACAAAAATACACGTTGAAACTACAAATGCAGTTGTGGTTTGTGGAAAAGCTGTAAATAAGGCACAAAAACAAGAACAAGGTGGCACACTTACCACTCAATTTGGGTTCCCCTCTACACCTCACGGGTTTGTGAAGAGTCCCTTGACCGGTGTTTATCCTCCCTCAGCATGCTTGTTCCACCAAACCAACTAGTGCTTTACTGCTTTAACAAACAACCTCCCTATAGACCATTTGACCATTTACCTTGTGGATCCAGCCTTTAGTGTTTTATCCTGACTGCTGTAAAGGCATGCCTGGGTATACATTCAGCACTTGAAGGTGTCAATTAGTCAAGTATCGAATATTTCTGTTTTTAGATAAACATTCAGAAAAGTTGTTGCATGATATTTTAGACGTTACCTTGGTAACTGAGTAATCTTATTTGGCATGATAAGTCCAGGTGGACTGATGAACTGTGTATACAGTCTGTGTTCATTTCATTTATATTGCATTCAGTTTAGTTTTTTCTTTTCTTGTTGTTGTTGTTTGTTTTTTTTGACCATTGCACATACGGGTATCAGGCATGTGACCTTGTTGTATCATATTTTGTCATAATTCTGTATTACACATAAATTGTCAGTTTGTTTATTTGGTTTTACACAGCAGCTTGTACTACTTTCACAAGTGGCTCGAGTTAGCCAAATAAGAAAGCACTTTGCTGTAGTTCAACTGCCAGTACTTTCAAAGTAGCTGCCCCAACGCATTTAACAGCAGATTTGAAGAGTTTGTAGTTAAAACCTGTGAAAGAAAAATAGCGTTTCAATAGCCTTGAATTCATAGCTCGCAGTAAAATGAATTTAAAAAAAACATACAAAAAAATGTACAAAAAAGTGATCAAAACATCTAAAACTGACATTCTGAAAAATATCTTCAACTGAAAACGTTGTGAGCGTGTGTGTGTGTGTGTGTGTGTGTGTGAAGAAGAAGAGGAAGAAGAAGGATAAAAACGATGCAGGGCTACAGTCTGAAGAGTGTAGGCGAGAGGACGAGCAAGTCAGACCAGAGGCAAATGTCAATAAAGTTGAAGGTCTCCCGCCAGGTTGAGTGAAATCTGGAAGGTTTTTCTTATTTCTTTTTGAGACATGTTTCATCCTTTTAAGCCAGCTGTTATCCTCGCTGTAAACTAAGTGCAGCAGAGGTCTCGACCAAGTGTTGCACGTCAGCAGTCGTTTTCTGCGTTGTCACCTCTGCCGCTGGGTTGGGTCGCCAGGTACCACCACATGTATCCAACACAGAGACTGATCGCTATGAAATTTGGAAATTAAAGGGGGAAATTGCCAATCCAGAGCTGCAGCAAAGTTTTTATTCAGACAGTGTCTTACATAGCAAAATTCAACAATATCAAGAAAAAACATAGTCTCCTATGGGAACAAACAACCGAAAAAAATGAAGCTGGCTGTTTGGACTGTGGCATTGCACAATTGACAGGGAAAGTATCCATCTGTCCGCATGCAGCCTCAGTCTATTTATAAGGCTGCCATTGACTGACAACTACTCCTTAGGCGTACTATAAAAGACCAGCGCTGGCTGAGAGGCTGCATGTGTAGTTATTGATTACCAGTCAGAAGAGCATAAAACATCTGGGAAACAGTGAGATGAGTAGCAATCAGCAAAGCTAGCTTTCCCTCAGGCAATTTATAGACCCATTTGCCTTTATCGTATGAAATATTCCCCTATTCTTCACCCTAAGGGGGCAGCGATAAGTAACACATTGTGCAGAAAGTATGTGCTGCAAGTCTGGGTGCACCCCTCAAGGCACTGCTCCTCGCCAGCGAGATCCAGGCGGGGTGAGAGGTCAGATGTGTGTATATGACACACAGTTATTTTACATGGCTGGAGATGACCCCGGTGGACCGTCACGGGGATTGTCTAGTTTTCTTGAATGCATTTTGTCCCATTTATATTCATATTTATCTCGTAATGCCACATGCACCGCGCTCAGTGTTGAAGATAAGACTAAAGCGCTGAGTTAAAGGCTCTGATTCATCTGTAAGGTCACGGGGTCGTACAAAAGTATGTGATGCACATACACAGTGCCGCTGAATTCAAATTTGTATTCATCGATTTCTAATTCTTAAACTGTGCGTTTGTATTTAACTTTGAATTAGGTAAGATCGTTCCAGCACTGGCTGTGAATCCAAAGATCGGCACACAGGTCAAGCATTTTGTTATCTAGAAGACAAGTCACTAGTGTTTGTATGGCAGTGTCAGTTTTGTAATTTCACATCTAAATGCACCTGGATTTGCATAAAATTATTATCTGAGCGCAAACAGTCCAAATTAATTCTGCTAGCCATCTGCTTTCTATTCAAATTCACATAATCCAGAAGTTAAAGAATATGAGTTTGGTTGCTGAAAAGCAGCTGTCCCTTCTTACCAAAGCTGACTCTGGTTCAGAGTTTGAAAGCGAAGTTGCTTTTTTTATTTTTGTAATGAGCACAACAAAGATGAGGAACCATGGAGTTGTGCTGTGATATAATTACAGAGGAGCCCCGACCCGTCTGGTCAAATGAGATCATTTTTCCAGAGCCGTGCCCTGGGCCAAGCCTGATTAATTTGCTACACATTGTGTTGGCTTATTGTACCGGTTGCATTACTCGTTCTCATTTTGTTGCTGATCATGATGAATCTGCTCTGATGCGACAAAAGCACAGAGGTTTTTCAACCCAAATTTATGAGGTAGCACAGGCTGTTGCTAGATTGGTCAGTTCAGGGACTGTATGAAATATCAGGAAAGGGGGGAGGGTTGTTACTTTTTGCTTTCTGATAACAGGAAGTAGCTCTAAAATATTTGGCAGGGCCCTTTAACTCATCCTGGAGAAAAGTTACAATATAAAGATCAGATTATACAGTACAGGTATGTGTGCCACAGGTCATGAAATTGCATTGTGTTATATGAAGACAATAATCATGTCTACATATCAGCAATAAGATTTTCACATTCAAATTTACTAGTCGTTAATAGGATCGATGTGATGAACCAAACGGATATGGATCTCTGCAGGGATTGGACGGTACATTTCCAGAGTGCATATTATTCATCATTTGTGGAAGAAAGTAACTAAGTACATTTACTGCAACGACACTACTTAAGTACAACTTTAAGGTATTTGTACGTAAACCACTTCATTTCGGATGGAGATATTTGTTATGTATATTATCCACTCTCATTACATTTATTTGACAGCTTCAGTTATTAGTTACTTAGGCTGCTCAGCGGTATATCAAGTAGCTACATACAAATAGCCCAATGAATGAATGGATCAAAAATCATTATTTTTATATATTATCCAGAAACACAATATGAAGTATTCTGAAATGGGCAGTTTTGAATAGTGATTACTTTTCCTCTCTGTGCTTTAAGTAGACTGTATCTGGATGGGAATGCATATATTCTTATTTTGAATATTACAGTTTTAAAGCCAAGACCTGCAGAGTATTTCTACACTGTTTTGATACTTTTACTTGGTAAAAGTCCTGATTACTGTTTCACTTGCCTACACCAGCTCCTAATTTAACCTTATCTTGCATCTTATGAGAAAGGGGAAAGAAAGAAAGAAAGAAAGAAAGAAAGAAAGAAAGAAAGAAAGAAGGTTGTATGAAGTGACAGTGACAGCTCTCAAAAGAATGGCAGAAATGTTGAATAAACAGAACCAAATGTTGTTATCCTTTTGCCATAAATCTGACAATACACTGTGCTCTTTTCAATTATTGATGGCAAAGTAAGCTGTACCAGTTCATTGGTGTCATATTAAAGTGGGGGTAGGTGTTGCATTCTCTTTTTCCGAAGGGGAGGTTCCAAAGAAAATACAGATAATATGCCCAAGTCCATTGCTTTCTTACTTTTTTCACACATTTGAGTTACAATGCCGCAGAACGCTAGTCAAACACTTCAGTTGCTTCTATCCACTCACAAGGTCACACTTTGTAAGGCGATATCGTTGATTCTGTCAGCGATGCCCTCTTAACAGAAAGTATTTGTCCACCTTTGAATGTACAACTGCCAGATTATTGACACAGCTTTCTAAATTTCACCAATTTCTGTCATAGGCACAGTTTCAGGACAGGCTGTCATCTCAGTTTTAAAAACAAAGTATTCTTCAGGTCTCAGCTTTTAGTTTTAGATATTAATACCAACCAAAAACAAGCTGATGTGCAGTCCTGGAAGCTTCAGTGGTTTTTCATTACTGCACACATAGAGCTGCTGACCAGATTTTATGTAAATCACATTTCCTACAACCCGAATGTTCCCTGAGGACAAAACTCTGAATTCACCCAGTCAGGTCTGACCTCCTGGCCTTGAAAATAACGGGTTCAGACGGAGAGACTCAAAAGTTTAATCTGCTCATCCACTCTGAAATCTCTTTGTGGCTTTCCAGCAGAGGACTCATGTTAAAAGTTTCAACAGTTGAGTGAAGATCAAGGTGACATTTTGTTTTGTTTTTTTATGTTTAATCTTGATTTCCTGACCAGCTCTGCCCATTGTCCCTCACCAAGGTTGTTTCATTAAAGAGGCCAAAAATCAAAGTCAACATTCTTTGTTCATTTCTTTTCAGTCTGAAAAACTTGGCACAAACTTTCCCGAACATGCTCCCACTGATCACAAGGTTTTGATCGAGGCAAAACATGTTTTCCGCACCGCATTTTCATTTTTACATTTCATTAACAAGACTCAGAAACCGGAAGTTGTTTTCATTTGCATCTAAATGCATTTGACCCTCACACTGGAAATGACAGATAATTATTTTCCCTGAAGTGTTCCTTGTTTGCAGGGCGAGCGGAGCGGAGTACAGAGCCGCGCCAATTGCTCAAACATGTTTTCCAGCGCAAATTGCAGCGGTGGGCTGTTTGCTTTTTCATTAACATTCACCCTCTGTCTGATTGCCTTGAATCGGTTCGGCTTTCTCTTCTAGAATCTCCTTTAAAGCCGCCCGGCTGTCAGGACACAGTGAGGCAGGTTTTGTCTTTTTTACCCGTTTAGTGAGATGAGATGCACTCTGGGACAGCTTGTTGCATGAGATTAACTGAGATGAGAACAATGAATTGAGATGACATGACATGAGACAAGATGAGATGAGATGAGATGAGAATTTGCATTCTCACAGTTGCAAATGAGTTGTTCATGAACATGGAAAGATGAGTTGAGATGATTGCTATGTATCTCTAAAGGATCATGAGTTTCCAGGAACAACATCTTTTCTTTCATACTATTTCGGCGAGTCTGGAGAAAATGGTCCAGAAAATGGATTTGAATCAAAGTTGTGAGCGGTGTTATACGTTCATTATGTCACACCACACAAACGAGTGTCGTACACACCAGCCCAAGATGGCCTCCTTGTCAGTAGTGGGGCCCTTTAATAAGGCACAAAGTGTGTTCCCAAAATGTATCAGCACCAATTCTCTGTCAAACAGATGTTTTGCAGAGCTACATCAAAACAAAACACTTGTTGAAAAGGGGAAATCATTTTCGGGACCTTTGCTCCGCCTTAGACCAGATTAGCGTAAACCACTCTGAGTGACTGAGAATGATAAAAAAAAAAAAAAGATGCAGAAGTTACTCTGCACTGTCATGGAGTCACACAACAGTCTGGCACAGCATTAGAGTCATCTTTCTAGTTTTTATATTAAAAGCTTACATGATATATTTACTTTAGAGTACATTAGCGTTAGGTGGCTAACTTTACCAATCTTTTGATTCACTCACTGTGACAAGAGCAATTAAGACATCACTGTGGACAAACATGTACTGAGATGAGAACTGTGAATTTGAGACTTCCTGGCGATCCGAGCTAACTTAAGCTAATAGTCTTGGGATTGACTCTGATGGTCTGTTGGGATGGTTAGCAAACGTTTACCGTTGGCATCTGTTTCAGTTCCTCAGCTTAATCATATTTGCTTTCCCATTTAGATTTTTTTATTTTTATTTTTTGTAAACATGAGCGTAACCAAAAGTGTCTATGTATACAAACCAGACGGTATCGACTGAGTTCCCCATGCAGCAGCGGCGGCGGTGGAGTGTGCTGTCTGCAGGGGAGAGCAGCTCAGATAAACAGGCAGCCCGGCTGGAAATAAAACTGCTGTTTGGTCGGGATTATTGATCACATTAATATGCAATGATTATTTTCTCTGGGTGAATTTGTTGTCTAAATACTGGTTTGAAGCCGCGTAATTACAAAAAATGCTTTGAAGGGGGCTGCGGTAAAGGGATTTGACATTTTAAGAAACATTTTTTGAAAACAGCTCTAAGTGAAGTGTTTGTTACTCTGCACTTCAATGGAGGACATTTCAAAATGAATTATGGTTCTATAAACCGCGTTTATTTGTACCAGATCCACCATGCTGCCGTGAAAAAAAAAAAGGAAAGAAAGAAAGAAAAACAATGATGCATCATTTAGCAGGGATGGGTTTCTTGTCTTGAAAATGAAGCAAGTTCTGATTTTGAAAAAAAATAAAAAGACGATTGATAATGGAGTTCATGTGTTCTCAGTGACTGTGGGCACTTCAAAGACTGTTGATGAACATGAACAACTGTCAGCGAGAATAAGAGACGAGACTCTCATGTCTAATGTCATCACACCATCTGAAGCTGGTCCACCAGCTCGCAGAACAAAGTTTGTTCTCTTTTGCCTTCTGGGAGAAATGCATAGCTCTCGTCAACATATAAGGGATTCTATTTTTGAATTAACATCAGCTGTTTATCTGTTTAGTAAAGTAAAGGGAATCCAAGGTAAGTATATAGAACTACAGTGCCCGCAGGCATGCAAGCTACTTTATTTATTACTTATACTTTCTGCCTGCTGATGAAGCAGGTGTTCGTACACAGTCCTACATTGTTGGTTACCTTCAACGCCACGGAGCAAGGAAGCATTTGGAAATCGTGACCTCCGCAGAGAAAATGCACAGACAAAAGAGCACGATATCCAATCAATTATTAAAGATTCCCTGAATAAAGCAATATGGAGATTTTGTATTTTAGAAGCATGTGATTGTGGTAAAAGTCTCCTCGTTCTATCTGTTTTATATTGTGGGATATTTTGTCAACTGTCAGTTCAGTAGACTTATTCAAAGCTAACATTTGTCTTGTCGTGGAGGCTCTGTTCTCTCCAAGTGTCCCGATAAGCCACGACACGAGTTGTTGACGGTGAGCCAGCATGAACAATCCTTTGGGACCCTGAAGCTGAAGCAGCTAAATGGAACCCAGCCGCCGTCCATCATGTTTTGTATGTGCTTTTCCTGTTGTGGCACAACACTCAAAATGTCCTCCGTGAAATCTGAAATGTTCTGACTTTAATCGCAGCAAACTATGTGGAACTGTTGCTGGAAGAAAAGAGAAAAAAAAGCTACACAAATAAATTCATTACATTCTTTATTTATATGAGCGTGCTTGATTGTTTTCACTGTGATTAAATTCAGAATATCTTTGACTCGTGTGACCCCGTCTTGAAAAAATGCGAGAGAGAGAGTGAGACAGACAGTTTGGGGGGGAAACAAGAGGAGGACGAGGAAACGCTCGGGTCAGAAATACTCTGAGCCCACTGGATGGAGCTGCAACGACACGCGGCAGCAGAGGAACCCACTGTAACCAGAGCTAACCAGAGGATTAAAGCGCAAACCAAAACATTTAGCTCCAAATGCTGCCACCGTGCACATATTCCATATCTCTTACTACATCTGCTGTTTAGGCTCCTACAGTTATTTTAAAGCAGAATGAATCGTAAGGTGTGTGCGAAAACGAATGAGTGAGATGGGAGGTGGATAGAAGGCAGAAAAAAGTCACGATTAAGCTGAAATTGTTCCTACGTTTCATTTTTGAGACAGCGTTTCAAGTCTCCGTGTTTACAGATGAAGCTGATACATCCAGTCGTAATGACTCCAAATTGATGGGACATTACACTGCAATAAGACAAGAAAATATTGTGTTTTTGTAAGATAACACACTTGGATTACAACAACACAAGCCCCGGAACGCTTCATCTGAAAATAAACTGCTAATGAGAGTAACATAAACGGCTGAACGGAATGTGAACTTAATGCCCGGCTTGCTTTTTTTTTCTTTTTTTTTTTTTTTTAATTCCTTCTTTCCTCAATTTTCTAAGTTTGAATTCTTGACACTTTCCACCTCCACTGCAAAAAAAAAAAGAAAAAAGAAAAGGACAAAGTGTTGACCCAGACTTAAAATGTTAGTTTTAATATAGTTTTGCACTGTTGATGACTCCAGATACATTTATGAGCATTAGCCAACAAAGCAAACCCGAGTCTAGCCCAAACAAACTGGGATGAAAGGCGGCCTTTGATCCCGGGCCGACCGGAGTGACTTCAGCACTTCAGCTCGATTGTTTTCAGCTGAGGTTTTCTCTGGGTGGCTTCACTTCAAGCTACAACTGAAACTGCCCGAGCGGGATTTACTCGGGATTTAAGAGCCGCAAAGTTGGCCCTCCGAAAAAAACTCTCGGCTAAACCAAATAAACGCTTATTTTCTGAGTCGCTGCGAGCAGCCGCCCTCCAGTTGTTGTGATATAGGATGACAAAAAGCTCCAACTTTCGTGCCTTTGTGCTGTGCGCTCGCCGCCTTCTCGGGCCCCCCTGCGCTGTCACTTCACACCGCCGCTGGCTTTACATTGAGGCTGCGACAGCTCACATTCCGTCTGATCATAGTTGTGTGTGACATTTCAAAGAGGATTATGAGAATGAAATGTGATAAAAACTATTTCCACGTGACCCCTGAGCACTTGACCTCTGATGGGCTAGTGCAGCACAGACCTCTGGGACTGTTCCGCAGTCCGTGCGAGGTAATTGCAACAAAACTATTATTTAACAGAAAAAAAAATCAAGTCTGGATATTAAAGAATGTGTTCTGATTCTCTTCCAAACACATTCAGAAAGAAGAAAACACTAATCAGCAATAAAACCAGATGTAATACACACACTCTCGCACACACACTCTCCTCTCCCCTGTTAATATATTATTGTGTATTTGTTACTTGTGGCCAACACAAACAGAGTTATGTGCCTGAACATGTTGACAAAGCAGCCATGGCTCATTGGCGGTTGATGGATGGCCGTGTGCGCCATGCTAATTATTAGTCCGCATAAAAGGATGCTGTTATTTCCAGACCTGGCCCGGCAGGTCCCAGCCGGAGGGGTCACTGGGTAAGTACGGAGCCATCAGTCTGCGACTATATCACTCAATCTTGATGTATGAGCAAAGAGGTACAAATTAAATGCGCGGCGACCTTCTAGGGGGTGCTGCGCTCAACAGGACGCCATTTGGGCTAATTCCTGCATGGGGCTCAGACAATAGGCCACTATACCACATGGTGTAATTACTTTGTGTACACACATCTGGAATTAAGCTCCCAGTGGAAGCTAATACGCTTGAAAAGAAGGAAAAAAAGGAGGCCGAGCAATTTTAGATGTGCAAAATTTAGTACGTGTGTGAGGAACAAGTGCGTTTGCCGATGCATGTGTGTGTACGCGTATAATGTGTGTGTGTGTGTGTGTGTTAGGCGGTGAGCGGGAGGTTGTGCTTCAAATGTAGATGCTGATGAACATAGGCTAACTCTTGACCTTGGCATGTCATCTGCTCAAAGTTAATCATTGCCGTTGAAACAAGGAGAAAAGATCCTCTTTGAGCATCGAGCTCAAAGCAGATTACATGTCATATATACAGTATCCCTCAAATCTCTTCCTCGCCTTCTATTTTTCCCTCCACACTTAAAGGCCTCCCACTCAGGTTACAGCCATCTTGCTTCTATTTGACGACGCCGCGGCCCCCACTTTCCATACCAATCCTATCCGTGTCATTTTGACGAACACGGGCAGGGAGATGGACCGCGCATGAGGGGGCTCCTGCGAATTCTGGCTGCATCTGGATTTTATAGCAGCTCAATTTTCCGCGGCCGATGCGCCGCTCAGATTGGATGCGATGAGCTGGGCCAGCCCGACATGGAGTGTATATGCGAATGTCAAGTCGAGGCTGATATTGATATTGATCCACAGGTTGAGACAGTTGGTGAGCATGAGCACGCAGAGAGCACGAGGGAGGGGGATCAACCCCGACTGCTGCTGTTATCTCCAAACCGTGGCTAGTTGTGTTTTAGCAGGTCACTGACGGGGATCGTCGTCTCTTAACAAGTCGCAAAATCACCTTAAAACTCAAAGTACAAATATTTATAACTTTATTGATAGTTTACTTGTACAAGATGTACATTCATATTTTGTGAATCAAAAGGGGAAAAAACAAACCGTACGATGATTCATGTTTAGGCATGCTTGCATATGAAATGATAATCTTTTTTTTTTTTAATGGGTACAACAAATTCCATGGAGTATTGTTCAGTTCAACCGTCCCTGAAATGTTTGTAAACTCGGACACGCTACATGTTTTTTTTTTTTTTTCTTTTTCTCTCTTTTAGGCAAACAATGCACTACAGCCACACCTCCTAATTCAAATTGAACACTTAAAAAAACAAAAAAAAAACATACAAAAATAAATGCAAAGCCATGTAAAAATGTACACTTGTAGTTCAACTATTTCATCTTTCATAAACTTTCAGACAAAATAATAATAAATAAAACACCAATATGTTTAATTTAAAATGGAGACATAGATAAACGATTCTAAATGGAGGTCTGTGAACAGAGAAAAGGTGTTTTTTGGAGACTGTTAGAGGTACGTAGAGCTCAGACAGATCTACACGTTTGGCGCAGCTCTGACAGCAGTGTTGAAGAGTTGAAAAAAAAAAACATAATAACCATCATCTTTGAAATCCAAAACAAGCCCAATGTTCTGCTGATGCCCGGATAAAATTTGTAAAAAAAAAAAAAAAACAAACAAAAAAACACAGTCTGAATTATTTGGAAAAATGATCGATGGAGATGTCACACATAACATGCAGAATTAAGCTAATCATATTGTAAACAACTGCTTGGTTTGGATTTAAAAACGCTGATCGTGAAACATTCCCAACAATCGGAAATATTCTTCATAATGTCGAGATTTTTTAAAATCATTTTCGAACCGGACCCCAATTTCTGCAGCATCCCAAAAAATGTGCTCGTGTTTTCCTCAACAAGAGGACGACTGCAGCAGGATGTGTACAAAACTGCTTGAATACACAGGCGGTGTAACGTTTGGATATGGCACCTGGTGATGAGTGACTTTCCTCGAAACTCAATAAAATAAACGCTGCTGTAGATAAAGTTTGGCAAAGGAATTCAACACTCTGACAGTGCGTGAGAAAGAGAAAGCGAACAAAAATAACCGTTGGGGTCTCTTTATCGTTGAGGATTAACTGCTAGCTGTTTTTACTTTTTTGCTATTTACAGTATTGCACTTAAACTGCACACCATTGCATTTCAGTTTGACTGATGCTTTCTTCTTATTTTCAGAATTACAAAAAAAAAGAAGAAGAAAAAAAAACAAACGCATGTATACCCTTTATCCAAGATCATGTCCCTTTTGCTGATCACATGACAATATCAAATCCCCCTCCCCCCTTTTTTCAACTAGCAAAGTAGTATCTGCTTGTAGTGCCATTTGTAAAACAACCCAACATACAAGACCTGAAGTGCAAAGGCTATCTTCACTTCTTTACCCGGGATACAACACAATAAACAGAAAGTAATAAAGACAGAGGGAGAGAGCACGTCGCGAGGAGAAAACGTCTCGCCGTCACGTGCCCGGCAACACAGAGGAACGTCTGCAGCAAAGGAAAAACATGAGTTGTTGCTTTTTGTTACAGCACAAGTCCTTAAGAAGAAGGGTATCAAACTGTAATGGAGACCGTTGTCGGTGTAGAGAGGGGGGGGGTGTCGTGGGCATGTAGAATGGCAGTGTTAAAAACAGCTGTCGAGCGTGTATGTCAGGTGTGAATAGAGGCCAGTCCCACAACGCTCCTCCATTAGAGCTCATGCACTTGGCAGCAGCAGGGAACACAGTGGTTGGAGACAAATATGGCCTTTTTTTCATATTTTCTTTTTTCTTCGTTTTTTCTAGGGTGAGGGCGGGGAGGGTCGGAGTGTAAAGGTGAGAGCTGTTCCAATGCCTCGATGAGGTGGTGTTTGGGTCTTTTTTTCCCCCCATGCTCAACCCCTCTGCATTGTCAACATGGCGACAGCCAGCGTCAGCGAGGCTCGGCTTTTGGCCCTGCTGCTGCCCTGCCAGTCTGTTCTAACATCTTCTGGTCTGACGGGCCCCGGCCCGGCCCTCAGACAGACATCCACATGTGTTTGTACGGTCCTTGGGATGTGATCTGTGCCTGGAGTGGACTGAGCCACTGGCCCCGCAGAAGTCCTGCCTGTTGGGGCGAAAAGTAAAAGGTGATTTCATTGGTATTTAATTACCGTTCTCTACAAGTGGTTTGTTTTGGCAGCTGGTTTTGTGACAATTTTCTCGCTCCCTCCTTTTTTTTTTTAATTTTCTTCCTCCACTGTTCTCCCCCCTTTTCTCTCTCACACACACTCTCTCTCCCCCCTTCTCTGTATGTGTTCCTCTCTTTCATTCTCACTCAGTGTTTTTGTTTAGTTTAGTTTTAGCTGTGAGTGTCACGGCCCTTTCACAGGCTCAGTCTTGTGTGAGAGGCGATTATGGGCATCAGGCGAGCGGAGGGGCAGCCCGGTGGGGTCAGAGTCCCAGAGCCTCGGCGTGTTTTCTTGCCTTGAGTCGCAGGTCGGCGATGCTCGAGTTCTTGCTGTTGCTTTTGGCAGCCGCTGCCACAGCCGCTGCCGCAGAGGCCGAGTCGGCGAGCGATGCGATTGGTAGTCCGAAGGGAGGGGGCGGGAACATCAGGTAGGGAGCGTGAGCGGCCAGGTGAGGGTGCAGGTGAGGGTGGGAGTGGGTGACCCCGTCCAACTGGAGCTGGGCTTGGACCTGCAGGAGAGCGAAACACAATGTTAGTCAGCGTGGGCTCCTCTGGCTGTGTGTGTGTGTGTGTGTGTGTGTGTGTGTGAGGATTTAGGTTTCACAGTCTGACACTATTAAATTCCACCTCAAATTTTACCCCCTCAAAGCAGTTGCTTACAGTGTGTTTTCTAAGAAAATAGTTAAGGGCTGCACTCTGCGCTTTAGCCCTTTTTTCATGTCAGCTATTCTACAAGTTAATGAATCATACATTGCTCTCAGACACCACATCCAATTTAATCGTCTAGAATCAAAGTCTTTCTAGGACCCAGAACAGATTTGTTTAATTCAGACTGAGGACTCGGTTATACCCTTGGAAATATGCAGTCTTGTTATCCTGATTATGTATTCAATTGCATAAATAAACAATTTTGCACTAAAAAGATATTCACATATTTGGAGTTATAAATATTTATCCAGACATATTCCTGAGTCAAGGGAAAAAAAGAAACCATAAGGAGCATAGAATATCAGTTTTCACATTCTTGGCAATTATTTTATGAGAAGTAGGTGAAAATTAAGCATCCACTCACTTCAGAGGGAGCAGGCTGAGCCTGTTGCCATTTCTCATGTGTTTCAAACGCCACAGGAAGAAGTGGGAAAACTCAAGTATTTCATGCTTTCTTCTCCAACCAAAATAGAACCCATTTCAAGTCAAAGTTTTAGCCCGACTAAATGTTATTTTCTTTCACTCTCCCTCCTTTCGTATCTTCCTAAAAATACCGAAAATGACTTAAGTTGTTAAATGAAAGGGAAAATTAATTTGGACCGCAAATCTACGGTTGCTCGGCAGCGCCGCAGTGGCATCCAAACAAAAACCTCCTGCAAACAACAAGCGTTTCCACATATCTCCTCCACCAACAAACTGTGGCTGCGGCTGATCATTTCCAAATGTATCATGCAATTACCTCTGATTCAAGCAGTGGAAACTTGATTCCGTGGAGTGTTTTAGGGGACATAACAGAATCTGATCCACTCCTGACAAAAACAGGTGGTGGACAGTTGACGTGCCTGCGCATTAGGGTGTGTGTGTGTGTCTTATTTGAATCCTCACACACACCCGCAGTTGTCACGGTCTTTTTGTTTATTAGGATTGATTTTTGACTTTTTGTCTGTGCTTGTTTGTTGATACTGAAGAAGGATGAGAAGGTTTTTCGGGCCGGATTCGACCCTCAGACCTCTGCCTGCACCTTACCCATCCAACCAACACCCATTCACCGGTTCTTAAATGCGGATTCTGCGTTGCAGTGTCAGCGCGGCCCCTGTGCGCGCCGCCTGTTTCAACCTCAAACAGCGAAGCCTATCTCGGTACGCTGGGCCTCAAGCCTCCACCCCTGCCAGTGCAGCTCAACGCCAATATCCATCAGAGCCCACTCCATTCCCCGCTTTCATCATCTCTTTTATGTGCTCGCGCCTGCTGAAATGTTGGCTTAATTAGGCCGCTTGCATTTCACGGGGGTCAAGCAGACAAACACGGCAGCCGGGACGCAAAGCAGATAGCGGCGGATCAGATGTCTGTCCACCTCCCCTCTCCCTGTCTCCCTGTACGGCCCGACCCTCTCCACACAGTCAGGAGGTGAAAGGTGCACTGAGGTCGGAGCTCCCTCTCCAACACACACACACACACACACACACACACACACACACACACACAGTCTCTCATCACTTGTGTCTAATAGCTGCACATGGCCTATAGATTCATCTGAGTGTACAGATATAGAAGGCCTGCTCTGCCTCTGATCGCACCACAACAGCTACATGCACGAGGCTCTACCTCGCTCACTTTGACCTTTAGGTGTCTCACCGCTGCATCACAATGTGCTGAGTAATCATCTTTTTCTACATTTTTGACTTTTCTACATTTAATTCTGCCTAAGTCCCTTTTCCCAGATTGCATGTTACATATCACACGTTTACATTTCTTTCAAGCATTGCCAGCTGCTGCTCACAGAGGAACGTGGCCTACCTGTTGAAAGGGCATCCGGAGGGCACCCATATTGACATAGGGTGCTACTCTGCACGCGTCGAGGTGACTGCCGCTGCCCAGAATAACACCTGGAGAGAAGGGAAAGATGTCTGTCAGACAGCCAGACAGTTGTTGTTATGTGAGATGGGGAGGTCAAAGGTTTTTGTTTTTTTTGTTCTTGTTTCAGCTTTAAAATGTGTAAAATTGTCAAACTGAAAATAACAACGGAAAAAAAGGAAAATAAAAATAAGTTCATTCAAAGGGTTATTTTAGAAAAAAAAAAGCAGCATTTACCTTTGTGCATCTGGTTTTCTTGTTTTCGACATTTTGCTCTCCTGTTCTGAAACCAGACCTACAATTGAAAAAGCAAATGACATTAAGGAAAACACGTTAAATTGAGTTTTTAGCACACACAAAACAAGTAACTGATGTCCTTTTAATTCTAATATGAGATGCTTTTCTAATAATACTATCATTTATGGACAGGTCACCTATTTGTAACCAATAAAAATAAATATTATGGGAAGGTAACATATGAGCAAATTAAATTGTGTGTTAGCTGTTGATGTAAAAAAAAACAAAAAAAACAATGTAATTGAAAAATAAAAGATTCATTTGTAGGCTATAAATAATGTTTCATTAGTAGGACACAAATAAAGAGCTATGTGTAGGATGTGCATACAGTTTTTTTTTCTTATGGGATTAAATAAAGTGAGAATAAACAAAAGAAAAATGGAAAAAATAACATAAATAGCCTGCACACAGGAAAATCATAAATCAAAAACACAGGCTGGCATAAATATGATAATTAGCTTCACAGTGAATTTTTAAAGGGGCATTATGGCGTTGGATCATAAAATACTAAAAAAAAAAAAAAAAAGATCATAGACTGAGTGAGCTGCCACAGCCTCACAGTCACTGTGGTAATATTATAGGAATCTTATGATGAGATAAAAAAGAAAAAAATTAAATAAAAAAAAAAAAAGGACTTTCATTAAGCACCGTCCAATTTGCTGCGTGTGTGTGAAGCTGCGGGCTGCAGGCTGCGGCCTATTGTTAATCATCATCAACCTAATTTGCCTCGGTGAATAACGTCAGCCCCCCTCCCCTCCCCTCCGACCCCCGCAACGATTATCATTTACAGATGCGAAATTAGCGGCCGGTCGCAGGACCACAGAGGGCGCAGACTGATGATGATGATCCCCCTCATCATCATCACCACCATCGGTCTCAAGGTGCCGCGGCGGAGCCATTTTGAGCCGCGTGGATCGGCGCTCAGCGCGGCGTCGACGGGACTGCAACAACAGGGCCGGCTGAGCGAGTGTCCGACAGATAGAAGAGAGCAGAGACGAGCGGCGGGCGAGGGAAAAGTGACCTGGAAATAAAAACGTCCTCAAAAACCGAGCCTGCAGATATTCTATACGAGAGGGATATTTTCAAAATAAAATACGAGATTTGGAAAGCCCAACTGTACGTGTGTGTTTGTTTTTATCAATCAAATTACATTATTATTATTATCATTGTTATTATTATTATTATTATTATTATTATTATTATTCCTACTACAAATATATAAATAAAGGCACACATTATAAATGGTCACGGGTGTAGAGGCGGTGTGTTATCAGCTGTGCAGCGGTAAATGGTGGTAGAAAAAGGTGTTTGTGAAAAATCCCAGGTGATTTTGCATAGACGCACAGTGATCCCTCAGATAAATCAAGGCTAATATTAGACGGGCCCGAGATCAATTCCAATTACGTGCCAGTATGTTAAGCAAAGTGAACTACACTGGTTCAGACAGTTATTTCTTCATTAAGGGCCACTCAATGATGCGCTTCACAAATACCCTAATCTCATTTCCTTTTTGATTTTTTAATAGAGACAGTGAATAATGACATTTAATTTAGCAGCGCGCCAGAAACCCAAAGATATTAGTCCTAACCGAATTACTGCCTGCTCCTCACCAAGCTCTCATAACTTTCAATTAGATTCATTGACAGCTGCTCGGAGCGCAGGTTCGCAGCCTGCAACAGCCCTGCTGCACTTCACTCCCACTAAATCTGGAGGAAACGTGTCCCCCGTGCGTAAAAGGGGCCTTTAAAAAAAAAAAAAAAACGAGACTTATTTTCAGATGCTTTGTATTATCAAAGGGAGGCAATCAACGCGTTGGGTGCGTTCACGGTCAGAACAAAAATGCAACGCACATCTAGCCATATTCACACCATCAATTATTTCAATAAACTTTATTAGTGGTAGTTGTAATGCTATCCCGCATTAGATCTACTGACGGTAGCTCCGAACGGTAGTCGGTGGGCTTATAAAAGCTCTATGATGGGTCTGATTCATCCGATTAGATGGCTGAACAGCAGCAGAGTTGGGCCAGAATTGAGTTATTTCTAATCTGTTTTTATGGGGACACTACATCAAGCCAATGGCAGATATTACAAAGAAAATGAGGAGGGATACGAGTTGACATAAGAGCGCGTCCCCCCCACACACACACCCCCGAAGCAGCCATTCAGCCTCTTCATTCATTTTAATCATTGGTTTGGTTGGGATTTTTTTTTTTTTTTTTTTTCTCGAATGTCCCCCATGGCTGCTGGGATCGTAGGAGTCCACAGGCTGCTGGCTGTACAGGCCTGCTGCTGCAGGTTCAGGAGGTGGATACATCCCGGGTGACTTACAGCATCCTGCAACTGTCTGAGAGCACTGACGTCTCTGGAGCTGAGGGCCTTTTTCTTAATCTTTATTTTAACTACTTGTCAGCAGCACATAGAGGCGCGCGCGCACACACACACACACACACACACACACACTTGATTGAATATTCAGTCTAAATGTGACTTCGTTTCAATCAGTGAGTCTGCAAATCGTGAAAAAATCCGCTGTGATCGTGCAGACGATTTTGTGTGCGCGCGCGTGTGTGTGTGTGTGTGTGTGTGTGTGTGTAGAATTTTACCCAGCTGTCACAGTGGAGCTGCGACTCCCCCTCAGGAATATTAAGACACCACGAAGAATGAGAAATAATATTGCAATAAAGTTCAAATAAACCCACCAGTGAGTATACCACGGGCGCTTAATAAATCCCAACAGGGATATTTTAAGAAGATTTTCAGATTTAAGGGTGGGAGCCATCGTTTCTGTCTCACGCTCGCTGCCTTGTTAGGAGGGCATCCTGCCTGCAGACTAATGAGCTCTTGACATTTTGCTTTTAATTTGTTTTCCAGGTTGCCGCGCGCACACACACCCTCGTCTCTTGTATCGCACACAGAAACGTGAGGAAAAGCTTTCTTTAAACATGTTATAAACATGACATCCAGCCCCACGCAGTATGTCTTGTATTAATGTCACAAGCTCAAAAACATTATCAGCGCCAAATTCTGCCACCTGGATTAATAAGGAAGAAAATAACAAGGGGGGGCGTGATTGTAATCTATTTATAGGCCGAACACGTAATTTTAAGATGAATGATTTTACGGATTTATCAGGGAGAGAAAAAACGTGCAACATCTTTTGCACGTGGCACCATTTTATTGTTTTATGGTCGTCTCTTATTTAGAGCACCGGTGCGTAAATAAAGGGCCTGATCACACCATTGACAAAACTCCAACGTGGCCCGTCCACGCCACTGAGCACCTCCTGACGGTACACAGCGCCGTACTAATACTACTAATAATACTTCAAAACAGCAGGAGCGTTGTCACTGACAGATCAGGACGGTGTAAACGCTGCAGGCACACTCCCCGTCCCTGCAGGAATACTGGGAGAAAAACATCGATGCTTGTTTGTTGCTCACACAGCAGCCGGTGTTAGCGCCGTTTGGAGTCAGATAAGTGAAAGAAAGAAATAAAATAAGGAGAAGAAGAAGGAGGAGGAGGAGGAGAGGGAGAAGGAGGGGATCCTCACCTGCACTCTGGCCTCGGACAGTCCCAGCCGCTGGCTCAGCTCCTCTCTCATGAAGGCGTCCGGGTAGTGCGTCTCGTCGAACAGCCGCTCCAGCTCGTTGAGCTGCTCCAAGGTGAAGTTAGTGCGACTCCTTCGCTGCTTCAGTTTGCCCTGTGCGTCCTCGTCCTCCGACTTCACGTCCTCCTTTTTCTCCTTACACTCGTATATCCCTGTTACACGGCCCCACGGTTGGGAGAAAGAACAGAGAAGAAAGACGGCGTTCAAATGCTGGCCTTTACGCCTCCCCTCGCAGTGACACAGACACAACGCCGCCTCGCTCTCCTGTCTTACGCTCATCACACATGGACATTACCGGGGGCCCCCCATGGCACACACCGGGCCCTGTGAGGGGCCTAAGGCCTGGCAATTTTGGCAACAACAACAACAACACAAACACATACACACACTACACAGCCTTTCGCTTTCTAGAGGGAGAGGCCCGTGGCTGCGTTTCCAGCCTCCATAAGTCGGTGTGTAATGTCAGTGCCGTTATAAAAGTAAATCAGTCAATACATGGCATGTAAGCCTATAAGCGATTTAAAGGGCAGCACATTAAGCCTCGGCTAAACGGACAAGATTTAGGCCTAATTACTCGCTCCGTGAAACAGACCGAGGTTATTTCAGGCTATAGATTTTTTTTTTTTTTTTTTTTTTTTTTTTTTTAATAATTCTACCAGAAACATTTAGTTTAGATTTACAATCAAACCTTAAAATTTCCTCGCGTTTGTCAAGCAGCACAATAAGCTGCACGGCTGTCAGTGTGGCGGATGTGTGTATTATCAGTGTGTTATCATCAGTAACACACTTGACAACTGCTGTACTCACTGGCCCGTTCACTCACAATTTGTTTGTTTTTTTTCCCCCTCCACGGTTGAAAGTCATTCAATATTATACACAATGTTATGTAAAAATCTTATCAAATTAATCCCCCCCACCACCCCACACACACTCACACACACACACACACACACATACAGAGGGAACACGCAGTCTCTTGCATAAGGCAAAATAATACAGCACAATGCTGACCCTTTCTTGCTCCTGAGACAGGATAAATATAGAAGCGAGTTAAAATTACTCACTAAATGTCTCAAAACTGTGCCCACAGCCCACTATCTGACTGCTGGGTGAAAAGAGGCCTGTCCTGCTGCGAGACTGTACTTTTTGTGGAATTGATATATTTAAAAAAAGCCTCTTTTTTTTAAAGGGGATCCGTTTTTAAGAGAGTGTTTACTTGCAAAAAAATTTCCAATTCACAGGAGCTCAAAGTGTGACTTCTAGGTGCACATTCTACAGGAGGACGACGACCCTACAGGTTATACTTTTTTTATAGGGACACTACATCTGAACAGCAGTAAATAAGGCCGAATGTAATAGAAGAAGTCAACGGGAATTCATGCAATTGCTTAACAGATAAAAAAAAAAAAAAAAAAGGAAAAATAAAGTGGAGGAGGGAATGCTTCCTGTAGGATTACACTCAGTATTTTCGTGTTGGAACAAAATGCGAACTTGCCATTAAAACTTCGCATTAAACACCACAATGAAAACAAAAGAAAATTCTGTTGTTAAAATACACACACACACACACACACACACAAACACACACACACGGTAGTGATTTTTTTTCTCATCACCAAACACGGAATGTCTGAAAAACATTCCTCAAATAGTTAAAGCGCCCGATCAGACGGAGGGGCCCGCCTCCTGCTCTGCGAAATAATCACCGAAACGACAGAATAACGTGTTGTAACTCTGTAAAATGTACTCAAACTAAGAGCGTAAACACAACTCCCTTTTTTTACGCACGGATTTGGAGACATTCGCCAAAAACAAAAAAACAAAAAAAGAAAACCGTCGCGCCGATGCAAGACAACTGAACTTGAGACACTCTCCCAATACAATACGGAGCATTCTCTTTATAAAAAAAATATATATATATATATATAAAAAATAAAACAAAGCCTCACCCTCTGTCGCCCTCGAAACATTAAACTCCTTCAGTTTCTCCTTTTCCAGCTCGACGTGGTCCTTGAACAGATGCACCGGGCAGTGGTTGCCCTCCGCTATGTCCTGCAGGTTTGTCTCCGGGCTGCCCAGCTCCCTCGCCCTCGTCAAGCCGCTCTCTAAAACTTCCCTGTACGTGATACTCTCTTTGCTGCTCTCCTTGGTTTTCTGATCGAAAGATTTCGACACGAATGCCGTAAGTTCTTCCATGGTCGGCTCTGCGGCTCAGTTAGTGGTCCTGGTCGGGGAAATCCACCGTGAATGTGTCGGTGCGCGTGTGTGTGTGTTACCTCGCCGTCTTCTGTGTAACACCAGCACTGCTCGCGGATACGCTCTCTCCTTTTTTTGTGTGTGTTCGGAGGCTGGCAGCAGCGTTAGATAGAAGGGGTGGAGAGGGAGGTGAGATCACTCCTGCTGTTGTGACTGTGTATTTGAGAGCACACTATTTATACACGGCCACCTCAGCCCAGCCCCCCCACCCCGTCTCCCCCCTCCGATCTCTGTGTCTTGAGCAATTACAGGCCGGCTCGACTTTGCAGAATTCAACTTTCAGCAGCTTTTTTTTTTCTTCTTCTTCTTCTTCTTCTTCGTCGTCTTCTTCTTCTTCCACAAATCAATGATGGAGCTGATGGAGGCGGTTAATTGAATTACGGGGTCATTAAAAATGCCCACGGTGGCTCAGTCCTGTGAGGAGGCTGTATATGGCTGTTATGTCTAATTAATTCGGCGCAACATTTAATTAACGCGATTAGGAGATAGAGAGGCGCGTGTTTGTGGGGTAGCCTCTTGATTGATTTCTTTTTCTTTTCCTTTTTTTTCTTTTTTTTTTTTTTTTTTTTTTTTTTGGCGTTTGTTGAGTTGACAAATATGTTTGAAGGCTAATCAGCGCACGACTCCGGTCCGCAGGTCCCCACCTATAACCTCTGGTGCATCAGCTGATTGGACTTAAACTCCTCTGATGTGGAGTCAGGGCGCGATCCTGAGCGCACAGGCACGACAGATTCAACGATATCAAATCAGAATTCAATATTAATCCATTCATTTAAAAAATAAATATCTTATAATATTTGGACACGTCCCAATAAATCTCCAATATAATTTTTAATTAATTAGGCTCCAACTCTTATCCTCCACAGATTTTCGTGCAGGACAAGTTCGTATTTCTTGCCAATTTAAAAGGCATTTTTTAAGAAATTATTATTATTATTTATTTATTCTCAGCTCTCCCTGCCTTCTGTATATTCACATGAATCAAAAATACAAACTGGATCTAATGAGGGAAAGTAGCCAGCAGTTAACAGCAACCAACACACACAGCACACACAATGACAGCGCTGTAATTAATATTAGGGCTGTTATAAATTCGGGTCCCATCTGAGTATTCACTTGTAAACCCTTTGTGGTTTCCGGTTACAAATATGGGCAACAAATCAATAGATATCAGCAGTGAAAAAATGTTCCCTCTATTTACAGGCTTTTCATGGGAATAAGTGAGCCCATAATGGCTCGACGTTATCTCAGTCGTTCATCAGTCCAGCACACAAACACAAAAGGCCGGGAGAGGAGTGTGATCCCCTGGGTCCGCCGCCCTGAGCGGCCCGCCACTGTGAAAGTCTCATATCTCAGCTCTCTAATGACTCGGTTTGATGTCTCTCCATTTATCAGTGAGCCCCGCTCCACATCACTGCGGCTGACGCACAAGCCGAGGTCTCTCCCTGGTGCCATGAACTGCGCCTTTTGTTGTTAATAGACCTAAATCCTCTTTAAGACGCAAATCTGCGCTCCCCTGTCGCGTGCCTCGATATCATCCCGCAATAAAAAGTTGCGTTTACAAAAAAGGCGCACATGCGTGTAACGAAATAATCCCACCAACTGGAGGCTCCCCTTAAAAAAAATGGAATTAATGGAAATGTCTTAACTTTTTACGCACGACATCTGCGTGCAATAAAGAGATCACTTATCTTTATTTGCTCGGTGGTCGTTTTAAATGAGTAAAAATATCAGAATATAACAATAACAAAAAAAAGATTTTCATCAAACAGTGGAATTAAATGTATTGTTACCAAACTGCGTTTATGAAGATAGGACATGTTGACGTGTTGTGTTTTGAACGGTGTACCCAACACTAGAGCTCATTTACAATTCTTCAGAGCAACAAAATATTCATCCAGAATAATAACGGAAAACATACCGCCAGAAGGCCTATAGGCTTTGCATGTTTAATACGAGAATACGAGTGACGAACACAGCGCCCAATTAAAATAACCGCGTGTAGCAAAAACGTATCCTTCCATTTTATTTCTTATTTCTATAACATTATTATTTTATCTTTTCACTTCATCCTGGGACGCCAGCAGCAACGGTGGATTTTTTTTTTTTTCCAGTCAAATCTTTTCTGAAGATTTAAAAAAAAACAAAAAAAACGTGTAATCTCGCAGACTCGAGGCACGTGGTGTCCAATCAGCAGCAGCCTGGAGGAATATCAGAAGAAGAATCCAGGATGGATGCTCTTTACGCACCAACACTGGTGTCGCTACAGTTTAGTGGCCAAAAAAAAAAAACTCTTAAAGGGGCCTCAATCATATTTTCACATGCTGCTCAGCTCACCGCGATCCCAGCACCCACTCCTCCTCCCCCAACACTGCACGTGCGCGCCCGAAAAAAAAAAAAAAAACACAGACATGTTATATTTAATTATTCAGCTGATTATTTATTAACATTGTTGCTGTTGTTAGTGGACAGAAAATGGGGTGTGTAAATGCACTGATCAATAATAATTCAAGCAGGAAAACGTCATCATCACAAGTATTATTATATCTATTATTATTATTATATCTATTATTATTATTATTATTATTATTATTATTATTATGAAATTCCAATGGTCATCTTTCTGTATTTTTTAGCTCCCCTTAATGTCCAGAAAATGCAAATTCAATTATTTAACAGTATGTATGTCCTTTTTTCCCCCCCTAATATTGTGTGTTCACTTCAGGTCATCAGCTTTGATGTGGTCCACTAAAATTATCTTCCTCATTTTCACTCTCATTGGCAGCACCACTTTTGCACGCTCATGTTTATATACACTGCACAACAGCTGTTCTGCCTCACTGGTAAATCAAATAAATTGAACAACCGAAAGCAGATAATCAACAAAGCTCAACCGACCGGCTCAGGGAAAAAAAAAAGAAGAAAAAAAAACATAGATGAATTTGTCTTTTGTCCACACTGTTGAATCTATTTGGAAAATGCTGAGTGCTAAGTAGACTTCAGGTTTCCTAACATTGGGTTACAAGTGAAATATCGCTCCCAGTGAGTAGCAGGAGGTGACGAGCACTGTCTTTTTACTGCTCATAAACCTACTTGGGCCCTGATCGTCCGTTTACTGCTAATTAGGGGAGCTGAGGAATTCCTCCTCTACCTGCTTGTGAAGGCTTTGGAACATTATCAAGACATCAGCAGACTTAAATGAGTCTGCGCTGGCTGGAGGAGAGCAGAGACAGAGGGAAAGGGAGAGGGAGAGGGAGAGGGGAAGGAGAGGGAGAGGGAGGGTAGAGAAACAGTAGGAGAGGGAGAGAAAGTGGGGGACATACTGTAGCAATGCAAAGCGATAAACAGATTAGGATTGTGTTGCCCCCATTGATCAGGCATCAGATTCACACGTTCGCATGTCAGATATGAGAGCACAGCTGTGTTTGTGCTCTGTGGCCTGCGAGGGCTCAAACCCCCTCTAATCCTGCCAGTTCTCAGATTTAGAGGTGCGTCCTCAGAATAAATGCCACAACGCTGCTCGAACCTGTTAATCCCTCGTGTGAGGAGGGACGGTGATCCTAAATATAGACCTCAGCTGCTGGAAATCTGCCAAGAATTTGTTTTTTTTCTCTCCCACTTCTGAAAGGAGCCAACAACTAAATCACTTCATTACTTAAAACTGAGCCATCAAAACAAGTCAAAGGATGAGAGGGGGGGGGGGGGGGTGGTTGTGCATATTTATGAATTACAAATGACATGCGTACAAAACAGAGATGGGAAAATAATACAAAAAAAAATGTGTGTTTTTTTCACTTGCGCACCATGCTCATGTCTCTGCGCCTTGCTTCAGTCAAATCATAACATATGACAGATGTGATTGTCTAAGTGTTGTACTTGGCCGCCAGAGAGCAGAGTGAGTTTTGGAAAATTGAACTTAAAAAAAGCGACGAATGCACCTCTAGCTTCTAACATCATTTCCATGACCATAAAGCCTCTTTTAGAGCAGCGCTTATCTCCAAATATCATCATCCCATACTGTAGGGACAGGGGAGCAGAGCAGAGAAAACGCAATAAAGCGGTACACTTGAATCTGATTCACCAATGCCGTACAGATGTGCAGGAATCAGAAAATTGGATTCCTCCCCTGGTAGATAAATTCAAACCTTTCCCTGCGAGGCGGAGGAGGATTTTTATCTTGCATCCATGTTAATGGCAGTGATTGTGTGTTTGTTTATTAGACTCCTCTGGCTTGTCTGCGGGGTGCAGGGATCTCTTGGTTGTTACATTGTCTGGTGCCTTCATTTAGGTCCTTTTTTTTTTTTTTTCCAGTGCTGCAGCGGTCCACGGAGACTACAGGCTGTTCTGTGTTCAAAAGCCTTGTCTGCCATCTAAATGAGGCTTTCGGGGCAAAAAAAAAAAAAAAAAAAAACGAGGAAAAAAATTCTACATGAAAATACCACAATGTGCTGAACATTAGCTCACTCTCGACTGGGATTGTTCTGGGAATATGTTGGTTCTCCTTTTTGCATTGTTATTTTTCCCTGTTATTCTCTAACTGCTATCTACCCACAGGGCACCGGGGCCTCTTGCTGAGGAGAAGAAAAAAAAAAAAAAAAAAAAAAAGAGGCATGAAATTGACATTATATCCTTAAATGCAGCGCGGATTTGCAGGGAAAACACTGTAATCCACTGACGATGTGTGGAAATCGAATACAAACTCCCTCTCTCTCTCTTTAACAAGCTATTTTGCACTCCAGGTAAAATCTTCTCATTAATTACTAGCATCTCCCTAAAAAAATCATCTCCTCTCATTTGTGCCCCCCCAAAAAAAAGAGAGTATTATGAAGATACTATTGTTCTGGTGATGAGGCACTCCAGGGAAATGCAACAATTTATACAAATCAATAGCGTTCAAATAATTCATGGCTGATCACATGGTGTTTTAGCTCCTTATTTGCAGTAGAAAACCATGTTTTGTTTGGCTCCCAGAGGGCAACATGAAAGACCTGGGGAGAGGCGGGGAGAGTCGGGGAATGGAACTGAAGAGAGCGCATGAGGATAATAGGAGGACATTGATCATTTGGTGCAAGAGAAGACAACTGAACCTGCGTGTCAGGGCTAACAAGATGTATCATTTATACATTATTTAGATGCGTCTGGGCTTCTCGTGCACATTCTGTTACATCAGGTTTGCATCATCGTCTTCGGAGGGGGACACAGCCCGGGTGACCCGAAGAAGAAAATACTACTTACGCAATTGTCCAATTTCTTTTTTATCGTGCGGGGAAGAAGAAGAAGAAGTAGGAGAAGAAGAAGAAGAAGCGTTACACAAAACTACAAGCAGCATAGCAGTCGGTCCGGTGTCACTGCTGTGCATTGTGGGAGCAAATAAATCCCTATTTGGACAGTGTTAGTCAGTCACAGCTTGTAATAGAAATTAATTTTGTAAATGTGGAGATGGATCAAGTTCCCTCTTGGCAGGGGAACCATCCCACAGACATGTTAACAACGTCTACAGAGACCAATGAGGCCCATTTACAATAAGTGTCTGTTTTAAGTTGCTGGGCTTTGTGTGTGTATGTGCGTGTCTTGCCACAGCAGGCTATAAGGGGTCCCTCTGGTGTCAGCCGGAGAACGGCCTTTTGAGGCAGACTGGCTTTTATGGAGTGATGTTACACTTTCTCAATCACACAATTAAAGACCGGTTGAGAGAGGAAAAGAAAGAGAGAGAGATAGAGAGAGAGAGAGAGAGAGAGAGGGGAGAAAGAGGAATAGCTTCTTTTACAGAGAGTGATTTATGTTGTGGTGTTGAGAAAAGAGGAGTCCTTGATAGATGACTTCATTAGATTTAATTAACAGAGCCCAAGACCCGGCTCAGACAGAGGAGACGGAGGAGAGACAGAAGGGGAGAGAGTGGATTTGAGGGGGGATTGAGGGATAAGAAAAAGGTGAGTAAAACACAGAAGAGGGGTCTACCCAGGAAAACAGCGAGGTAGAGCGCAGGGAGCTGGGGGTGAATGGAGAACAGATGCCGGAGATTAGGATGAGAATGGCGATGCATGAAGAAGAGGCTTGTTTTTATGTGTTATGTGGCGATCAGACAGGAGAGGACAGACAGACAGGCCCCATGAAGCCCCATCTGAGAGACGGTGCACATACTTACATTACGTTTGCGACACGCCAACACCCGCATGTATATAAGACTGATCTGGCATGTGCCGCAGGCTGTGTCTGTTGGCTGAAGGCAGGCTTTGATGTCCATCAGCTCATCCGATTGAATTTCTCATCTCTCACTGAGACAGAGACCAGAATTGCACTCATAAGTCAAAACTCAAGTCCACTTTTTGTAGGCCTCAAGGTCACACTTTACAAAGTGCTGCACAAGAATGTGAGTAGTTACCATGGAATGAGCGAGGAACTATCTGACACTTAATCAAATGAATTGTTAATGAGTGACTCATATAATAACTGTATAGATAATGATGAGTAACTAGAGAACAGACTTCCCTTTCATGGTTAGTGAACACAGTGAGTAATGGTCAGATAATCAAGAGGTAATGTGGGACCACTTAGTAACTGCTTAGTGAAGGGGCACAACAGGAGTAACTAATGATAAAGTCATTACTAATGAATGAGTCGTTACTAGTTTGTGGCTCTTGATGGCTAGCGCAAAGAATTCCACATGTGCCTGTGCGAACGGCTCGCTACAGTTTTGCTCGGTGCTCCTTCGTCTGTCAACACCCACCGGCTGCCTTTTGAGTGGACCACGGTGCAGCACTGCCGGACAGCTGGAGTGGCGAGACCAAGGAATCCCGCAGTGTTTGCACTGCTGTCAGTGTTTTATTATGAACAAGTAACCAGATGTTATGATGTTCTATCGGTGTCTGACTTCCTGTCTGCTCTGTGCATTTGAATTTGGCTAAATTGATGCGCCGTGGTTTTTTGGCATCTGGCAAAAATAGAGACCTTGCGTATCTACTACGGAAGGGTCCAGATTGCCGGAGCTGCAACAGAGTAGCGTTGAATAGACACAACGCAGCAGAGCCAGTGGAAGTATATTCATATAGACTAGAGTGAAACCTGTCAGCTCCACTGCCGTGGTGGATCAGAGACCGAACACAGATCTGGTGGAATTTAGGGGTAATTCGTACTTGCGCCTTGTTTCCACATAGCTCTGTGTACATACGTGAATCAACCTGGAGTCCATGAACTTCCACTATTTCCGTTGAGAATGTGAAACTCTTCCTTCTGTATTTTTTCCCAGTCAGGAATATGCCCCTATTACCTTGAAATTGTAATTTTTCTGGCAGATTTTCAGACTGTATTCACTATGCGCCACAGGAAGTAAGCATTAAAACTGAACTAGCTTACTGACTGACTGATGAATGTACAGCTCTATTTATATATGTTTTTCTAAGCGAATATTTCAACAGCATATTAAGCTAACATTAGCAGTGTGCTAGCCGTGTAACAAGAGTGCGTGCTTTTTTTTGACAAAATATATTTCCTTTTTTTAAACTGACAACACACATGGCAGGTCAACATCTTAATTTTCTTTTGTTGCCATTCATTATTGAGATTTGAGAATTATTAGCTTATTTTCTCGGTGCAATGCTATCCATCCATACAGAATTGCAAGTCCTTGCGATGAATGTGAGGGGCCTGGGTAATTATAAATAATCCAACTGCAACAACTCATTATGCAAGTAGCTGTTATTTTGATTCACAGATACTTATTAAGTAACCATTACCTAATGATGCATTAATGCATGGCTCTCCCAAACTGTTATCTAGTTACTAATTATATACTATATAGTACTAATCAGTAATTCAGGAACTACTCATTAACAATTCATTAATTATTAGACTGTTCCTTATTCGTTCTTTAGTGCCTACACACATTTTTGTCTCATCTTCTGACTTATCTTGGTTTTAACACTGGAAGAAGGTGAAAGGTAAACGTGTTAGAGTCAGATGGACAAGGATGCAGATGAAAAAAGGTTGAAGAATAGAAATTGCATTTTTTAGCAGAAGCACTCAATTAAAAAGCAGCCATTAATTATGACAGCGCAATATGAACTTTGCAGGGTCATGATATCATATTTATATCCTCTGACCACTCAGTGATGAGATGAGAAAACATCATTGGTAATAGATTGGGTTGTGAAAATGATTTTAGATCACACGTTTATTGTGTTGTTTCACATGTTAGTTGGCAGTGGCACGCGGCCCCTCCTGACCGTCATTATAAGCTGCTAGTAGCAGCTCAGTGAGCCGCTTTAGGCAGAGAGCACCTGTCACTGCTCATCCATCCATTTTTGTCTGCATTCACTCAGGTCTGATGGAGGGAAGAAGACCCTCAGAAGACCACAGCAGCCTCACCAGCTGAGAGCAATAATTAATCTAATTCCCACTCAATTCATTTGACACACCTAATCTATAGGTGCTGCAAGCACAGATGTGATACTGCAAAAAGTGTCAAATCAAATATGGACTATATTTTTTCTTATAATTACATCACCTTTCTCAACCCTCCTCCCATCCCCTCATCCATCCGTCTCCGCTCAGATGGATTCGGGCACCAAACACGTGGTCACATGACATGAATGGGTAATCAGTAGGTATTAGTGTGTGTTAACAACCCCTAAGCTGAAAGATGATTCCCCTCTCGATATTAAAGAGATAACACAGTGGAGGAGCAAAAAAGCAAATGGCCCTAACCCTCCAGCTATGCTCCCCTCCAAAGTTGTTTTCCTGGAAAATTAGGCGATTGACTAATGGCGTAAATGCTGTTAATTACCGGCACCACTACCCCAAACAGTCGTCTCTGCCTGTAACTAATAAGAAATCAATTAGCTAATGAATTGGTCATTAAGTGAAAAGCTAATCTTGGCCGAGGTATTTTTTAATGATTATTTTTTGCCTATGATCCTGGCTAATTGCCGTTGTCATACGGCGCTCTCAGCTTTCAGCATGCCTAATGAAGCTTCATTAGATCATAACTGGCACTCTTGGAAGATTCACGGGCAAACCTGCTTCCCAATTATTTTTAATTGCCAGACATTCTGCACAAACAAGTGCTGCTGCACCTTGCGGAACAGGAGAGCTCAGGCTGGCTGTGCTGTGCTTCCTTCATGACTTCATTTGAAGCGATTAGAGCGTGGGGCAGGGTCGTCGCCGAGCCGCTGTTGTCTGTGGTGGATTTAAAGAGCCCATCAGCTCAAACTGCTGGGCTCATTGTTACGCTTCCTTCCTCACTTTGATTTGGACTGAGGAGAAAAGCTGCTGCCTCCGACGTGGCTGATCTGGCTCCGTGTCGCCCATGTGCACAGACACTGACGGACACGTTGTGCACACATTGTGCACACAGACAAAGACAGATTCATGCATTTAAACCGGCGTTTCTGTGCAATCAGAAGACAGAGACAAACACAAACATATGAACACACACACACGCACAAACACACCGTCTGCACACCTGTACATGTGTCAGCTGACAAAAACAAAGGAGAGAGAGCATCCCTCCCGGGCATGAATAATTAAGAAAAGACAAAAGAGCCTTGTTTTTTTTCCTCCTGTATCTCCTTCTTTTGTGTGTCTAGTAAACCCCAGTGTGGTGTACTCTGAGTTCTCCACTAATAAGATGGAGGATCGTTCTCTCCATGGTGCTCACACAACACATGTTTCCAATCTGACCCTGTACAAGTATCTCTCTCTAACATGAAGAGGCTTGTGGTGAAGACAGAATTGCTGAAACTCAGTTTATTTCCGAATTTGCCACCAGGTCTTTCCCCTCCTCCATTGTTCCTGACGACAAACACAAACAATGCCGCTTCAATGGCACAGGACTGAAACGCGGTTTTGTTTTGCTGGTACGCGCAAAGAGACAAAAGAGATGTGTCCGCGATCGATTGCTTGTTCTCCAAACGATATTCGCGAAAGCTCAGACTCAGGTTTAGCCAGGCGGGGAGTTACACGAGGTGATTACCACCCGCGCTCGAGAAGATCCGGTGATACACATTAATACAGATATCAAGAAAAGGCATATTTGTCTCATCACAATACAGTTTTATGCCAAAACACTGTGCCTTTGAGAAAGCAGCCAATCTCTCTAAGGGGCTTGATATTGTGGCCAAGGCCTCTGATTCACAGTGATGCCAAACACCTCTCCCCAGGTGTCTTTGTGTACATGTGTGCCTGTCAGCCACGTGTGTGTGTGTGTGTGTGTGTGTGTGTGTGTGTGTGTGTGTGTGTGTGTGTGCATGTGTGTGTATGCGTGTGTGTGTGTGCGTGTGTGTGTGACACACTGTAAAGAGGGCTGGGACTGCTTCACTGGCACGCTGAAGTTTGATGGTGGATGAATGGCACTCCAGATGTCTATCAATATTTAGCAGTAAACATCCCAGGCAGGCGGGGAGACGTGGCAGCTGAGAACATGAGGTGGTGCAGCTATGAACTGTTGACTTTCAGTTTAACTGGTTAAACTGGGAGGTAAAGATTCTCTGATGCTGTCACAACCAGCCACAGCTGTTGACAGCCTCAGATTTTGGTGATGATTTTTCACCAAAGTGCGCACAGACGTTTTGCATGTGCCCTACCGTGCAACAGTTGTGTTTCTGGTAATTAAAGGTGAAGGGATTACGATTGCTGCAAAATGTTAACGAGGTACCCGTGCTTATATAGAGCAACAGTCAATAACTTTTGTCTTTGTTGTTGTTGATATTCAGTGAAAAAGTCCTCAACCAACAAGATAATGTACATATTTCTTTAATGTTTACATTTATCTATTTTTTTTCAGGGCATTTAACAGATTCTTTTGTCCAAAGCAACTTACAGCAATTCATACATACATTCATACAATGATGGTGGTGGCTGCCATGCAAGATGCCGACTAGCACATCAGGAGCAGTTTTGGGGTTCAGTATCTTGCCCACGGACACTTTGACATGCAGACCATTGCAATTGAACCAGCGATCTTCCGATAACAAGACGCTGGCTCTACCCCTGATCCACAGTCGTGATGTAAGACTGCATTTTGGCCAATGCTTATTTTGCTCTTCACACGGACTGCCTACCTGCATTCAACCACAACTTATAACCTGTGAAACCTGATCAAAACCGCTCAACTGTTGTGGCTAACACTGTGAGGTGGTCGCAGTTAGGCACAAAAACTACTGCTCAGGTTCAGGAAAAGATCATGGCTTGGGTTAGAATAAGCACTTTAAAGTTACGTTGCGTTGCGTTACGTTATGTTACATTACGTTATGTTGTGTTACGCTGCGTTGCACGATTTGTGATGTGAAATAAGTTAAAATAAGCCAACACTGACTTTTGGTTTGACACACACGGGATATGAACTGTCTTCGGGGCCCATCCAGCCCGAGCTCCTCCCTACACTGACTTTGTTATTCTACATGCCATGTCACCTGACTTTCTCTATTACTGCCACGGATAGGTTGACATTTGAGGTTCGTCAAAAGCCCCTGTGCATCTCAAGAACGGGCATGAGAAAATGTCGCTATTTGACTACATGGGAATAAGAACAGTCTGCAGCTAAACTGTGTCTTCTCCTGCCTCCCTTTCTGCCTTAAACCGACACACTTGGACTCGCACACACATACACACTCAAATCGCATTACAACACATCTAATTGAAGTTTATGATGCAGAGGAGAGCATATGCTCATTGAGCCAATTGAATCATTAGAAAAGCACACAGTAGGCAGAGGACCTGCCAGAACTGCAGCTGAGGAAAATATGTGAGGGCCCGGATCGGCTGTCCAAGACCGTTACCGAGATGAAACATGTAAACACGTCAACACAGGCACACGCCGAAGCACACATTTCACATGCAGTGTGACATTCTTCCGTTATGCAAATCCAGCTTAAGGCTGTGTGATTGTAGCCAGGTCTGTGCCTTGACATCTCCCCACACCTCACTTCCCCCTTTTCCTGAGAGCCGGTTGAGCTCTGACATCCGTGCACGTCCACACATTCTGTCTGACATCGGGCCCTGTGGTGAGATGCTCCTTGACCGGCCTTGATCCACAGAGGAGGGAGTAAGTGGAGGGGAAGTAAGATAGACAGGAGCAAAGACAGCCTGTCAGAGTTAAAGGCAAACAGACATTAGGCTTTCCAGAGCCGCAGTTGCTCTCTCTGACTCTCCTCCGCTCCACACTTTATAAAATTTACATGACGCATCAGAAAGGCCACAAGAGCCTCTTTGATTGTGGAACTATGCCTGAAAAATACATCAGTCGCCATCTTTTCTGGCGGTGAAGCTGGGAGACAGAATGAAGATACACTCGGCGCGTTCGCACGTCCTCTCGCGCTCTCATCCGCAAACAACATGGCACACACAAAGGCAAGAGACAGAGGAATAGTCGGAGACACAAGACACACAGACATTCACTCGCATGCAGGCTTCACCCTGTGTGTCTGTGAAACAGTGGGGTGCAGCTCCTCAGTGTCATCTCCAATCGCTGTGATCTAAATGTATAAGAATTGATGGTGCCTTCCACCAAATGCTGTTATTGGGGACCTGGTTTGTTTATTTAATGAAGCCGGTGTCACAGTGGATCTGCGTCCTTGCCTTTGGAAACGGTGGCAGGTGTTGGTGGCAGATTTCCCTCAAACAGGGCCACTGAATTAACAAATCAAATTAACATAACACTGGCGTCAGATCTGGGGGCCTGTTTCTCTGGCACGGCTGTCCCTGTAGTTTGCCTGCATGGACGCTCCCCTCTTGTGTCCAGATGTCCCCACAGTGCCAGCTTCCTCTGCCCAGAAACCACTGAACTGGGCCCAGGCTGGAATTAAAACAAATCATGGGCAAGGACAGAACATTTCCCTCAGTGCTTGAATAAAACTTTTTCCGTTTAATGTCATCATGGCAACACATCCTTCCATTACATCTTTTACTTGTTGGGGTTGACATATGGCTCCTGTTTGTGAGTGTGACTTTGCCGTGGACACACGTGATGACATGCGGCAGTCTGCATGGTGATAAAGTTCTCACCAAAGGAATTGGGGAGGTTGGCTAACCACGCAAACAAAGGGTTAGACTTTAAATTATCATTTTAGGTTTCATTGACAAGGTTCCCAGTAAATAGGCTGAACCAAGCTGATTTTTTACAGTGTTTCAGACAGATTTCCAAAAAGCGATAAGTGGATTTGAAGACACTGTAATGGCAAGAAAACCGCCAGGATAAATGTTGGCTAAGTATGTTTCTGCAAAACCACAGATAAGTTCGATACTTGTGTTTCTTTATGTTGCAACGTAACGTATGTTAAGGCCCAGCTCCCTATTTCTCTCCTGTCCTAATTCTGTGCTGGTTTCGAGCGCAAAAAAATCTCAAAAGGTTAGGGTTAGGAAAACATCATGGCTTATAATACACAAAAATGCCTGGAGATGGTCCAACTTCCCAGTAAAAATAGCCTGTTTTGGTCACCAATCAAACAAGCGGAAATGCTCCGCCTTCCCGTGAAAAGCATCCAGTTTTAGTCTTCACAAAAAAAGCCCTGAGATGATCCGAAATGTCCCAACAGAGTGGAGCTGTGGTCACCAGTCTGGCAGCCTTGTAGTTTGTGACAATGCCATCTCCTGATGAGAAAGTCCCTTAATAAGCATATAATGTGAACTTGATGTGCCACATCCGGCGCAAATGTCAACCTCTGACGTATCTGCGGTTTGCAGAGATGTTAACTGCTCACATTATTTTCTGTCGGCTGACAGACAGACGCTGACCTGAAACGGATCAAATCTGAATGGAAGATAATGGCAGGGTCATAATTACACTGGGATTGCAAACCACTGGGATGGTTCCAAAAGCATTAACTGTAACCATACCTCAACCAATTTATTTGCCATAACCAAAATATTTTCCTAACCTACCAACCTACTGGTCTTTCAAGAGGATGTGTTTTTCACGTTGCAGAATCATTCAGTGTTGATGTCGTTGTCTGGTGACAGGCTTGTTGGACTAAACGTGGATTTAGTCTGATAATGACACTGATTTATCATTTTGTTTTCATTTTAACGTGACACTGGGTACATGCTAGACAACTTCTTTTCTGGAAGGGGTGTTTATTACCCGTTGTGATGGAGGTATGGTCCCATCAACACCTTTTTCAGTCAATATGGGAGAAGCAGCAGCTGGCAGGGCAGTAATATGGTGTTTCTGGAAATCACTCCACAGTCACCTGTACAGCTCCGTTTCAGCTTTCTGCTGCTATTTTTCAATCTCTGGCACAGGAATGACATCCACATTCTCAATCCCAACTACACAACTCCGAGTGGTACGCTTGATTTTCAAACCGAAAAAATGACATGGTTGACTATGCAGAGGTTTGAGCCATGCTGAATTGAAATGTGATTGACTCATTTGATTCATGTGGGAAAAAAGAAAATAAAAATAATTTAACTCAACTAGACTCAGTTTACTCAGTGTAATAAAAGCGCAGTTAAATGCAGCATATCTAAAACCGTAGTTATGTGTGAAAGGGGTATGACAAGCGACATCATGAAGCACTAACAAACACAACACTATATAAATCTTCAGCAAAGTGGCTGCTGTAACTAATATTATGCCCTCAGTGCCGCCTCCTCACTCTGATGCTGATGGGCCAAAGCAAAAATGTGATTGTCTTAACCTCATCATGGCAGTTATCATTATAAAAATAAGTCAATGGTCATTGACTCAGGATACAGTTAGCATCATTTTTAAGCATCTCTAATTTATGTTCCCTAATTAACGTCAGTCAGCAGCCACAGCTTCATCAGTGGGTAGCAGAAGTCAGACATCCAAGTTCAACGCATTCTCCTCCGCTAGACGAGGTGAAATGTCACCGGGCTGTCTTCAAGTTTATTGTGAGAGATTCACAGCCCTTCACTACAGAGGAGTCCATTTGGTTCAACTAATTGCTTGGTAGACTAAAGTTGAACTTTGTTCTGTCGTGGAAACCAGAGATTACTCATTTGTGCTGCCTATTGTTAATATTTCAAACTGTAGGGAGGAAACCACAGTCCTTCATTACTGCAAAAGGTTCACACATCTTTTCATGTCATGTCTTTATTTTTCACAAGAAATTCTAAGTAGTATCAATAGGAGTACTGAGAAGAATTGGTATTGATCAAATATTAGCCATACCCGTCTCCACATTTGAAGCTGGGCAGGTGGTGTAAATAATTTTTTTCAGTGAAGACAGCTGCCTGCTGCTTGTGGAAATTGGGTTAATGGGAGCAATGAGACTGAGTGAAGTGGTTAAGCTGCAGATCATGAAACCAACAACAATGACCTGAAAGGTGCTGAAATGCTCAGTATAACAAGGTCTCTTAGGGAAGGGTAGCTGCAGAGTCCGATGTGATTCTCTGTGGGCTCATTACTACAAGTGACTCTTTTTACATAAAACATAAAACCTATTCAAACTATTCATACAAAAAATATCGGTGTAGCTTTAAATAAATGTACATCAGCAACAGCATCAAAATGTGCATATTTATTAAAAATAAAGGCAGCATTTTGTACAATAGCTGCTATTTTATTTACTGTTTGAAAGTTAGTTGGTTCTTAATATTTTATAAGCCAATCGTATATCTGGTGTGTAAAATCATAATTTATTTGACTGGACTGAGCTAAACAGCACTGTGCTGCTTGCAGGTGTGATGTAGCTTTGCAGAAAAGCAGAAGCGTCTAAACTGACTGTAAACTGGCTGTCACAGTCATTTATGGCCTCCTTATCCATCGACCTGATGTGGTGGATGTGCTGGCAGCACAAACAGAGACAGCCCAGAGACTGTCTCCCAGTGTTAAAAACAGTTAGCAGCATTTAGCTGTATTAAACAGAATATTAATGGATTTGGAATGAGACTACCGAGCACCATTAAAACCTCAAAGTGAGTTGATATGCAGATATAGATTCCATTACCTCCGTTTACCTTGCCTTTTATTCACCCGTTGACAGTGGTAAACAAAAAGCAAAGAGCTTAAAATGAGCGATTCCCTCCTCCGCGTACAAAACATTTATCATTACTGGCGAAAACCGACTGTGACGTTACATTTTCTAATCACCCAATCACGCCGGAGACTGCCTCTGCCAGCAACACTTCAATGACGCTACCTGTCCCGAGGAAGAGATTTAGAGTGAAAGCACACGTCCGACCGACTCAGTGTTAGACACGCGTATACAAAATGAAGCTGGACACTGCAGCTCAAGTCAGCCGCGGCATAAATGACATGAGTTCTGATAGAATGCAGGAGGAGGAGTTCCTTATTCATAATTATTGGTTTCAGTCTCCTCCATAACATGCCGCTACAGTAGGTGGATAAACAGTGACGGCTTGCAGAGTTATGCTAATGGATGTGTACAGTGACAGCCGATGGCTCAGTCAATCATAAACACCTCTCATCTCATAATCACAAGCCCGACGCAGGCCAGGGATGCCTGCTAGATACACTACGGCACAACACTGACAAATATAATGATCAACAACCACTGACAATCTGCAACCAGCGCAAGTACACACACACACACACACACACACACACTTTTCAGATCCGCAGACGTGACAGAAGATCCAAACTCTGAAACACCTCGTCACCGCGCCTGTGCCCGCATCTTATTTTAGAAGTAAGCAAACAGCGAAGATTGCCTCCGTTTAATGACAAAAGAAGCCCCGAATCAGGCGCAAAATGAAAGTTTGCTGATCCCTTTCACAAAGGAATACCAAATCTGTCAGAGTACTCTCCAATTCCCCGCTGTCGGGAGTTTGGGGGGAAAACACAGCAGCAGCCACAGTGCCTCCCTCAGCTCAGTCCATTTCCATAAATGCTGCTGGCTGTCTTACCTGCACCAGAAACACTGCTCGGCTAAATGCCCTGGCATATCATTTCCCCCCCGTTCTCTCCCTCACCTATTCCGAACCAAATGTTCATTACCATGCAGCCTGCCTTAGAGAAAAAGAAGGAGAAAACGACTAAGAGTACAGAGCTGAGATCATTGACAGCTTGATGTGACGAAGGTCAATTGAAATAACAGGTTTTTGTGTGTTTATATTTTAAATGGGCCACTTGTGTCGGCTGTTCTTGGCTCTCCGCACACGGGGGAAGCTGGGGAGCACCGCTGCGGCTATAGGCCTGCGTTGAAAGTGTGAGGCCAACACACACACACACACACACACACACACGCTCACACACACATACTCACTCACTGTAATGAGCAGGTTATGCTAAGGCACAGGCTGCTAAAATCTGTAATTATAATCAACCTCTCTCTCCACCTCTCCCCCTCATCTCCATCTCCCTTCCCTCTCTCTTTCCTTTTTTTCCGTCTACATCAGTGAGCAGGCATCAGGGAATCCTTCGCTAAGCACCGGAGGTAATGAGTTTATTGATTAACATGCAGAGATGAAGCGGCTCTCTCAAATTAGTGTTGTTTTACATTATTAGATCGACTCAGGGCACTTCAGAGCGCTACAAGACCATTACCTCATCGGGGTCCCAAAACTCACATATGCATCAACTCTATTACTTAACCTTAAGTAGGGAAACCTTTTGCCAAACCGTGCGCAAGGTGTTCGGACTTTTCAACATCCCGAGCGGCTTTGTTCGGCTAGTTTCTGCTAAAACAGAGCTCTGCGGTAATTTTTGATGAATGCCGCTCTCTGTTTTTAATGTGTTTGTTTATATGCGGGTGGGGTGTGCGCTCTGTCAGACGACTGGCAGCTCCGCATCTGGCAAACCATCTGGATGTGGAAGATCACATGTGACCCACATAACTGGTGTGTGACCCCGCTCTGTGACACGTCTCAGAACCCTACAGTAACTGCAGCAGGAGTTGTACAACGAGTGCAAGACGATTGTTGGAGATTTTGAAGAAAAGGTACGGATGATGTAAAGGAAATTCTTCGCGTTGGATTTTGAGAGTTGCCGCCCTGAAGAATTACAGACTCGATGCGATGAATCAAATCTCTTTGAGGAGACTCAGGCATGGTTGTTCTCTCCAGACTTTTCCGTTCCTCGCCATATATACCCTCAGGTGAACAACAGAACATTCATGTTTTTGGTCATGCCTTCCTCAGTACGATGACCCTTTACTGTTAGTTCTCAGGTGACTCACTACTACCAGTGGCGGTTCTAGACCAGTTTTAATAGGGGGGCCAGGTTGGGGCCGGCTTTTTTGTTAGGGGGCACATACAACCCGGAAAAAAAGATAAATCCCTCATTCAGACAAAACAGTGTTTACAATTTCAGCAATTTTGATTGGGTAGTAAACTGCTGAGACACTTTATTTCTGACTTTCCCTTCAAAACAAAATCATTGCAAGAAATCTGTCATTGTATTATTGATGCAGACTCCCTGTCGGTGGGGCCACAGGGGGGTCCAGACTCAGGGTTACGGGGGCACGGGCCCCTGTTGGCCCCCCCCCCCCTAGAACCGCCCCTGCTACTGACTCTAATCTGACTTCCTTGTGACTTAATCACAGTGAATCACATTCACATCAGCAAATCGATACATTGGTCACCAAACCCAAAAATGTGAATTAACCACAAAGAACTAATCGAGTTAAATTCTCATAAAAAGTGTGTAAATATTTATAAATGACAACAACAGAACCATCGTAGTTGCGGGATCCACTACAACTCACTGACAGTGACGACTAGTATGTCACATCTGACTGAGGTGGGTTCATTTATCAAATAATTTTACAGACTAGTTTTAGGAGCGGGGAATTAAGTCGGTTGAATCCATTAGACTACCAGTGCTCGAGTTCTTTTTCCTTCATTTTCACATTCATGCCTTTCAGCTTTGGCAAATACATCGTTATTCTGCAGTTTAATATGAAACGAGACCTTGTCGAAGCCAAAGTGCTACCAGAAAGTATTCCTTCAAGATCTCATTTACAACCTGAACAGCTTTGTTTTTACTTTCAAATGCTCTTAGATAATATGGTAAAAATATAGGAGATTTTCCCATCAAATACAGAGAAATATTTCAAAATGCCTAAAATGGCTAAATGAGTCTCCGATTTCCTGTGATTCAAGAGGCAGCGTGGGTCATCCGCTAATAGGGGTTGGTATAGTTATCCCAAGTTGCTCCCAATGGCTAAATACATTGGTCTGTGAGTGGACGTGTGAAGAAGAAATAGAAATATCATGGGGCACTTTGTTTAGGAGGCCCCGTATCGCTCAGCTCAGAGCAGGTCAGCACCTTGCATCTGCCATCAGTGTGTAAATGAGTCCGTGAATGTGGCAAGTGAGGTCAAGTTTATCTACTATTCTGGGTCATAAAATACTCCAGGCCATTGAGCTTTGTCACCGTAAGGTCGCTGGTTTGAAGAATAAATCTGGTTGGACACTGGTTGTACTGGTCAGCTCACAGGTGTGAACGTGAGAAACTAGCGTGACCAAAAAGAGAACAGCTTACCTAGATAAATAAAGGTTGAGCGTACTGTAAGTGTTCCAGCGTGGTGAGGCAAACCAGTGATTTAACAAAACACCTCTTCCTTCATACTTGAACCCATCCACAGAGAAGAGTCACACTGCTGTAGGACCCCAACCCCTCTTCAAAACAGCCCCCCTACCCCCGTCAACAACACAAACACACAAATACAAATCCGTTTAAACAGCCTGTCATGTACTCTCAGTGCATCACACGCTCATCCTCCAGGAAGGTTACCCATGCTCACCACTCAGCCAGAGGGGAGTCCCTCAACTCAGGCTTCCCCCTTTGCCACCTGGATACTTCCTCTGAAGGTTCCTGGTGCGCAGCATGTCAGAGGCGCTATGAAGATAGCAGCAAAAATGGCAGAGCAAAGGAGTGGCGTCAATCTCTCACCGCCGGTGCCTCTCTCGCGCCACTTTGATGTGATGGCTGCTCTTTGCTTTGTGATGTGGAGGAGCTGTCAGATTAGTGGGCCTGTCATGGCTCTTTCTGCTTGTCTGTTGGACTTGACAGAGCCTGTGATGGAGCTCAGACTAAACAAAAGGGCTATCACCTTCCCTGCGCTCGACCGCGCTACTCTTTCATATATGGGGAGGAGGGAGGAGAAGGCTTCCATCCTGCGTGCGGAGAGAAGAGGAGGAGGAGAGCATGTCACCCTTCAGCCACCGTCAAAAAAGATGTGAGCGGGAAGAAAAACGCAAGCGATTACCAGGCCTATCTGCATCCATCTGCATCTGCATATCAACTGTATCAACACCTATCTAAATATGTAGATAGGCTCATGCATATAACAATACTGCACATGCACTCATACATGTAGAGAGAATGCACATATTCACAATGCGCGCATATAGGTAAGACCCACTAGGTGAATTGGTACAGTAACCCCCAAGCATCGTACTACAGGAAGTCCCTGCTGCATGGACTTCCTCTCAAACACAGCTGTTACTTGAAATGAGGCGAAGAAAAAGCGATCCATTCTCTGGACACCTGGCGCCCACAGTCTACAGGTGCAGTGTGTGTGTGTGTGTGTGTGTGTGTGTGTGTGTGTGTGTGAATGTTTCAATGAGGTGAAATCACACCGTAATGAAGAGAGAGTGATCACCGCTGACACAGCCAGGCTCACACGGTAATAGGAACTTCCTGTTTCAAGTCATTTTTATTTCCTGCTCGACTTGTACTATAATTAAGGGGCCGGGGCCTCGACTACAGTTACTGCAGCCCGCATTACTGCGCGCCTCCGTGGGCAAGTTCAGCACAAAAATGCACAGTCCAGATTTAACACATCCCCATCTGTAAATAGATGGATGATTAGAGGGATCGCCTCCAGCAACAAATTAATATGTGCCATCCGGGTACTTGCAGAGCCCAGCTGACTCATTATAAATGCTTCTGTTTTCTGGATGTGCAAAATTAGTAATTCTTACCCTTCAACAGCGCGCTGACGCGGCCATGGTCAAACGTTCCAACATGACTAACAACACGACGAGTTCAGTGAAACGCATCATATATTCTAGGATCCGGTTACACAGCCCTGATGCGTAGCTAACAGTGTGTAAACATTAAAGTCCGCCTCCAGTCAAAATTGTGGGGTTTTTTTTTCTTCTTGTTCCTACAGCTGAATGTTTGAGCTTCACTGTGTCGGATGATGTATGTGCAGCGTTTGACACTAGAAGGCTGTTTTCCACATTCATTGCTGCAAGTGTAAATTCTCTCTGTGCTCGTTAAACATCGGATTTTAAGAAGCGGGACTACATCATAAATACTTTGGAAGCCAATCCTGGATTCATATCAAGCAGACACAAGTGTGATGTGGAAACCTGAACCATCCAGGGACCCTTTGTTGAGAACGCACTCCAGGAGTTAAAGCTTTACAATGAAACATTTTTGCTCATACAGATATTCTGAAGTGTTTTATCAGGTAGAAGGACTAAGTGCCATTTTAAATTTTCTAATCAAAATAATTTCAGATATACATTACAAAAATGTCATGTACGCCTCGATGTATGTCTAAAGGGGATCTTTAAGTCACTTCCTGAATTTTGACCATGATTTCATCAAATTACTCAAATCTGTATCTTCAACCTAAGGCCAGTGTGCCGTCCCTAATGAACAACACCATTGGCATTGTTCCATATATACAGCTGCCAGCCAGGCTCTACTCGGTTTGACTCTGCAGCAGCCCAGCCCAACAAGGATTTGCATTTTCAACACAACTGGGCTTCCTGCTTTAAGATGCGTCTTCATCTAATGACATGCTTATCTCCATCACCGCGTAAATATTGAAAAGTGGCTAAGCTAATTCAGTTACAAACATGTTTAATTTCCTTCAACTTCTTTGTAATTTGGTCATTTAAAAACTTCTATTATGACGCATCATTACAGGAAATGTTGCATTTTCACCAGGAGTAGCTGCACGACTACCGAAACACCTGAAGGAGAACACGATGAATCAGTAAAACACAGCTGATGTTTGAAAGTACGAACATGATGAGAGAAACTAAAGAGATTCAGTTAGAAGATACAAAAGAGAGCTCAGCACGCTGACTTTTAGAAACTTCTTTCTGTCAGTTATACATTTTTAACACACATTTGTCTGAGGAGGAGACGGTGTTTGTCACAGGTTGGCCACAGTGGCAAGACGTCACTGCAGCCCGTCGTGAGGCGGGACAGGGCGGGCACGGCTTGGCCTCGCTTCGGCGCAGGTGCTAAAAGTGCTGGTGGAAAAACACGACATATGGTCTGCCTTTGCCTAAGAGGCAGCTGAGGGGCTGATGAAGATCATTAACGCCACACATTGCAGAGGTCTTCTTCACCTGACAGATTATGCGCCGCTTTCTTCCCCTGTCCTCCTCTGGACAAGACATCTGTTATTTAAATAACAGTTTCAAACGGGAAGGAAAAAATTGTTATCCGGCACTGTCTCAGCAGCTGATGACAGAGGGAGTAAAGTCGAAAGGAAAGAGACAAACAGAGAGAGAGAGAGGGAGAGAGAGAGAGAGAGCATATTGAGTAGGTTAATAGTAAAAAAAAGAGACAGTATGAATTCCAATGACAGAGGAGGAGATAATGAGGTGTTTTGATGTGACACGAAAGACAGAAGGATCTAATAAAGGTAGTCAGCTGGTGGTGCGCGGCTGCACTACAGGTCATTCTGTTCACACACACACACACACACACACACACTCAATCACATAAATGCACAAAAACAGCTACTGCAAACTAGTTGCATTGCATACACTCAATAAAATCCATGTGCACAAAACACACACACCACGCAGGACTCTGGCCCTGTCTGTCAAATTCTACAGTCTCTATTTTCTACCTTGACCCACTGATCTGTAACGATACACATATTCACACCAGTTTTTATTAGTACTTTACATATGTATGTGTCCCTGTGTGTGTCTATCTCTGCGGAGTGCTGAATGTGTATATTCTCATTGCATACACACTGTACTGTGTGTGTGTGTGTGTGTGTGTGTGTGTGTGTGTACATCTGTGCATTTACATCTGCTGCATTTCCATTTGAAGGCGTCTATCTTGGCAGAGATAATAAGAAGCGGTGTGTGTGTCTCCCCAGAGGAGTGAGTGACAGTCTGAGGGAGCGTGGCGATACACTTATTCACACTGATGGAGAGATCAGAGTGAAACATGGCAGACGTTGTCATTGCAGCCTTACACCAGAGAAGGGAACGCTTCCTAACATTGATGTTACAGTCCTGTCTGGCAGACAGCGGCGCTCTGAAGACAAACAATCACCCAGGACAGCTTGAAAGTGGCAAAAGGAGTGGAGGAGGACAGATGGGCAGGGAAGAGGAGGAGAGGGAGGAGATTGTCGGATCCGTCCCACCGTAAGCTCCTCCTTTTCTACCATTTTTCATTAATAATTTCATTTTACTTCAATCTTCGTGGCGTTCTGGGGCTGTCTCCACTGCTTCAACACAGCCCTAATCTGTGTGTGAGCACTGTTACCCCATGCACCCCGTTGGAATCTTCTAAAAGATCCCCATACGCTGATATCCAGTTCGTCTTTCACTCTGCGTGGGGAAGACGATGCTTAAACCACAAAATAGCCTCACTTTAATCCATTTGTGTGTCTGTCCATTTGTCTTCAAAATATAACGTTTATGTTGAATACAAGCAAATTTTGAAGGAATAGGGTCCACTGGTCAATTCAACTCTCAGTTCATGACAGTACAGAGACCAAATATCTGAGGTGAATGCAGGTTACTTGCATTCTCTCACTAGACCGCAGATGCTGTGGTTTGATTCCTCTGGCTAGGTTGAGTTCTCAAAGAACAAAACTGTTAAATAGATGATTTGAGGCTCAGATTTTAGCAACATTTACCAAATTCCACCCCCCCCCCTTTTTATCCCCCCTCTCCATCCTCCACTGCCAGGGATCAGAGGGCTGGTTTGTTGTGAGAGTTAGTCTAATCTGCCTGACTTTGTCCTTTAACTCACTGAGGTTTAAGTCACGGTTTATGTCACGGTTTAAATCATGGCCTAGCACAGGACTTTTATGCTGTAGACCAGTGTCGGTTTTGGGAAAATTGGTATATATCTTTTCTGGAGTCACTGGCAATCGACTTAGTCAGCCGTTTAGGTAGAAGAATATGTGAAAAATTAGCAGTAGCTTAACTGTGATGTGTATCAATAAATCCATGGCACTGTCCGTTGCGCACATTTTTAATTGTGCATTTTTCTTGACCTTTTGTCAGTTTATCTTGGATCCATAGTAATCTACTAACTATATATAATATATACACAATTCTATACTATATTGTCACCTGTGTACGCTATAGAGAGGTGTCCAAGGTGTATCAAGGTAACACGTAGGTAACATGTGTAGTTACGGAAGAGCAAGAGAATGATTGAGACACAATGCTGATTGTAGTATTTCTCTAATATTAGTACAATCATTCAGAAGCATCTGTACTGCTGAAAATGACCAAGGCCAAGACACCTCTGTGATAAAATAATTTTGGGGAGACGTAAATACACAGATAGTTTTCATCCAGCAACAATGTCTTTGCTCTCATTGGGACACCCCCCTGTTATAAATTAACAAATCCCAGACTGCAACTGGTAGCCATCATAGATAGGAAGCAAGTGCTCGGTCTTGGACCAGAATCATGTTACCGAACTAATTACCCCCACTGGTGAGTCAGATGACCATGTGCACATGTAACAGCTCCTCACTGGCTGCTTATCCAAGGGTCATTATTTATTCATAAATGTATTGCACTGAAATGACATATCACACGAAAAAGACTTTGCATGAGCGCTACACAGAAGACAAGGAGGCTTGTTTACATCCTTCAAAGCAAGTAATCAGAGACAACAGCTCTGATGTGAAAACCTTGAAAAGCTCTCCTATCAAAGACAGTCACAGCACAGCAGTCAGACCTTCAGTTTTCCTTCCCAACACCACCAAACATCGCCCATATGTATTCAAAGATGGTTACCCAGGGAGAGGTGCACAACTTGGAGAAGTGGTGCAAAAAGATCACAAATTAAAATGGTCCGATGGACATCTTGTGATTGGAATAAAAGATGTTAATGTGACAAACCTCTATCCTTTCAACAAATTACAGGGGTTTATCGGGATATGTCCTGTTAAAGTGCTGGGGTTTGTCATGATGCTTTAACGTAAAGCAAAAATTGTATCTTGACAAAAACCATGCAAGGAACTGAGGTTTAGTTGTCAATGCAGATCACAGATAAAAACAAAACAGGCTCAGTTATAAGTCAACAGTGGGGGAGGCAACAATAGTGAAACATACTGAGAGCTGGCAAAAATGTTGAACTTGAATGTTCGACAATCAAATTTTCTTGAATCCAACCAACTTGGCGCCTGGTGATGACTATGATATTACTTAATTGATCAACTTAATATGTTTTTTTTTTCTCTAGATAAATGGTGATTTTAAAAAAAGATTTAAAAAATAGAATGAAGGAGGAAACCATAAATTAATTTGCCTAAGGCCTCCAAAGCACCAAGTTCACCCCAGGGTGTTCTCATCACTACACATATAGGCTGACCAACAGGCCGATCTCCTCTCTCCCTTCTGTTTTCTCGACATGTTTCACCAAGGATACTGTGCTGGTCCCATGTCTGGCTTCAGATAGGACCTAATTGGGGTCTAGTGGGGTCAGGTTCCAAATCGTTGGAAACGATAAGAACACCATGCATGAAAACCAGAGGACAGTGAAGCAGTGATATACCTGTTGGGTAAAAAAGGAAAGTAAGATGGAAGACAGAGGGAGGAAGGAAGGAAGGAGGACAGGGATGGCAGATGATTTAGGCTTTAGGGGACGCAGGGCCTTGGCATGGTAACAAAGGCAGCAGCGCTCTCTCATCTGTCGTGGCATTAGGACTTTCATAAGTTAGCTGTGTAAGCACTGTAAGCATTACCGTCTGATGATAATTAACTGTTTGCTCTCAGGGATTTAATGTCTTTTTCAGCAGTGTTACTTGAGACGTTGTCTCCGTGTAAAACCCTGCAACTGACAAAGCAGCATTCATGATCACAACAGTCTCTGTAATTAAATTATTATTATTAATTATTATGCACAAAACTGCTGAATCGGGGCAGGTAGTGTGTGTGTGTGTGTGTGTGTGTGTGTGTGTGTGTGTGTGTGTGTGTGTGTGTGTGTGTGTGTGTGTGTGTGAGAGCATGAATGCCTTAATTCCAGGCTGCTGTGGGATGGTGAAATAAATCAGGCCCAGCTGATGTGTGTTTACCTTCCCTAAGCCCCAGGAGACTTTGGGTAATTGAGCATGAGCAGATCTGCAATAGAAAACCCATTTCACAGGGAGATAGACACACACCCCTAAAATGCTACACAGCAACAGCTAGCAATGAGGCACACGCACTCACACAGGCCCCTTGTTGCTCACTGACCCTTTGGGACAACATGGACATGTTTAACGTGTCTCTAGTGAGTTTATGAAGATGAGTAAGACCATACTCTAAATGTGAAATATTGTGATGTTACTAAGTGCGTTCCTGTTCCACCCTTACAGCATTTTTTCATCATTTTAGAAATTCTGTTGGTTGCTTTTTTTCCCAACAGTTAGAAGATTAGATTAATAGCACTCTCATGTCTGCCCAATGGATATGAAGCTACAGCCAGAAGTCAGTTAGCTTAGCTTAGCTTTCAGACTGGAGACAGGGGGAAATAGGCAGTCAGTCTGTCCAGAAGTAACAAATCCACTCACCCACACCTCTATACTGCATTAATTAACACTTTTCATGTCATTTATTTAATCCATACAAAACATGGAATCATGTGAAAAAGACAGCACGGTTTTTTAAGGAGATTATAGCTATATGTCAGATTTCGGCATTAAAATGTCTAGAAACAACTTCCACAAGTTAACACTTCACGTTATGCGAATGAAACCGTGATACATTACCTCGTGTCTGAATCAGAGAACAGATGGGTAATAGTGTGTTCACCACCGGCAAATTTTTGTGTTGTGAGAGTTTGACCGCAGGATCATTTGTTTATTGGTACTTCTTGCATTTGCCCCAAGCAGCCAGATTACTTTACCGAGTATCAGCTGCAAGATAATGAGCGACGGCATGAGCTTCAAAACTACAACTTGTTGTTTTTGCACTTTGTTTTTTGTCCAGATTAAACAAACAGGACGAAACAAAAACAAGTTCTACGGACAGAACCAGGACAGCTGTTTTCCGACTGCTTCCAATTATTTATCCTAGCACAAACCAACCTGCAACGAGCTGTAGCTGTAGATATTCAGGGTCCATGTCAATACAATGTTGTTTTTCTGTGAGAACAGTGCTGTTAGACTGATTGAGTGGTTAAGAGGAAAAAGAAAAATCCTGGTTGGTTTGATTGCCATTAGCTTGGTAGCTAACTTGAAGGCTACATTAACAGAGGGTTAGCTCACAATAAGCTTTCAATGCCTTGGGTGATGAAACATTCAGGGTTGGGCTTTTCTGTCTCAGTTGTGATAGTTTATATCACATATATCATAAACCTCTGTGCAGATGCACAAAGCCAGAAGAAGCCTTCCTGCATCTTCTCGGTTACCAGGGTGACGGGTGTCGTGTCCCATCCTATTTATTATATGATTGGTTGGCTGATACTTTTAACTAAAAGCACTGGGAGCGGCTGCACAAAAACCTAAGAGCGGTATGAAAAAAAAACACTTAGTGCTGCGCTTTGTCTCTAAGCGACCGCACGTATGCTCTTTTCTCATCGGAAACAACTGAAAAAAAGAGACACAGGGCCTTAATGGACCAGTATTAGAGTAGTATTTATTCTCATCTATATCTCGAAAAGAAAACAAATGAGCGGATTTCCCAAAATGTGGGACTATTCCTTTAATCACATACTGTAGCTTACCCAATAACGTAAGATCTGTGTGTTTCACGGAGCTACAAATATAATAATACTGCAAACCGGAGTAAGACAGCATCTCCTGGTATGCATACGCTCATCTGAATAAATGCATGGGTTTACGTGTGTCTGGGATTTCTACGTGTGTGTGTGTTTGTGTGTGTGTTTCTGTCAGTGTGCGCATGTTGATGGCATCCCTGTAGTCGCAGCTCCCCTGCTCTTGTAATGTACCCATGTAATGGTGTAATGAGAATTCATGATGAGAGCATGTTAACTGCATTAGCCAGTCTCCCGAGTTCCAGCACATGAATAAAATGAACAAGGAGAGGAGAAAAAAAAAAACAGGGAAACTCATTTTGATGCCTAATTATTTTTGGACTTGACAGCCTGGCAGCGGCCTGGCCTGTGTATGTATGTGTGTGAATGTCTCTGTGCGTGTGTGTGTGTGTAGGTCGTCAGTGTTGCTTAGTAGATGCACAGCGGTAAGCAGGGCCCTTCATTATGGGCCATAATGAGTACATCCACCCCAGATACAACAGCCTGGGAACCTTTGTTGCATTGTTTTGTTCCAACACCTTGAGCAACAAATCAACACATTTTACATGGCTCAAGTACCTGAAATTCTTTTTTTTTTCCTCTAAATATGTAACAGGGCCACATCTCGCCTTGGTGTATGTTTTTTCTCCACGCTTTCCTTTCATTATGTCCACATGCACATTGTGATGCGCAGAAATCATTATCATCTGAGTACAATGCTGTAAAACCATTAAATTGCTCGAGGAAATGTGTGTTTTATAATAATTGAGCTATCATACACATGCGCAGATTCCAACTGAAAATTGTACACTTGCAGGCCACGCACGTTTAACGACGCGACAATATGTAGTATCTCGGAAGAAAAAAAAATTAACTTTGCTGAGCCGCTTTCTCCATCTTCGAAACATTTTTACGGTACCCGTTCTTGCATTTTTGTCGCCGCTACAGGTTTTTTCCTCCTCTCACGTCGGCATGTAAATGGAAGACTGTTGACTTAAGGGCTGAGCTGCATTCGGCGGAGTCGAGCGTTTCTTTGTGGTTACTGACACGGATCTGTGTAATCCTTACACAGTCGCTGTTAGTTTAGTGGAGTCAGATGTTGTCCTCAGCTCGTTTCACTCATAACAAAAATAGATTCTCCTGGAGACTGTGGTTTGTTTGATTTTTGCGAACGACGTCTCAGGGAGAGAACCAAAAAGGCAAAGTGCTGAATGTGATCGCTCTGTGAGGGATTGGGAGGAGATGACTGCGAGTTTTTTTTCTTTTTTTTTAAATAAATCTCTTCTTTTTTCGCTCTCTATACTCTTTGTAAGGCAAATGCCCCTCATATGGCTAATATTCAGCTGAGCAAAGGTTTCCTACCTTAGATAATCAGAAGCACCTGTGAGGCACAAATGACTGTGTGTGCATGTAATCAACCCAAGGGGACTGACTGAATCCTTCCTGCCAATGATGGAGACGCGCTCCAGTGCAACGGATGCAGCAGAGGATTCCCGAAAATCACCATCTCCCAGGATTAGACGTGGAATGAAAGAGAAGCGGGGCATCCGGACGGCCTTTATTGGTTTATGATTGCCCTTATCCTAACCACATTAACCTCCTGATTGCTCGAACAGACATTATTAGATGCTTCCATTGGAACAAAAAAAGGAAAGAGGAGAAAACAGAGACTAACGGGCAATCATGCCCAGCGGCCCATGTAAGGAATTTAGGGCCAAGGACACAAAGAGACAGAGGGAGCGAGAGAAGTGAAAAGGAGGGGAGAGGGAGAGAGGAGAGGAGGTGGGGGAGGAGGGGGAGCGGGAGTTCGATCGTCGATTAAAGTGCAATTGTGCAATTTCATTCCTGTTCCAGCACAATGAGGAATGAGATTAAGCTCAATTTGGACCTGTTCAAGAGATCTCCTCACCTCTGTCTGAGGTGCACTGTGCAACACACACGCACACACAAGCTCGCAAGCACACATGCACGCACGTGCATACACACACCTACACACCCCTGGAGCCCCTCACCATGTCAGCACCCCTCCAGGGAAATCAGGCGTCTGGAGACAGGTCAGCCCTGGCCCATGTATATATTCATGGGCTTAATCTGGCATCATTTCTCTCTGCTGCCGGAAAAAGAAATGTATTTAATTTACACAATCCCCATTTGGCCTGTTCACCAAGGAGAAATACATAGGGAAAGTAGGCCCACAGCGAGGGCTTCACCCCTTCAGCATGGACTATTTTGCAAGAGTGTGTGCATATACAAGTGTGTGTGCGCGTGGCTATATACTGTATGTCAGCATGCATAGTGGTGTTCTGTCTGTGTATAGCAAAAAGGGGAGGAAAAAAAAAAAAAAAAAACATCTTATCATATTCCAGACCTGTACAGTACACCCAAACAGTGGCAGCTGTGCTAGTCAGTTTGAATGGGAGGATGGGAGTTGTACCCAGCAGATGCTGTGTGTGTATTAAACAGATTAATTATTAAAACATGCTTGACAGATGAAAAGTGGGTCCTCAGGCTATAAAGGAAAATGTTTATTCTTCTGCCATAGACTGTAGTACACTTAGCTTCTGCTCTCAACTTATCCAGCGCCTCAATGAAGAGAGTAAACACTTTCTGTGCTCTGTGTGGTTGGAATCACATACATAATAATTTGAGATGGCCGCCTGGGATAAACCTTCAAATATGAATGTGTGTTTAGTTATTGGGGTGAAATATGATTAGCATGCAGCACCAGCATGTACGTGTGTGTGTGTGTGTGAGTATGGAGTTAGGTAGCCTGAGGACAGACCCAATCACCTTTTTTTTTTTCCAAACTGCGCACCTAATCAAGTAATGTTTCGCCTGTTCTCGCCGCCTCATATTAACTTTCTTCCTCGCTCTCGTTTCCCCTCCAACATTTGGAGTTTCTCTTACTGGTAGCACCGTAAATATGTGACTCTGATACACTGTCACAGGCGTGGCGAGCAGCTGTGGTGATACTGTTCGGCGCAGTGAGTTCAGATCGAGTGCAAAGATGGGGACAAATGCTGGTTACATCGCAATCACTGTGATTTGCGTTATGCTAAAAGACATGTTGTGCTGTAAAGAAAAGAGGTTGAAAGAGGTTAGTCATTTTTAGATACCTGTTACCGTGAGCTGTTTGACCATGTGTTTCATTATTGGACCTGGTTGGAAACAGCAGGAATTAGCCTGTATGCAAAAGTGTGATGAAGCATGAGGCTCCAGGCCGACATCTCAGTTATTTATCTCTGTTCCTGTCACGGCCTACATCTTGTGTGTTGTTCCCTTTCGGTTATAAATTAATGGAGATGCCTGGTAATGTCTCAACATCTTCTTGTTGTGAGCTGCGACAATAAGGTGTAACAGAGAGCTACTACTGCTGTCTTTACATTTTGGGGTGGAAGGGTGCAAGGTCAAGTCAGGAATCATCGAGATTGCTTTATATTCTGTATTAAATTGTTTTCTACTGTCATTAAAAAGTCTGTCAAAAGAGGTTGTTGATGCTATGTGTGGAGGTCCAAATGAAAAAAAAAATGTGTTGTCTATTAAACTATGAGATAAACTGACATAAAACTGTATCTCAATCCAAATGAGCACACTAAGAATTGTGAATAAATGTAGAAGTGTATAAGAATCGAAAAAAATATGGGCTCAAATTCATGTGTAAATGGCCTTTAATTAATACATCAAGGCTAAGCACTTAGCTACAGTATGCTGTTGTCCTTTTACACATGACTTTTGCTACCATCCTGCCCTGCCTCAGATTTGCAACTGTGTGTGTGTGTGTCTGTTGCTGTAGATTGTATTCACCCTGAACAGAGGCTCCCAGGCTCTCGCTGCCAGGCTCACCCTTCTCAGTAAAGCACCCGTCACTGTCACAGGGGAAGGGACCAAAACAACACTGGCAGTCACACATAGTTATTAACAGACTGTACGATTCTTTATGCTAATGACAGCAGTGTGCATGTTCAACTATACTTTCAGTAAGTCACCTGCGCAAGAGCAATTCTCCCTGACTGCGTGATGTCACAAGATAACGGTTCGTTTTTTTGAAGGTGATGGGTAAAACCTACACCAGTGTAGGCTGCTGTCGAATAATTTGGACTTATCATATGGTTGTATGAATGTAGGACCAGAAACCATTTAGTTCACTGAAGCTGTTTCTGGGTTGCCTTTAGAGAACATCCACAAAGACCCCTGATGTTTTGTCTGTTGTCATTTGGCAAACTTGCTAAACAGATTAGCTGGTCTGGTGATCATCACGGCTCCAAAATGTATAGAACCGAGAGAGAATCTTTGCAAAAAATCCAATATTGCTTGAAACAAAGTATGTTTTTTATTAGCGATAACAGGAACAAGATCGGATCATTACATCATATCATTTAGCCAAATCAGGTGTTTGACATGTTATTCCAAAAAAATTGAGAGGAACCACTGAACTGTGAAGAAGCACTTAGTCTGTGATAGTGTTTCATTATAAACACATCTGTGATCTGTATTACTGCTGTTGTTCTGGAGCACATCTGGTCGGGTGGTGTTCAGTGTAACAGGCTGAAGGATGATTCAGTTTCACTCAGTCACTTGACTTTTGAGAAAACTGGGTCTGTAGTTGATTTTTAGCTCAACAGTGTCACTGTGACCCGACCAGGCTTTTCATTGCACTGGAGGTCAAGATGCACACACCCACACACACACACACGCAGGTGGCAATTCTGTGCAGCAGAGCTCGCACTGTCTGTGGAGCGGAGTCCACTCTGTCCTGTGTGTTCGCTGGACATCTAGCATGAAAGTGCTGGATAAAAAGTGAATACTGAAAATATAGTGAAATATTTAGTGTTTCCTCAATGCTTTGCCACAAATTAAGAGTATGTAGCGTATTTTCAAATCAATTTAGGAGCTCGGAGATTCCGGTGACTTGGATAGAGTCATGTACCAGCTGCATGTCATTATATTTTTGTATATATATCTATACTTTACATCATTCTAAATCAATTGTTTAGGAGATTGATGCAATGCTCTTTTGCTGTGAAGCTCCAGAAAAGTTCTGTGGGCGATGAAACTTCACCCGACCTTCCACTGGCATGGGGGCAGGAAGGTAATGACTGAATTTTCATTTTTGGGTGAATTTTCCCTTAATGCTCTGATGACTTTACCTTCTTTTTTTTTGTTTTTTAATTCAGGGGGAGTTAATTGTTTCCCCTCTTCTTTTAGACAAAAAGACACTGCACTGCATTGAGAGTGAGCCCCAGGAGAAGAGAAGGGGATGGGGGGATGTTTGCAGCCAGATGCTTCTGTCTCTGCACAAGGAAGAGGGAGTGAGAGTGAGAGAGAGAGAGAGACGAGCCACCTGCTCTTGCCATTTTTCCAGTTCTTGGCTCCATGTAAATAGGTGACAAATTATTCAGTCCAGGATCTGAGCATCCAAGCCCCTTCTGAAGGTGGAGGCCAAGAAAAACGGACCAGTTACCCTCCCAGCATCCCCTTAAAGATAGCTCCACCCTTGCTTACACTCGCGTAGACACACATAAACACTCACACACAGAATGAAATCATTTCTCCCATCCCCCATATTAGATACAGAGACAGACACACACACACACACACACAGACACGGGTTGCTGGGCCCCCTGTTGCCTCATCTGTCAGCCCCCACAACCAAACACACACCAGCATCAGGCGCACACGCACAAGCGCCCTCCCAGGGGAGCGGGTCTCAGATGCAGATCATCAGTATTAGCGGGCGGCTGAGGGATTAGCATCCCCCTGCAGTGACCTACAGGTGTAGCCCTGGGTTAGAGCAGACACTTATCTTCCAGATCATCGCTGGGCCCTGACCCCCGGCGCCCCGACCAAACACACCTCACTGGAAAAAAACAGTTCTGACAGACAGATGGGGGAGGTGTTGTGGGGTAAAGGGATAAGGAGTTACAGGAAATGTGTGGAGATAAAAAAAAAAATGACAGGTAAATATAAATGGGTAAAAAAAAGAGGAAAATAGAATCTATCTATCTATCTATCCAAAAGCAGTATCACACTGGATGGATGGATGGATGGATGGATGGATGGATGGATGGATGGATGGATGGATGGATAGATAGATAGATAGATAGATAGATAGATAGATAGATAGATAGATAGATAGATAGATAGATAGATAGATAGATAGATAGATAGATAGATTTTATTTTCAATTAAGTTCTAATTGAATTAACCTAATCCCCCCATTGTGTCTTAACACTGACCTCAGTACCATTCACAAAAATGCACCTTTTGTAAGTGAATGTATAGACCAACATGTGAGTCACTGTCAAGTATGCAGGCCTTCAGCTGAGTCTGCAGTGACAAGAACAGCAGCACTGGGGAACTGGCATTCGGGGTGGAGAAAAGGTGAGAGATCCGAAAATCAAGCAACTTCATTGTTTTTTTTTTTCCAACTAATGAACACTTTCATTTATCGCGTTGCTTTCTCTTTTTTCCCTGTTGCACTTTCCCTTCCCTTCGCCTCGCCACGCTCCTGTAAGTTATCACATTTCTGATTGAATGCGCGAGAAAAAGCTCGGCTTGATAAGCAGACGAAGTAAAAACAATGGGAAGATCGAGGTAGACAGGCAAAGGGCCTTTGGTGGTTGACGCTCGTGTTTTGTTCGCTGTAATATCATCTGAACCCGGCTTGTGTTGTTGCCTCCCGTCGGACTCGGCTCGTTCTGTTGACATTTTGCTGTTATTTGTACACTGCAAAGCGGTCCATTTTCCCCGCATCAAAAGTGCTTTTACGCGCGTGTGTCAGGATGTCTTTGGTGCTTACCTTCAGCTCCTGTCAGAGAGCGAGAGCAGGGCCTGTGCTCAGGAGCAGAGGGGGGAAGGCTGCTTTGTGCCCTAAGCGTTTTTAGTGAAGGCGAGAACTGGCTCAAAGGCTGTCAACGCACATGGAAACACACATCAATACACACACACACACACACCAACAAGCGGTGTTTTCGATCTCAGCTGCACTCCCAGTAAGAACCAAGTATTTGAAATGAACTCGGAATCATAAAGCGCACGTACACACGGGCGCGCATACTATGCTCATTACACAGGTTTTCTTGCCTGTGTTTGTCTTTCTCAAAGGCTATAGAAACATGAGGGTGGCGAACGCAGCCCTGATCAAAGAAAGTAGAGTTAGGACTTAAGACCTGACAAAGGCAAACAACCCACAGTGTGAGACAATGTGTGGTGCAGCGAGAGCGGCCTAACAATTGACACGGCCGTTCTTTACGGAAAGCGCAATTACGGAGAGATGTTCACACGTCTTCCCGTGCCACGCGGCAAATTCCGCCAGATGGAAGCGGCAATCTGCTGCTCCGAGCGGCCTTTTTAGTTTTAGCCGCCACTGTGGAGAGGACAACAGGGTCAGACTTGCACTGTGAACTCTGCAGACGCTGGGAATTCATTTCATTAGTGGGCTTTTTGAAAGACTGTACCCTCATGCCACTGTAATAATTGTTTATTATGGCGCTCTATAAAAGATTCCCACTGGCTACTTTTTCTCTCACATCTTTGGTTAGGAAAGAACCCAAAGAATCCTGCACATTCTTCCCACTTTATTAACAACGCAGCGCTCCTGATACCTTCCTCAGGTAACATTCTGAAAGACACGTCCGAGGGTGCCAGGACAGTTCTTTCACAGCTGATGTTTTTTTTAGTCTTTTTTTCGCTGACCTCCTTAAGAGTGGGAGTGGTGTTTGCAGGTTTGCATGGTTTTTTCCCAAATATTGCTAATCAAGTCCAGTGCAGACGTCTTCTCTTCGTGTCTTCGCTCATAATGTGTCTAAGCTGTGCCTCAGCTCAGGGGCTTGAATTTTTAAAGGATGAAGTCTATGAACGTGGTCTTTCAGAGGACTTGATGGTTCAGCTGAACCTGCGCTTCCTTTCCAACGATGATGCCCTGGGCTCACAGCAGCTAAATGTGGTGGTTAATTCGGAAGGCACTCTGGAGAGGAGGAGTCGTTCCTAATCCAGCTGACCATCATGGGACCTTACTTCAGAATAGAAATATGTACCGTGAATGGCGAGGGGAAAATATATTTTTTAAACCCATTTATACCACGAATTACTCTTATGATGTCTGTCACTATAAATGATAATATGTCAAGTCAATAAAGTGGCTTTGTCGCAATCAACTAATTATGAGACTGTGAAAATACGCAATTAGAAAGATTACACACCCGATAGTCACCTAGGACACGTCATCTCATTTAACACAAACAAAAAACCAATAACTGAAGCCCTGTAGAGTCTGTCCTGTATATCAGCCAGTTCATAAATCTGACTAATTCTCCTTTTGCATTACTGCAGTTGTCAATGTGACCAGACTAGTTTTGATTTTCGACCTTTTCAAATACTTTGCCTGCGCCAAGGTGACGGCCATGTTGAGGTTGGTGATTCATATTTTGTGAGACGATGTAGATCACTGAGGGTTTTTACAAAAAAAAAAATTCATTATCGTTGCCACAAACTGCGACCGACCTGAACTGCAAAATAATTCTTTAAATTGAGAAATATGTGTAATTCCTGGCACGATTCAAATATTATCTGTCTCTCCATAACTGACTGCTGTTCAGTCCTTTTTTCTGAAATAAGGTCCCATGGCGCACAGCAGAAGGAATGTTACCTGTATTTATCTGATATGTGATGAAGAATTCAGGCTGCTGAACTGAAGCAATTGGGGGAATTTGTACCCTTTATTATTTCTATATTGCATTGTTTTGGGTTTTTTTTGGTGTGGATCAATCGATATATCATCCATTTACTAACGGCTATTTGAAGGCAAAGACGGTATCCGGTGAAATCATGTAATCGTGTGATGTTTCCTAACTTCACAAGTTGACTGGATAGTCAGTAGTGATGGGAACTGGGAACCTCAACCACTGACAACTGCTTCCACATTGTCCGATCCGCTGGAATTGTTTGCCTCCGAGCTTATTAATTCCTTTTAACGATGCCAGCATGTTTTTATGACATTTGTGTGTTGCGAAACGCTGACGTCAATCTTAAACAGAGCAGGAAGAAATCATGGCGGTCAACAGGGTGGCTTTGTTTCATGAAGACAGATGAAAAAAGATGGAAACAGCGGTAGTCGTAATGTCTGAAAAACTATTATTTCAAGAGTGGGAACACGAGCTATATGCTGTAATATCTTTTTACGCAACATAGGCTTAAAGTCCATGACACCACACTCAAGTGCCACCCAACAAAGCATGTCCATCACCAAGAGTGAGTAACAACATTGGTGCTGCACCGGCAGGCTTAACGCGTTTCTTCCTCTGACGAATTGACCTGAATGAAAACGGATATTTGACAGTTACCACAGCTAGCTCGATCAAAATTGATCGAGAAGAAAAAAGGGAAATAATAAAACGTCGAACCGATACACAGAACAGATATCGGCACTCATATGAATAAAACCGTATCAATTCCCGCTCCCAATACTAAGGGCCAGAAAGAATACAAAATGATTATGTCCATCAAAGAAGCAGCTGCAGTGGCTCTGAAACCTTTCGAGAACAGTGTACAGATTTTATAAGATAAACACTTCCAGCTGCTGTAAGCTAGCCCACCCTGCTCCACTCTGGGATGTTTTTGAGATTTCAGCCATGAAGTAAGTACCTGCAGACTATCATCATCATCCAGCCCCAGCATTACGCATGCAAACTGGGGGGAGTGATTTACCCTCTTCATTCCAAGTAACATGTGCCCTGTCTGTGGAATTTGGGATCTCAAGCATTTCTTCCCAGCGAATGACAGCAGTGTACCCCTGGTGTGTTGGAGGCTGCCAACCACTAAGCAGTCCTGGCATTCTGCAGACAGGCCAGACTTGTGGTTGTTGTTTTGCTCGCTCCTCCTCAGTCTTTGGCTGCAGGCTATATGCAGAACACAGACAGCTAGCCTGTTCCCACACCAGGGCTCAACACTGAAGGTACTCAACCCCACACTCCACTCCGGGTACGTTAGCAGGAAAGAGCTGGTTGGCGATGTGAGAGAAAAAAGGAGTCGTCAGGGAAGAAAAACGGCAAATAACCAAAGAACTGTGCGCTTATTTGGACACATGAAACAATGACAGACGGGCGGTTAAACTCTGTCAGTTTAAGGGCTCAAACTCATTCGTGCAGTTCACTTTCTCTCCCCTCAGCATTTTCTCCCTTCCTCTGCCTCATTCCACGCTTCGGTTTGTTCCGTCAAAAAATGGCTGACCACAAACTCACATTGTCTCATGTCATTCTCCACAAAAGGAACGTTCAGGACTATGTTTGGGTCCCTCGGTGAGCCATGGGCAATTGTGACTCGAGCTAACCATCCCCTGTCGCATTCTTTCAATTAGAAATGACAGAGAGGCCGGAGTGTTCTCTGCGATGGAGTATGTGTCAGAGGCGGCCTGCTGACCCTCTGCCCAACCAAAGGGTAAAATCCTATAGCTGGCACTTTAAAACGAGCAATGAAATACGGAGCCCGGGATTTTAGCTGTGTCATTCATTCCATGTGAAAAAATGCAATTTTGGCAACAAGCAAATAATTAATCTGCTTCTAATTATTAATCAGACATCCAGCTGGTACATTGTGTCTCTTTGTGTCACAATCAAGCACGTTTCTGATTAGTTAGTGTTCGGTATGCCCCTGTTCCTTCTGATCCGTGTTTTCATGTCCCACCGTGGCCTCCCTCCCTCCTGGCTCAACTGGTCGGTCACTAAGCTCAGACAGTCTGAGGCCTCTCCAGCCCAGGCCTGTTCAAATATGCAGTTTTAATTGAGTGATAATGAAGAGAGCTTGTCTGAGATGAGGTTAACAGGAGTGTATTAATTTGAATAGGGCCCTCTGGATTATCCCCAGCTCCCCAGTCTCTCCTAGCTCTGAAAACGATGTGCCGTCCACACGGGGAACCGAGGACGGGCTGCATTTCTTAATGGACCACAGGGCAACATAAGGGTCATTAGCATGAGATTTAGACCGAGTGTTTATATATGTATGTGTCACGGACACAGTTGATCCACCTTGACACAAACTTTGACAGATAAAAGTGCTAGAGGTAACTGATGAGGAGGAGAGCTAATAACCAGAGGGCAAAGATAAAAATCTATATCTCTCAATCACGATGTGGATTTCGATCTTTCCTCCTATTTCTCTTCCCGTCTGTCCCTCTCCCTTTCTCTCTCTATCCTCCACCATTGTTGTTATCAAATGATACAGTTGCTCAAGCGCAGCGTTTGAATCCTAAGGACCTCTGGGAGCGGATTTGTCTCCACCAAGCCCCTTCTAACGGGGATTAAGAGGATTAAAAACCATAAAATGACCCCAGCTCCAGGTCCCCAGAGCCAGGCCCAGCTAGCTTCAGCCCGGCCCAGCCAGGAACGGAGCGCAGGCCGCAGGCCTTCTTTACCAACGGCCCCTTAAAGCTCCCTGTTAGCATGACAAAGGAGAGAGCAGTCCCCTGATCCGCCAAGGAGGCAGTACAATGGAGTGGCTGCTTTCTCCCCCTGCTCATTTTCATGGAGACAAACAGCATTACACTTGGCAGTGACATTGTTCTAAACTCCAACATGGAGCCCCTCTTTCTGTGCTGAGCTCAAGGTGTCATATTAATTATTTAAATCTGATGTGGATTTTCAGCGAGGGATCCCTCCAAGGCCTTACCCGCAGCCAGAAGGTCTGGGATCTGCATTCGTTTGGTTAATTAGACCTGAAACCACGCTTTGATCTCGACCAAAATCGGAAAAAAGGGAAACTTCCAGAATGAATTATTTTAGCCCTAACCTATTTTTTCATTATAGATCTTTCCTTCCCATTTTTATCCCCTTTATAATGTTGTGAATGAAAATGTGTGTATGTTGCCCTGTGCGCGCGCACGTTTTACGTGTGTGTGTGTGTGTGTGTGTGTGTGTGTGTGTGTGTGTGCATGTGCGTTCGTGTGTGTGTGTGACCGCATTAGAGCGTACAATGACTGAGTTTAGGGTTAAGGATTTTGCAGTTAACCAGCTTCATAAGGTCAATGATGAAGGTAATTGAAGGCCACTTTAATCCACTCAAGAGGCCTGACAGAACCATTTACTCATGCCGTCTCACAAAGAAGGTACAGTTGGACTCAGATGAAAGGAAAAAAACAGAGGGGAAGATAGAGAGAACAAGACAGCGGAGGCTGGGGTGGTCTCCCCCTCACAATCTCATTTAGACATGCAAGAAATGAGGACCTGGTAGGAAAAATGTAAATGCAATAAAGCTTGGAGCCGAACATTTTGTACCACGATAATGCAATACCAACAGAGCTTGGATGGCAGTTCAGTGTTAGATAGTGTTGATATCAACACTGTAGTGGAAGTCCGAGGTCAAGAAAACTCCTGCAGGCAGCTTCATTCAAGCTAACCATGGAGCCCAGCCGCTGCAGCAGCGGGTAGGCAGATGTAAAAATATATCACAGGGCTGTGTTGTGGTATTTTAGATGCTGGCTGGGTTTAACTTCTATCAGATATGGTTAATAACATGACTGTGAGGATGGGTCACACAGGAGTGAGTGTGAGAGACAGGACAGTCACTAAGACATGTATTAAGCTTCCTGTTGTCACCGCCTGAGATATATCTTCAGACAGCCCTCTCCACTGGATTCCGTGTCATTCCTCTTTGAACGGTCAAACTGACGAGTTTATGCATAATTGAGACTTGTACTACGAAAAGGAGAATGAGGGGAGCGTCTCTTCTCTGGCTGTGAGTGGGGGGATGAAGGAAGCTGGTAGGGATAGGAGGGGGGAAGGAAAAAGAGAGGCAGCCTCTCTCCCCCCCCGGTCCAGAGGACGAGAAGGGCGAGAAGAAGGAAGAGGACTTGGAGGAAATGAGGGTGTTATCTGAGGTGGGGGGGTTAAGACAGCCGGGGCCAGGAGGAGCCTTTCTGGATCTCCCCATCGAGCCCAGCTACACACTGAGCCCCCTCGCTATCTCCACCGAGGCGGGCCTGCGATGAGCTCTGGGGACTGTAAGTGAATTAATCCCTCTGGTCTACTCGGAAAATTAATTTACTCTCTCAGTTGCCGCTCAGATTCATGTGAAGACGATGGAAAAGGACTTTGATGGAGGAAGACGGCGCTCTCTCTGCTATTTCAGTGTAACCAGCTAATACCACATTATCAGGCATTAGATCAACTGTAGATGGCTGTTATGATGGCATCACACCACACGGCATTTATGCATCTCAGTATGGTCACTACGACCACCCAATTAGTCAACTGAAGGAAAAATATTGTGCAACTATTTCAATGATTAAATGGTTATTTTTGTCATTTTTTTTAAAGCAAAAATCCCAGACATTTGTTTGCTCTGGCTTCCCGGACTGTGGGTACAGGCATCTCTTACCATCTTTCACATTTTATAAACGAAACAGTTAATTGATGGGTAACCATTAATTGTTATTTGCAGTGGTCTCTTAATCAGACAGAGTAAGATTGTGGTGCTTGAAAGTGTCAGTTCAGATAAAATACATACACATGAATACTTCAGATTTTACCTCCTGTAGTATCTCTCACAATATCTGGTTTCTGTTTGCCCAAGTTTAGTTTGGTTGAGTTTAGTTTAGTTTAGTCGGAAGGAACTGGATTGAGGAAATAAAAAATAAAAAACAGTGCTGTTTACAGCAATGAAATATTACATCTATAAAGTTGAACAGCAACACCTCCTACCAGATTCAGCGCCCTGTTACCCTCTGATCCTCAGATCTGGCTGTGAAAAGATTTGATCATTTTCAGGAGAGAAAAAAAGTCACTGTGATAAAGTTTGTATTTGTAGCGCATCAGTACCCTTTAAAATTGTACAAACTCACTTTTTTATCAAGCGCCATGCATTATTCCCCCTAGAAATGAACTAAAATGTTGAATAACACTCACAAGGTTAAAGAAAAAGTGAGAAAAAAAAATCCGTCCCTTTATCCAGAACCGTGCCAAAAGTTAATCTGAGATCAACTCCCTCTGTTCAGGTTTCATGGAACTCCATTTACTAGTATTTTTGCGTAATCCCGCTGACAAACCAACCAACAAACGGACCCAGACGAAAACATAACCTCCTAATTCAAACACATTAATCCACCACGTCAACCAGATTTCCTGAATCATACTTTATTTCCTCACCGGCACCTGAAATGACACCAATGCAGTGCTGCTTCAAACCCATGGTTCTGGTCAGAATCCCTGCATTATTACAGAATACGTTTTCTTCCATTATCTCACACTCGCTGGGATAAAACCACTAATTGCCATGCACTATTCTCACTAGTTAAAGATTCGGGCGATGCTGTGTCGTCCGAGGATAGCCTAACTTCACTTTTTTAAAATATCTTGCGGGCTAATACAAAGGGGTTGCCATCAAATACAATAAAATATGCCTGCAGTAACAAATCCTGAAATAAGACCATAAAATTCCATATGAAAGTCCGAACTCGCTCTCTGTGGGCCTCTTCTTCTCGGCTTTCTCACCATCGCTCCATCCCCTCCTGTACGTGGCCAATTTAACTTGCTCCTCTGTGCTCCATTTCTCAGATGTAGATCAAACTCACACAACAAATGTGTCTCGCTCTAATCTCCCATTTATTTACAAGGGATAGCCCCTAACCCAAGCACGCGCACGCACTCACACACGTGCATGTCCCCGCACACACTCGCGCCGACGACGACTTAATGACAGTGAGTGAAATAATCATCCGCCTCGCCTGTAGCACTGCGGGCTTGAAGTTGACCCCCTGCCCTCAGACACACACACACACACTGGTCCACACGTACACACAAGCAGCGGGGCCCTCTCCTCAGGCCCATACGACCAGCCCTCGATGAATACAAAGGATTGTGGGGATTAGCCAGACATTTGGTCGGGCATTGTTCTGGCTTACTAAATGAGGTTTGGCCGGTGGCAGCCGGCACGGGGGCCGGGTCCTGCGTGAGGCTGAGGCAGAGGTAGCGGCCGCCCCTCGGAGGAAGAGTGATAATTACCTCTTCCTGAGAGAGATGACAGCTTTGGCCTCTGCGTCCCTGAATCTTGGACATTAGCAACTGAATAGAGAGCTTTCATACTGTATATCATTTTAATCTTTCATGTTCAGATCCAGCAGATGGCTTATTACTGGCCTGGGTGAGGAGGCAGCTAGGGAGACAAATGGCCCGTGTCTCTTTTAAGGAGGGATGCCGGGGAAATGGCATTCATATAGGGCAAGAGCAGCGGATAATTGTATATCTGGCTGTTTGGAGGTGCAGCGCTGCTCACACACTGCCAGCCTATAAATCATAAAACTATTAATCTTAGACAAATCCCACTCGGAAGGGTTTGACGGAGGGGTAGTGAGTTTGGAAAAATGAGATCCATCCAAAGTATGAGGGTTTCTCGTATGACATGCATGTTAAGTCTCCATGTGTGCTCGCGCAGCTGAATACATTGTCATTTGTTTACATTTGCATTTAACCTTCTTCCGCGTGAAAAAACAAATCTGCAAAACGAGCATGCACTGTACATATACACTGTAGCCATCCTTTTATTCACCATATATATATGTATATATATATATATATATATATATATATATATATATATATATATATATATATATATGTATATATATATATATATATATATATATATATATATATATATATATATATATATATATATATATATATATATATGACCCGCTTTTGAGTCACTTTCATCACTTTTTAAATGGTGTTTCATGTATTCAGATCTGACAATTGACTTATTCATGTTTCTTGAGTTATTCATTATCTGATAATGAATATTAACTGTGTGGATTGCTGCGGGGGACGGCACTACAGGACACAACTTTTGATGCGATCACCAGAAGAAGTCAGCAGTGTAAATCGTCAGATGCTGTCCAGAGATGATGCACGGACTCCAAAAAGTAATAAAAGTCTTGAAGTGCCTGATTTCTTATCATTTGGGAAGGTGCGTGTGAGCAACATCAGATTTCTGTTACATCTCGATGTACTTTGCATTTAGAGAACATACCACATTTCTCTCCCTCTCTCTCTCTCTAGCCGGCTGTCTCTCCATTGACATCGCCCATCCAAAGAGAAACAATACGGTTTCATCTCTGCGCTGACAATGATGCATGAGCCTGATGGGAAACACTTTTCAGGTGTTGTCATTATAAAGCCATTTTTTTTCCATAGGCCCCATGTGAAAGAAATACAAAGACAGGGCCCAGAGTGTAATACTCTAATATCTCTGAAGCTTTTCATTGGCATCTGTGGAGCCTCGGCTGCAGGATTGTCTCCTTTTCAATTACCTGATCTTTTCAACTCGGTGGGAAATGAAAAATGTGCAGCGCGGTTGGAGCTCCGAAGCAAAAAAGCCTTCACACTTCTCTCTCTCTCTCTCTCCCTCTGTTTCTCCCTCTCTTTCATTCTCTCCAGTCATCACTCTCACACATGTTGGACAGGTTGCAGTGAGGGCCAGTGTGTTTGTTACATGGTAGTTAGCGTGTGTCCAAAATCAACCCCTTACTTTTGAACATAAACAGTCAAAAAACACCAACAACGCCATATTAATTTAGCGTTGATGCTAACCACAGATCACTGCTATGGCTAATGTGCTGCACAAGCATCCAAACTTTTTTGACGAATGGTTTCATTCACTCACTGAGACTTTTTTCTGGGCTCAACATCGACTGGGGCACCTCCAATTTCTGACTTCACTTCTCCTGTCCAGCTGCATTGCTAAAGACATTGTGCAGTTCTATATTTATCAAGACAAGATGTTCTAATGTTTGTCAGTGACACGGAGCTGGGAAGAAGGAGGGAGGAGAAGGAGCTGGTTATTAATAAAATGATTTGCCAAATGAGTCATGCTAGCGAGACGGTTTGAAGAGGGCCAATGTGACATCTGCTTTGAGCTCATCCTGATATCCTGATTACACCAGTTACGACATGTGAGTCATGCTCAACACAGCCTGGTTTATTCATCAAAACAATCAGGAAACAAAGTGATTCAGCTGATTCATTTAGCCTGGAGTTGCAGTGTTCAGCCACAATTACAAATCAATCTCCACTCACAGCCATACCTTCTGCTTTTAACGTATGTTATGCAGAACGCCCCCCAAAAAAGAAAATACAAACCTATAAATGATTAATTCCACTATCACCTTCACTTATGTCCCACTAGTATTGTGTGAATCTGCCCAGACCCTGTCCCCTGTATTTTTCTTTTTTAAGTATTTTGCTGTGTGTGTTTGGGATGTTTCTGGCGTCAGCGATTCTGGCTGGTTGCACGACAACCTAAAATGACGCAGCCCAGTCGCCAGAATAAAATGCTGGCGTTTTACATTTCTGCAAATAACCGGTATGTTTACACGTGTATATGTCGCATTTACCATGTCAACATTTCTTCATTTTTTGGGGGGGGGGGGGGGGGGGCTTTTTTATGGCAGGAATGACAGGAAACAGGAAGCGAGAGGGGGGGTGACACGAAGCAGAGGGCCCCCGGTCGGACTTGAACCACCGGCTGCTGCAGTGGGGACAAGGCCCATGAACATGGGAAGCCCGCTGTACCAACTGAGCTAATGGGCGCCCCCATATTAACGATTCTACAATATGTGTCATATCACGTTCACATTACAAGTATCTGAACTGACTTACATGTCAGGAAATGGGGATGGCAGTTGCGTGGCCGCTGATGGCTGCCAATCGAAAGATCATTTGTAGCCGTTAAACCCCTGGATACATTTAACTAGGGTTGAGTATGAGATTCTAACTTAATATAATTATAATTAAACAACATCATGGTATCACTTTCTCACAGGTATATACATTTGTTACTGATATTATTAATAATCATCACAATGAAAGTAAACAGAGGGTTGTTTGGTTAAATAAATGCTTTGTTATAATATCTCCTAAATATTGTCTTCTGACGGACATGAAACGTGAAATGCATTTATTTTTGATAACACTAAAATGGTAGAATTTAATCCTGTAAATAAGCAAACATAAACGGTATGATAATTTTCAGTTTTAATACCCCTGTATACCATAAAACGGGTATATTGCCACAACCTAACACTAACCAGACAACAGAACACTTTCCAGCAGCGTTAGTGATGATAACTTTGACCAGATGTTGGGATCAATTTGCAGCCGAAAAACCAGGTACTCTTAACCAGACATAGGGACAACATCTGGCTGTGTTAGTGGTAACAGAACAGAACAGTAACAAACCAAGTGATTTTTGTGTCTACACCTAACCACACTATCAGCACAGTGACATACTTATTACTGCAAACTGAAGGAAAGGAAATGCAAAGTCTTAACCTTGTTCTGCTGAAACACAAATTGGCTTTGTGCTGATTTTGGGGATTAGACTCAACAATCAACTATCTTTCTTGCTCATTGCGTTTTTAACTTCACAGCCACCAACACATCCTGCATAGTAAGCTTTTAATATTTACAGGCGCACAGGAATGCATGGTATATCAGACATGCAGTATGTAGCCCAGTGGTTTACCAGCATCACAGCCCAGCAAATGCATGACAAATATTTGGCATCAGATGAAAAAAAAACAGAACATAGGTATGTATGGTGGAAATTAACTGTGGTCGTTTTGTAAAACATGCTCTCTCCTTTTTTCTTTTTCTGAAAGATGTGGAGCGCGAGCGTCTTTTAGTGAAACGTGCATCACCATACAGAAAGAGAGCATGCTTTACACCTCTGCAATCCGCCACCAAAGACGCTGCATGCTGATTAGGGGCAAATAAAGTGAGCTGCGTCTTTTGATTTTTAGCGGAAAAACAAAACTGTGACAAAGAGAGCCTCGCTCTCTGTCTCGTCAGTGCTCCCTTCAGAAACAAAGAGAGATTTGAGATTTCAAAGTCGCATGCAACCGCAACTGCATTGTCTTTTAACAGTGGTTCGAGTTCAAAACCTTGCGGCTCGTTCGATCGCGGCAAAGCGAATTCACTACACAGGGTGCACGCAGGCAGATGTGAGGGGAGAGCAGCTTGGCCTACTCTCCGCGGAACTGCCAGAATGTGATGAAAAAAAAAATACAGCTTGCTCACAATAAATAGCAACATCTGATAAATATGGTACAATCATTATTTTGTTTGTGAATTTCTAATGACTATCCCAATAGCCTCGTTGTATCTAACTGGGAAAAAAAAAAAAAAAAAAAAAAAAAAAAACGATGAGTTCTACTTTAAACTAAACAAAACAGGCCTGGAATAAACACATCAGTCAATTTTGCATATTGATAATATTATTTTGCTTTTGTTCTTTCCCTGCTGCTGCTCCTGCCTTCACATGCCATTGTTCATGTTAATTTAATACCAAACAAGTCATTTTATTTTAACTATGGACTCTCCCTTGTGACTAATTACTACTCGACTCTAAGTGATGTTTTACCCCTAGACAATAAAGAGGGACATGCTGCTTTCACACAATGAACCGATACATTTAGCCTGTATAAAAAAAAAACCGCTCCTGTTGGAGTGATTTGGCTGACAAATCAGCGAGCGTGTGAGCCAGTTATTCAGATCACAGTGTGTAAAGGTTACCTCCTACTGTTTGTCCCTCAGATCTGAGGGACAAGCAGGGAGCCTGCTGGCTGCTCGGCCTGCTCGCTGGCTGAGTTTTCAGTCTCCTGTGTGCGAGTCATTAGAGAACTGCAGCAGCAGGAACCGTAGGATGTCTCTGGTCGACGGTGCGATCCAGCAACGACTCTGAAACAGAGCAGGACGGTGGAAGTACAGCAGATCATGGAAACAGAACAGGACAGAAAGGAAGAGAGTTAGGTACGGCACGCCTCATTAGCACTATCCCAGAGGTGAGGGGAAGGGGCAGGGCGGGCTTCCCACTGGCCTCTCTGTGACTGATGATGTCATCAAACTGTTCCCATTTGTGAGTGGGATTGAAGTGGAACAGCTGGAGCGGGGTTTCTGCAGGTGACCCTTTAATCATGAAGCTGCAGGCCTACCACCTAAAGGTCACAGCGAACTGCTCCATCGCACTCAAAGAGGAAAGACACAGAGAGCATGCTAGCATGAAGCATGAGGTGTGCAGGTCCAATCATACCAAATATGAGGGGGCTCTGCAACGAACTGCCTCACACACACACACACAGCTGGCTCTGATGTGCCATCATCATCATCACACGTCCGACAGATCGGAATCAATGGGGACTACATTCTGGGGATAAAATCAAAGGCCGAGGTTGGAGGGTTGACATTTGACCCCCTGTCACTGTGGAAACTATGTCAGGGATTTCCTTAATTGGGCCACAGTCACTGTAGCTCACAAAAGCTACACAAAGAAACAATCATATCGCAAAAAGATAAAAACGCATATATGTGGAAAAGAACCTAGAACCTGCTTCAAAAGCACAGGGGGAGTGGTGTGAGTATGTCATCGTGTGTGTGAGTGACAGTTGGTGTATGTGTCATCCAGGCTTTTAGGAGCGATCATGAGGCGGAGAGGGGGCCACATGTTACCAAAAGCATCGAGCAGGTGTTCTCACAATTGTCCTCAGATCAGCTGACAACTGTTGCTCTCAAAGCACTGAAGCCAGTGAAATAAATGCTGTGTGTCCTTTTAAGTATTCCAGCCGTCATGGCCTCCTCTGTCTCGCACCCTCTAATGCTGACAGTTGCCAGCGATAGAAGACTGTGAGTAACATTATAACAGCCTGCTAAAAAAACAAAAGGCCCGGTGAACGCCTTCCCTAGGTGAAGAGCGATCAGGGCCAGAGCGTTGCAGCGGCTACATGTTTGAAGGCTGCTGCTCTTCGGTGAGCCGCCAACTCCTCCATTATTCACATCGCTCGACTCTTCCCGTGGCCCCGCTTCATGCCCTGACAGCGCTAATCGCGGCCGCTGTAATTGCATGTGATTGAGCCACGCCAACTGTCCCGTTTGATACGGGCCCAGACTGAGACCTCTCACTCAGCTCCCCGGAGGTCAAGGGGTCGACTGACGCAGACAGACACGCACAAACCGTCCCCAGAGCACGGGCAGGTGACGGAGAGATGATGCCAGATGATAAAATGGACGCAGACATTCAGTCAGGCGGAGGGGTGAGGAGAGGAAGAGTTTTCAGAGAGGAATGGAGCGAGGACGGGTCAACAAGGTCGGTGAGGGCGATGGTGATTGATTGGATACATCACCAGGTAGCTATTTTAGGTTTTAATCAACCCTCCAAACACCACACACATGCACAAGCAATAAAATGTATGCACACACACACACACATAAGGCGTGAAGTGCACAGCAGAGGACCAAGAATTCCTTTTAGCTATGTTTGGATTAGAGAGTGCTGGTGCAGACAATGCCTCACTGCCGCAAATAAATGATATAAAATATATCATATCTTATGTCATATTATATCTTATTATTATACATGTGGTTAGGAAAATCAAGTATCAAGTCAAAAATCTGCTATTGGCATATATCTTGATAAGATCAGGCCACTTCCCAACACCTTATCTGACCTTAAAGATGCATTAATTGATTTTTTTTATTTCTTTTTTTTGCCTCTCTGGGACGGCAGAAACAAGCTGTAAACACAACATTCATTAATCATCATCTTGTAAGTTGATAAAATGAACTTGTTAGCAGAGAACCGCTGAGTTACAAATCCAGCAGTTATTGTAATATAAGCATCGTTTCATGTTGTTTTTTCTAATTGCCTGGCAAAAGTGAGTCAAATACTCACTCTCCTTTTACCTCAGTTTTGGTCTCCACCAACTCCTGAGTGCTCCACTAGCTACTTTTTTGGTGCTGGGCAGGCCGCATACACTGCTGTTATGTGGTACTTTATCATTAAAAAACTTAATTCTACAAAGATTATCAACATGAATGAACATGAGCATTCTGTACAGATATTCATGTTTTCCAAAGGATCAATTGTAAGCTTGACACCTTTTTTAAAATAAGCATGTTAGCAATGCTCAAATCACCTGCCTAACTACAGCCCTACAGAGACAATAGCATGGCTGGTGGGAGCCAGGCACAAGATGGCTGTCATCCAATATCGAGACCGTTGGTGCACAACCGTGGCTCGAGTTGATGCAGTGTGTCCCACACCATTGGCAGCCATTGGCGGCAGGTTTTTGGCCTATAGAGCATGTGGAATTGGCGGTGCACCCGTCGGGAGAGAAATCACTCTGATTGGTTGTTCCACTAAGGTTAACATTGGACAGGAAAAAAAAGAAAACGGGACCTTAACTCAGTAGCTCTTATGTAGATGATTTCACCTATGTGGTGCAGTTTCTCCCTATGATTTGCCTCTGCCTCTTGGTCATTGCCATTTGCAACTTCTTATCAGACATATTCTCGATTAGAACTGGCTACATTAGCGAGAGCGCTGCTTTATAATAACAACAGTTTGTAACTCTGCAGTTGCGAGTCCTCCTGACTCCCGACTGACAAATGCAGACTACCACTACCTGGTGGTCTAGAGAGACATTTCCTCTCATGCATTCGGCCGTCGGCTGTAGTCTTTGAGGTATGTTTAAGTGCTTCGGTCGTGACACAAGCAGCCTCACTAGAGCTTAAAACAGTCTTTGGTCCAACCTATGTACACGGTTATTACTTATATAAAGGAAAAATAAGAAAGTTGTAGTGTAGTCCTACTTTATAGATGTTTGTGGTGTTCCTTTTCATCTCCGGCTGATAAATACATCCCGTCTAACAATGTATTTTCCACACAGCAAAGAAAAACTTTATTCGTGACTCTTGTGTACCCTTTCGCAGTGCATCAGATAACAGAGCTAATCCCAGCAGCTTCTGAATATCAAAGAACATTCAAAGTTACAACAGGTCACCGTGTTAGCCTTTAGTCAAATGGCTTTCTGTGTGACTTTAAGAGGCCAACTGTCCCATTTGATAAATGAATGTAAGCTTTAAAGCGTTCACTGTCGTCCAATTAAGATTCAGATAATGTGTTTGTTTTATGGTTATGAGATGTAAATATAATCAGGAGCATATGTGTTGTTTGTAAATCAGTGCAGTTTAATGCACCGAAGGCAGGCTTTTGTTGTAGCTCTTTTCACACACACAGAGACAGAAACACACACACACACACACACACACACACACACACTTCACCCGGTATTGCATTCCTTCAGGAGGCAGGTTGGACACATCTCACTGTATATCTTTATCAGACTTGAGCTGCATTATCATAATTGTCAGCTCTTACTGTATCTTGTCTCTTTAACATCATTTTGGTTGTATTTTTAGATCTGCAGCCTGCTTGAGATTCAACACGGCTAATTAAATAGACAGAGGCGCTCACCATGCCAAATAAACTGATGTCTTTTCCCAGGAACTCTCCAAAGACTGTCAGATGAACCTAAACACACACACAAACACACACACAAACAACACACACACACACACACACACACACACACAACCCTTCAAAGCAAACGATCCCGCCAGCAAGAGATGCAGAATCCGTCCTGATTACGACAATTGTCACAGACTGACCAGTGAAGTTCTGAGGAAGCTTAAAGGGATGATTACTGCAATAATAAAAAGTTTACCTGTCTTATAAAGACGGAGGGAGACAGTGAGAGGAACGGAATGTGTTCGTAATTGAGTGTGTTTCAGTGTGTGCGTGTGTGTGTGTGTGTGTGTGCATGTGTGTGTGAGAGAGAGAGAGAAAGCGAGAGTCAGCGAGATAATGACCTGCGTGATTGATAATCGATGGCCTCCCTCTCCTCTTGTCTCGTGTTTCTGTTCTAGGGTTGTGTTTTAATGTCGCTCCTGTGCTCGCTGACCTCATTAAAGGATCTGGTTACCCTCAAACAGCTTTTTAATTTAGCCTAATGATTTTTTGCATAATAGATCAGATACTTGGTAAGCCCCGGGGAGCAGCCCTCCTCTTCAAGGTGCCTTTATAGTGAGAGGAGCCGAGGTTTGGGAGGTTGTTATTGTGCTATACGTGTTTTTGCTTAATTCCTGTTTTTTTGTTGTTGTTGTGTTTTGTTTTTTTTTCTTTAGCTGGTTAGCTTCTTATTAAATGTCTTTGTTGGTAAATGATTGTGTCTGCGAAAAACCCCGAGCCCTCCTCCCTAATTCTCATTTTCTTTCAACCAGACTGAGCTATTCTATTGAAATGTACCACTTTCATTCAAACATTCGGGCAACACATCTGAATGTCATTCACCTGTCATCACCCGACAGCCTAGAAAAGTCTAATTAACTAGATTCTTTTTTATAGATTTTCTTTTTTTCTTTACATTGTATTGCACTTATTGGACAGATGCTTTAGTGACCCTAGTAAGTGCGTTTAACCTCAAAAGAAACCAGAGCTGTGTGTCATCAAATATAGGAAGTGCGTCCTCAAAACAGCTGAAAGTGTGTGAGAGAGTAACATAACAAGTGATTTTTTCTGTACAAGATGTGAAATCGAAATGCTACAGCGAGGGGGTCCTCTCAAAAGACATCCAAGATTTTTTAAAACAAGCAGATCGGTTTAAATTGATTCTCACCTCGGTTTAATGCGATTAATGTCTGACGCTCCACCACACTGTAGTTTGAAGTCAACGAGGTCCTTTCACAACAAGCACAGCTCAACAAAATCTGTTAGTGACAGAAGGTAAAAAGGGAAAAACAGAGAGAAGGGTATTTTAAAAGGCTAAGTCTGGTGCTGTTCTGTTTCTTATGTATTGCCAACAAATCCTGTGGAAAGACCACAGCACACCACAGTAATAGTTGGTACGGGCTGCATGATATTGGAAAAAGCTGCCATTGTGATATTTTGGCTGTCGATATGAAAGAACACAGGAATTTCCTCCAGATTAGTTGAATAGGTCTATTTGGGGAGAAAAAAAAAAAACATGCATTCAAGGATAATTGGGCTGATTTTTGGGGGGAGTCCATTTCATCAAACAACCAAATTAGGGCTTGCTTTGTTTGATAAACTGATGAAGAATGGTTGTGATTGGTGGTTCGCTGCGCACGCAGAACCTGCCTGTCACTCACAAGCAACAAACTCCCATGCATCCATGAAATCTTAAATTGGGCAAAATTATGTAAAATGAGACAGTTGCTTCTTGTAGATATGTGATGGAAAAAGAGAACAGTGTGAGCTTTCTTTTTGTTTTAAAGCAGCATAAAAAGTTGTAGAGCAACATGTTTGAGTTATTCTGCTCTACTTGACGTTGTTGAACCCGCGATGTGATTATTGCGGAGGTGCGAGTTTCAGTGTCGATGCTGAAACCTGATGCTGAAATTTTGCAGCCCCGAATTTTGTCATGAACCGTGCCTTGTTGTCATAAGTGAGAACTTGCATTTGGTGCGCTGTTCCATCTTGTCCCAGAAATGTAGAATACAATGATTTGATTCTCCTTTTCATCTTATATCCGACTGAATGCAGTGTAATGAAAAGATATCTAATGTTCAATCTGATAAACATTAATGTTCTCTGTAAATATATGTAATAAGGAATTTGATGCCTGCAACAGATGAAGTGAGAAGAACCACAGTGTCGTCACATTTTAAAACCAAGGCTGTAGTTGTAGTTGACCGCACACATTGTTCTGACGACGTACATTTTCACGAGCAAAGAACATCCACTGAAATTGAAAAATAGTTAATGCACTATTTACTTCTGTTTGGGTAACATTTGCTGGAAACTAGAGGGCCTAGCTGCTCAAGACAACTGCTTTCACTGAGACAGAAATCAAAACTGTATATTTGTGTTTTCGTTTTTTTCATTCTTTGAGTAGAAACATATGAGTTTGCGTGCCGCAGGCTGCAGTAATGATTGAAAGTCTGACTAATACGCTTTTGGTTTTGGTTTTTTGATGGCATTTGTTGACAGTAACAGAAACATATAATAATATAATATAACAAATGTGCTAGAAGTTTGAGATTTTTGTATGCAATTTTGTATGATTGATCTTCTTCCATACAAACTCCAAATAAACACAGAAAATGATTGCTTTCTTTCTTAAAAGCCTTTCATGAGCCCTGAGTTTAAACAAAAGTTAGTGTGAGCCGTTGTTAGGGTAAGCTTTGTCTGTCTGCATCACTTCACACGGTAAACAACCATATCGTAAGCGATAAAATTATTCACAGCGCTCAATCTCAGGTTCATATGCATTCCTCAGTGAAATGTCTTGGGAACGTTAAGTATGCAGAGCTCATACAGTAGCGTCCTCGTACACACGGTGAATGAACTGTCACACACAAAAACCCGAGTGATGAATGGAACTCAAAATCAATTTTATACAAATGTCTTGGGAGGGATCCATCCCCTCCATATATAGCGGACCGAACTGTAGTCTGAGACACCAACACAAACACATTCCCTTCCCACACCCACAACATGCGCAGCCAAATCCACAGCCGCGCACACAAACACACACACAAACGCAGGCAGTGAGCGTGAGGGGAAGAGACAGCCTCTGTCCCTGATCAGCAGTCACCCAGGCCTCTTCGTCTCGACATGATCACTGCCTGTCATTAGTCAGTTACTCTGTGAATTATTTAACCATGCACATGTTTGGAACCGTCTAAACACACCAGACACAACGCCACGCAAAGTGCTTTCATGCGCCGAGCGACGCGCTGACACGCTCTCAGAAAAATCGGACTCTTGGAATGAATGAATAAGTAAGGCGGGGAAATAAATAAATAAGCGAAACAAACAAAAAACAAGCTTGGATGGGGCTGGGGAGGGGGTGGGTGGGGGGTGAGGGGGGGTTGCTGAGCAGAGGAGGGGGGGGATGACGGCGTAATTTAGCGCTCGACTTCAATCCCAGTCAAATTAAAAGGGAATCTTAATGCATGTGTCTCTCCCAGCATTGATGTGTTCGCTCTGTGATATGGCGCAGAGATGGTAGAGGCAATATGCCTGACAATCTATTCCCAGACTGGCCCCGCTGCCACTCAAACTAAGCAGAGCGCTACTGTAGCTATTAGACAGGCTCTTTTGGGGAACTGATGGCTTCATAGTGGAAGGGAAAACTATCAGGGCTCTTTTGTGCATGTTTATGTGTGTCTGTGCACGTGGATGTGTGTGTGTGTGTGTGTGTGTGTGTGTGTGTGTGTGCGTGCGTGCAGGCTTACGCACGTATAATGGCCTAGAATTGTCTTGTGTTTCTGCATCTGTATTTTCGCCTGTTAGGATGCTTAGCCATGCATGTATGTATATATGCGTGTTGAGTACGGGTGTCAGAACTCAGGGGCCTTGTAATCAGCCTGACAAGGCCATTCCCCAACGCTGAGGCCTCGGCAGCCGGAACTTAAGACAACATCGCGCACAAAGTGGGTAAACAGTGTTTGACATGTTTTCAATATGGTTACATTAGAACAAGCTGCGTTTGATTGAAAAGCTAATATTCAAGCGATGCAAATCATCAATCATGGGAAAAGGCCTATTAATTATTCAATAAAACAGTCTAATTCAAGAATCAATGTAGGGGAAGCGGAGAGAGGGATGAGGGGGCTCCCAGCAGAGAGAGTGAGGGAGAGAGAGAGGGAGAGAGAGAGTGGGTAATATAAAGGAATAGGGAATTACCCCTATCTCTCTGAGCTGTGGCCCATCTCGTCCCGAGCTGTCAAAAACAACTGCCGCTCCCGCGTTTCATCTCGGCAAGTTTAAAGACGACTTTGGAAACACTTCATTTTCCTCGCGAAAAACTCGTTAGGTCTTTGTTCCTCATTAGTTCATCTTCTTTTCTCCGTCTCTGTCTCTGTTACTCCTCCTCTGTTGTCCCCCCCCACCTCCACCCCTTCCCCATATCAGTCCTTTCTTTTTTCTTCGAAGTCATCGTTACGGCTTTTACGACCGCCTGGCTAGGGCGTTTTGAAGTTTGGCATTGTGCCGTCTGATCTCTGGCAATTACAACTGGGCCAAATCTCTTCCTTGGGAATTCATTATTTACGTTCAATTAAACAAATTCATCAGCGGTCTCCTCTGTAGAATTCGGGGCGTGTAAGTGGTCGGCTGTAACGAAGCCGGGGCACAGACCAGCTCAATCAGCTCTAATACAAAGACTTGTAGTGTTTCCTCCAGCCAGGCCCCCCGGCCCCCAGCACCTCAAAGGTGTTTTCACAGGCTTCATTAGTCACTGGGGACTTCTAAAGTCCAACAGTACACCCACTTCAAAGCTCATTAGAATCTATTATTAATGAATTAATTTCCAATATCTTTGATAGACCTAGGCTATCGTTAAAAGTTCTGGACCGAGAGTTAACTTCATTCGAACCTCATTTGGATGCTGGTGTCTGAACTTCCACTGGAAGACTTTTTTTGCAGATAATTTGGGCCATGCAGCGCCTCAGCAGCTCTATCGGCTGCAGCGCTGCGAACTCTCCACTCTCTCATAAAACTCATGAGGTGTCTATGAGGCGTTTAAAGCCCCTCAAACCACATGGCCACAGCTGGCCTATCTGATAACAACGGTGCGGTTCAGGAACAGGACAAAAAAAAAGTCAATAGGAAGTGGTTGTGGGGTAAACAGGGAACAGCGAGCAGAGGAGGGTTGTCTGCGTAACCACAGTCGCACAAGGTGTCAACCAATTTATACACAAGCTCTTATCACGTTAAGCTGCTGTATACTCACTAACCCCACTACTACGACACATTCTCCTGTTTGAGAGGCGTTTGCTCAAAAAACTATATTGACAAAACTTATATTAAACTTATAAACTTGTATGGACATCACATAAGAAAGTAATCATTTATCGGCCAGGTATGGACAGGAGGAATGATGTGGGCACCTACACTCTTTTAAGACAGAGTTAAATATTTGTGAACGTCACTCTCAAAGATGTTTGTTGTCAGAGAGTTGGGAAGCTGGAAGATACTGAGTGACGGACCAGTACATCGTTGATTTGATCCTTTTTTATTGACCGATGCCAGCTGTATCCTTTAAGACATCTCAGCATGAATTTTAAAGCATTTATCATAGTGACTTAGAGTGACTTTATGTGTGCGCTTTTTGACGATCTGTTAAATGATTGCCACGCTTTCCGACTAGTCTTTATGAATATGTTTTTATGTTTCGTTTTTTTTATTTTATTTATTGACTGCTGTATTGCTGATTGTGCTATATGTCCGTATCTCGTTGGTTAAAAAATAATAGAAATCTAAATCGCAAAAGACAGAACTGACACACTGAACAAGTTAAAGTGAAACTCTCGCCAAAAAGCAACCAAGGCTTTATTTGCGATTGAATATGAGTCAAACCTTTGTGTAAAAGCATAAATACGATGAAAGAGACACTTTTAAGATTTACCATAGTTTTATTTTTGGGCAAGCTAATTTTCAATGGGGTGCAGGGGCACTAACAGGCAGGAGAGTAATGGTGGACCGCTCCTCAAGCGTGCCTGTTAGGTCGCACTCTGGGATCGACACTTGTCTGCCATGACGGCAGCGTGCCGGAGGTGCTACTGCTAACGTGAGTTGTCCAAAAACCTTCTTTTTAGTAAACTCTGTGTACACAAACAATGTTCTCAATGCTCGTGTTCACGTGTAGAGACCCTGGTGATACTACGAGCAAAGTTTCATGTTGCGTCGAGCCTTCTTAGTGTTTTAAAAATAGCGATTTTGAAGCTAGCATATGAGTGCCCGTAGCACTCCATTGAAAATTAGCTTGCCCGAAAACAAAACTATGCTAAATCTTAAAAGTGCCTCTCTCATCGTAATTATGCTTTTACACGAAGGTTTTACTCATATTCAATCACAAATAAAGCCTCGGTTGCTTTTTGGCGAGAGTTTCACTTTAAACTGTGACATGAAAACAACATGCACTGGCTATGGCGTAGATGTCAGGTGATTTGAGACGATTAAATATGATCCAAGAAGTCCCATAAGAGTAAGAAATCCATTAGACTGAAATTTTACCAGATGCCAAAACAGTGAATAGTGGTTTATAATACTATAAGACTGGATTTTCATCATTCATGGTATCACTTTATTATGGCAACGATTGTGATGTAAACAACAGAATTATTCAGTTCAAGTTCAAAATTGACAAGGTACTGTATATGAGTCTTCTGTATTGGCACCCACACTGATCTGATTTAAATGAACGAGTGCTATCTGAACACAGCCTGAACCATGAAAAACTACTTGCCTAATCCCAACCACTACCTTCTCAACTTCATTCTAAATCGAACCCTAACAACCAAGCACAGTATGTCATTTCTGCCACTGGGTGCCCAGACAAAAGTTGCACCGGTAGTCTGATGACACAGTGAAGCAGCGTGGAATCATTTGTTGTTGTTGTTATTGCTGTTTCACAGCCACCATTGCTCATGAAAAGGTGAAAAAAATCTGACATGACTCAGGCAAAAAATGCTGACGGATGAAGTACTGAATTAAAGTTTTATTTATACATCAAGCCGTGTTTGCCAACTTCTCTCCTCATCCCCTCTGACACCCCCGAGGAAGTTATAGTGACAGGCAACCAAATGAAACCCATCATTACCTTGAGTAATGTTAAAAATATATAACAAAGGCCCATTGTTTTAGACATTTTAAAGCAGAAATGTTATATTCTTACTTTGCGTGGCAAAGTGTCCTGTAACAGGTGGGACAAAGAAAACACTATGTTTGTGAGTGACCAAACTTTACCACTAAGAAAAGGCACAGACACACACACACACACGCAGACTGTAGATACACTGACAGAATCAGTATAAATGCATGCTAGTTTCTTAAATAGTAGGGTCACATACACAGAGAGGAGTAAAAGGACAATCACAGAAAACAAGAAAGCACAAATTTGTTCTCTCTCTCTCTCTCACACACACACACACACACACACACGCACACATAACAGCACACACACACAAGGAGGATCATGAAACACAACACCAAGGGCCCTCTCTGTGCATGTTAAACAATACTCTGACTGTCAACAATCAGGCATAAATTAGCAGCCATGGCCTCTACTGTATTTATTCTGGTAATTACCTCCCAGGAGGGCACACACACACACACATACACACACACACATACTCGCAGACACCACAGCGTGGCACGACACACTTGCAGTGCACCAGCCCGTCGCCTCAGAGTGTGTGAGGGAGGAAGGGGGAGGAGGGAGGGGTCTGTAGACATCCCATCAACACTGTGCGCGAGTGTGTGCGCGCGAGCGTGTGTGTGTGTGTGTGAGTGCGCACGGAAACATATGCGTGCAAGAAGAAGAGTTATCCGTCCCTTTGATTGCACTCAAGAGCTTTAAACCATATAAATGAGTGAGCTGATAAAAGCTAATCATTCTCTTCCATTAGGGGACAGCAACCTCCGAGACAGATAGTGACTGATTGATTGACAGTTCTGAAAAGACTACAGATTCGGATATCAGAGTTCAATAAAAACTGACAAAGAAGAGTGAAAGAGCGAGACAGACAAGCAGAGGGAGAGAGAGACAGGAAGGAGGAGGATAAGAGACAGGAGAGTACGAGAGAGGGAGACGGAGCGAGACAGGGACACAGGCAATGACAGCCACATGAAATCTCATCTCCATTTTTGACAATGGGGGAACCATCTGAAGAGCAGAGAACAGAGGGAGGAATTTAACTGCTTTCATCTTGTCATAATTATCTCCAAGAAGCCACATGAAAGGGAAAATCTGTGTTTTTTGTTTATAAATTAGAGAACAAGGACATTTTCTGTGTCAACTTTGATGGCATTTTTCCTCTGTGCATGGTTGAACAGTCCTGGGCTAATGATCCCTTCTCTTCTTAAAGCGAGGGAAAAAAGCGCTGATGAAAATTGCAATAAGAACGACACTAAACACAATTTAGCGAATGAACGGAGAGCCGAAGTGTCATAATTCAGAGAGCATCATTATCAAAATTGCTGCAATTGTTGTGCACTCAGACGTCTGTGAATACATAAGTATCACCCGTTTTGTGAGCCCACCAGCGTCCGCTAAGACTCGCTGAAAACAAACTATACGTGCCCCATGTGGGGAGAGAATGCAGCGTGGCTGGCCCGGCTGTTAGTGGCTGAAGCAGGTTTTTTTTCTTTTTCTCTGAGACTCAAACATCATTAAAAAAGAGCCGGGGTCATTTCTATGATCCATGCAGTTGGGCTTTCATGGGCAGATCAACAAATGGAGGCTGTAACCAACGGCAACAGCGATCAATAGTTCCCCTTCAAGACAAACAGGAGCACTCTGGGTATCCATCAATCTCCACGCTCAGACAGGAAGTTAACCACAAACTTGAAATAATATCTACATGGGTTAGTTGGCGCCTCGTTGCCACAACAACTCTTCTAGTGACACTTAACATTCTTCTATCTGGCGCAAATGCTTTTTTCATTCTACTGATGAGGCTTTTTATATATATATATATATATATATATATATATATATATATAAACATGCAGCTAATCAATCAGTCAATCAATCAGAATCAGATCATCTGAATCCCAAAAAGAAAAAATCCACACCATGTCAATATTTCCAATTGTCCCTCATGCTTTCTAGAAATAAAGGTTCTGGAAAGAGACACATTTAATGGTATTTTTGCAATGCTTTAAACACCACAAGTAAAGGAAAACCTGGGGTAAGTGGGAAAAAGTATGTTTGTTAGTGGTGGTGGTGGTGGTGGTGTTGGTGGGGGCGGGGGTGGGGGGGGAGTTGTGTTCCTTCAATTGTGCTTTATCTCAGCATTTTTGTTTAAAACATTCTAAAATTATCAGCAGAATGTAAAGAAATAGCAGTTCTGACGTCAAAGACGTCTGTATCTTGTGTTACAGAGATATCTGGTTAGCATGCTAACCAGCTTGCCCCTGTCTAACATCGTACCTCAAAAAGGAAAAGTCCATTGGACGCCGGGTAACCTTCCTCTTCGCTCCTCTCCCATTAATGCCTCTCCTGTTCTTGCCTGAACCCATCATGTATGTGTAGCACCCAGAGTCAGAGTCCTGGCCAGAGTCACTGCAAATCACCTTTATACTGTATCCCTGTAGTCAAACTGGTCTTCGTGGTCTTGGACGGTGTGTTCTGTCCCAGTCCAGCCTGAAAACCTCCTCCTCCCAGCAGTCCAAAGCTCCCACACTAATGGTGTAAACAACACAAACACTCCCCCTGTATGTCAAGCTCCCAGTCTGGACAGAGTCGGTTAACAGGACTGTTAGCTGCATGGCTAACCGGCTGAACTAACTAACGTCAGCTACAGTTAGCAGCAGGTAGCGATTACCAGTGTTGGGCAAGTGACTTTCAAAATGTAATATAATACATATTACTAGTTACCTTCATTTTAAAGTAATATATTAGGTTCCAATTTTACTGTCTGTGCAGAGTAATATAGTAAGTCTAAACTCATTTTAGTTACTTTCAACAAATGGCCCAAACAACCCATGTAGAACAATTAAATAGCCGAGATCTTTTTAAATAAGCAAATGGCTTTGGACACAGTGAACAGCAGGCAGACAAAGGATCAAAGTCTGTATATCATGAGATAGGAATAAATATTTTCAATTGGAGGCTTAGTCATATGAAACACAATAGACCGATACCTTCTATAGTGTAGCCTTTAATGACATGACGGGACAAAAATCTCCGTTTTCTCTCTTCTTGTGCTAATTAAATTGCGCTTAGTGGATTATGTATACGCAGTGTGGACAGGTTCTTAAAAAAACAACACTGAATGCTTCACCTTGGTCGATAATGCAGATTGTAACACGTTATATGACATAACTGTAGTAACATATTACTGAGGTATTATTAGTAACACACTCCATTACCGCTAAAGGGAATTTATTACAGTGACAAAACGCGTTACCCCCAACACAGGTGGTTACTCAGGTGATACGCAGTCCCCTGTTTGTTTGCAGTATGAATCTGACAGTCACATATTGCACCTTTATGTAGGACACACATCCACTTACATGCATATTCACTGAGAGACCAGGAAAACACAACCCTGAGTCAACTGTCATGGAGATCCAATCCAGCGGTTCTTTTATAATCATCATTCCTCTATTTTAAATACTGTTTACATTAAGTATTACTCTAATGAGTAACACTGATACATTATCTGTATCCTCGAGGGGTCAGACAAGCATGTTGAATGCATGAACTGAAACATGATGAAACCCTTGTTGGCATACATGTTAACTCGCTTGCAGTCTTCATCTTCCTTTGTTTTTTCGTGCATTACAGCGTTTCTGGGCATGTTACTGTCACCTGTGGGTCTAAACACAGTCCCACCCATAAAAACAAAGCTTCTTAGTGTCTACTAGTGGTCGAAACTCCACAGTGTGCCTTTAATGCGGGTGACGTCTACACTTTTTTTTGAGTTGCTTATCGAATAATAAATTCAGTACAGCCAACTTGTGACGCACAAGCTGTTTCAGCTGTGAAGAATTGTTTGCATGTTTGTTTTGTTTTTTTTATATGTGTACTTTATCGGGAGTTTTTAGTTGAAATCTTGGCACAGTTTTCATGACTTACCATATGTCTTCATATCAGGCTTTGTGTTTTGCACACATGGGTTGCAGAGAAGCCTAAAATAGCCTGGCAGTTGCAGACAAACAGGAGCCTCAGAGTGGTTGTGTGAATAATGCAGACGTAGCAGTCACTCTGTTAAGAGACACGTGTTGCTTTCTTCACAGGAGCAGTTAAACAATTACAGCTCAATGTAGACTGGGAGTGAGACGAAGGTGGTCGAATCTGTCACTCAACTTTTCTTTGGAACTGCAATATACTACCTCTGCCAAGGAGGTTGTGTTTTCACCTGCGTCCGTTGATTGGTTGGCTCGTTGGTTTGTCAGCAGGATTATACAGAAACCACTGAACGGATTTCCATGAAACCTGGATGGAGGAAAACATCCAATTTATGTTAAAGTTATGTTATGTTGGATAAAGGGACAGATCCAGGATTTTCTTCTTTTTTTCACTTTCTTTAACGTTGCAAGACTGCAAGGGTTACTTTTTGAGGTTTTCTTTAATTTCTCAGGGAACAATGCGTGGATCTTAACGAAAAAGTACAGACGTATTTAGCTGGCTTGTATATCTATGAGTGAATACAATTTGAAGCAGAGACTTTTGGGCGTTTTGCTGCACTGTTTTTCACCTTGCTGAGTGTCCTCTTGGAAGGATTATCAGTTATCAATATTGGTTGAGAATATTGTGTATCCCATTTTCTTTTTTTCTTTTTTTTTTACTTGTTTGGCTTTGTGAAGTCCTGTAAACATTATAACCGACTTGAGGAATGTACCTTTGATATCTTGTTTCCAATGATTTACAAATTCCTCCACTTATAACAATTAATTTATTCTTAAAGGTCCCATATTATACTGTTTTTCATCAATTTCACACAGCTGTCAGAGGTCCAACAAATCTGTATTCGATATGTATTGCCCCAAACACATCCATGGTCCTGAACTCCAGCTGTCTAAAAGTCGCTCTGCTGAGCTCTGTTCACAGCACTCTGTTTCTGTGCCTGCACCTTTAAATGCTAATGAGCTGCGTCTGTCAACGCCTACTTGGGGAGCCTTGCCTGCTACGTCACTCTCAAGGAGGGGAAGCCCCTTATGCTAACGGTAGCATGCGCTAATGTTTACGGTGGATGTAACACTATGGCTCGCGGAGATTTTTTCGTTCAACCGAACCAGTTTGACCCAGAATCGGACCCAGAAGTAGAGGCTCCGGAAGAAGTACAGACTCTGCGGCTGCAGCAGGACGTTTCAGAATGGTTAGTGTGTCTGAATAATGTTATTTTGTGTGTATGTGTTGTTACAGCTACTGCCATGTAGCTAATGGCTAATAGCTAGCGAAAGCTGTGTTTGTCTCCAACACAGTCTCCAAACTGTTATACACTGTTCGCATCGTCTCTGTCTCCAGTCTGCACATGTTTCCAGACTTTCTACTGTGACAACAAAGCTCCCTCGTAATATTATTAACATTAAACTCGCTTCAAACGCCATTGCATAGCGGACCGAAGCGGAGCTAACTAGTTAGCCAGTTTCAAGCTGACTTCACCATACTCGTCGCCGTCGGCAACTGTAAATGCTATCAAACCGCGGCGACACTTATCGCTGGCTCGGGTGCAGTTGCTGGGTCCCGTATGGTTGGGACTGATCCTTTTAGGAGGGTCAGTGTCGAGGCAAAGCCAGCTTTGTATTGACTCTTGTTACTGAAGCAGTCCGACGTGAGGTGGTTAGCACACACATACAAGCTAACACGAACCGCAGCCGGCACGTTGTCATTAAAAATGAAACACGACCACTGTCTCTTCTGTTGTTCTGTAACTGGGACAGAATATAGGCACTTCTGTTGATTTATACACCAACAACAGAGCAATCCCAGTCGTACATTCGCCATTTTCTAACCGAGCGGAAAAAAATTGCGCCGTTTAGATAATTCCTTCGGGTGTGGCAAACCTTCACCTGGGGCGGTGCCACCAACCTAGGGGGACGCGTCTAATCTGTCGTTGACGTCACCGACAGACTATCTTCAACTGGCCTGTATAAGCACACATTTTCTAAAGGCGGAGAAAGCAAAAAAGGGAGAGGATGAACTTTTTTCATACCAGGGGTGATTGTAGACAGGCCGGGGATGCATATTATTGATAGAAAACCGCTCTATGGTGTATTTTGCATAATATGGGACCTTTAAATTATCTGTTTCCTAGAAGTGTTCTAGTTGATCGCATCTTTTTAACATCTAACTTTCGTCTATTATCAAAATTGGTCTTTGGATGTTCCTGTGTTCCCATAAAATATCCCAAACCATAAATTGATATTATAAACATCTGCAAAGATTTCATACACTTTTGTGGTGGATCTCCACTGAGAAATATATCCATTACAGTTTGGACCAAGCACTTCCTGGTCAGAGCCAGTGGTAACCAGCCCGAGCCCAAAACTAGTCAAGCCAACTTCTCCAATGCGCCTCCTTCAGTCTGCCAACTGCTGAGCCGTAGCAAAAAGGTATACCAAAGACACGCTTCATAAAAAAGCAGATCATCTATCACCTAAGTCACACACAAACATTCCTTCCTTTCTGACTGATTTCCAGTGCTAACGCTGTTAAATGAATGTATTTTCCCTCGGACAGCTGAAGCGTTGTGAGAGCTGCAATCAGCGTCTGGAGCTGCGGCCTTATGTGGCCGAAGAGGATATGAAGCTGAGCCAAAACATGCACGAGGCAGACCGGATCTAATTAATGTTCATTAAAAGTAAAAGCAAGGGAAACGGCCAGGTTCATTTCTGCTACTGTGATCTTGAAGCCTGATGACTCACAAAAAAACAACTCCGACCTCTATTTTGAGGCGGCTGTGGTGTTCTGCGCCGCTCGGGTTTAAAGAGGGCCCACGAGGACGGTCCAAACTGAGCCATATGTCCTTACACTCTGCACGTTAGGCAGCAAAATCTCTGGTCATCCATCACTGCCTTGTTAGAGAGCAGGGAAACAGGAGGTGGGGAAATTATTGGAGCAGCATATTGCGGGAATACCATCACATAGACTAAACTGAATGTAGATTTGCACAGATCCATGTTTCAGACTCAAGTAACCTCCAATCTTTCATACTGTGAGACTGAGAAATATCTGCATCCCTCTGTCCTCTCTGTCCTGGCTTGCTTTCTCCAGCCATCTGTGGCCCCTCTCACCTCTGACCTTTAGCAGAGGTCAACACAGGTCAGGCGTCTCAGGTTCGGCTATTGTCACAGAGAGGCGGGCAGCGTCTGTCTCATTCTCACACACTCAGGCACACGCACAGCTTTATCCGAGACATGTCTTACATTCAGAACATCTAACAAACTTTCAGAAGATGGCTGCCCCACAAAAATTACACTACTGCTAAATTCTGCTCTACCCTGACCAAAATAAACACACACACAGCGAGCAAGAGAGGATTGCACAGTGCAAGAGGAACTATCCAGAGACATCATGCAATATGTTTATCACTTGACTTGAGGCAGGGCGCGGGGGCCACGGAAGTCTGTGGGTGTTATACAACCAAAGAGAAACCAAAAACAACTCGGCAAAACACCGCCGGAAAGTTGTCCGCGGAAATTAGACAAACAAGCAGCCATGAACCAGCGAGGGAAAACGCTCAAGGTTTTCCTCTTCACTTGGCGGTCACGCACGTTTTGTTTCTCCGTCACCTCTTCGCCGCGTTTCCTCTTTCGCCTTAATTGCAGTTTACAGGGAAAGGGTAATCACTTGTGAAACAGGGCGTGTTATTTTCTCGCCCAGAGTGTGAATCCTAAGCAGGCCAATCGCCGGCTCCATCGCTCCATCTCTCCGCCGGCTGAATCCTAATGGCTGGATGGAGAGAAGGAGCGCAGGGAGCGGGGTGAGAGAGAGAGAGGCTGACAGCGGGGCTTGACATGGGCATTAAATCATGCCCCGAGGAATCCTCCATCCACGGGCTCCTGACAGCCGCGCTGTCATCACGGCCAGGCCACTTCCTATGCCTCTTGACAACACTGGAGCAGAATTAGTCAGAGCATCAGATGTAAATTGGCGCTGTTCAAGGATGATAATGAGCACCAAGATACATGTCGGTGTCACTGACGGGACGCCATCATGATTGGCTGTCCCTCACACCTCGCTCCATTAGGTCTAATGGTATTCAGGCCAGGTATGGGCGGAAGGCGGGAGCAAGGGGGAGGGGGTGAGCCGGAATGGACAGGGAGAAAGTTTCTGTTGTGATCAGTTTGTTCTATTTGTGCGCGTCGAACCCTGTGGCCGGATAGGGGGACATCTGCACGGGGTCCAGGCAGCCACTGCATTCAGCTGTCCACTGACTGACAGGCTGTCTTCTCTGTCCGTCTCCCTCTCACACACACACACACTCATATTATCCGTAACATTTACACATCTATTACACAGTTTATATATACAAAAACTACGCGTCAGTTACTCTAAATTCTGCCTCATAATGGTTCGTATCTTTATGTATCATGGTGCCACATGCAATAAGCCGCCTGGCCTGGAACGGCACCAGTCGTATCCCATCCTGAACTCATGAGAGGAACACACACACGCACACGCACACACACACACACACACACACACACACACACACCAAGTCACTTCCCTAAATTTTCCATCCCCATTCAGTAAAAAACTCTTGGCTCGCCTGTTTCCTCTCTCTCTCTCCCTCGGTGCAGTATGTATGCATGCAGTGTGTACAGCTTGCTAACATAATGCAGTAATAGTTGCCAGTGTGCCATTTTCCCTCTGCCCATGCGGAGGATGAGCCAGCCAGAGCCTGCCCCAGATGCATACATTTCCCATAATGAGGCAGGTGGCCTCGACAGACGGCTCGGTCGTGTGGGTGACACCGTGTACACCGCAGCTCTGGGCATCTGACTGACAGACAGTGCCAGTCCCTTCTCTCCTCAGCTACCTCTCTTTTCTCTCTCTCTCTCTCTCTCTCTCTCTCTCCTTTTCTTGCTCTCTCCTCTCTCTCATTTTCCCTTGCTCAGTCTCTTTTCCTGAGTTAGTGCAAGTGTGCGTGCGTGCACCCGTGCATTTGTGTGTGTGTGTGTGTGTGTGTGTGTGCGCGCGTGTGTTTGCGTGTGTGTTTCTGGGGCTTTGTTTCACTGTGGGGTTTGGGTAAATTCCTCCGCTCCACGGCAATTTCAAATGAAGATAGCTGAAGGTCATTAATTGAACTGCCGCCGCTGTAACAGGGTAAAAACTCACTGTAATTAAGAGTGAATAAATAATTGATTATGTATATTTTCTTGTAATTGGCTCCTCGTTACCCTTCTACACGCTGAATGCTAATTGATGCTGGGAGTTAATTATCATTTCACTGTGAAGTTAGCAGTACATCCAGAGACATGTTGAAGATGAAGCACCAAGGTCCCGTCATGGCCGTTTCCATGCGAGCCAAGGTCGGGCCAAAAAAAAAAATTACAGCGAAAAAAAAAAAGGAGAAGTGGTCAGAACGTGGAATGATACAAAATTGCCCCGCCAGCCACCTAATTGAGAGTATTTAGCAAACTAGCATAGGAAGCGGTAAATGGCAAGGATTAAGCCAGAGGCCCTAAACAAGAGGATCTATTAAGAAGGATTCCCCAAGGCCTAACTAAAGACTAAAGATTAAGACTCCAATCTGAATGTAGATCCAGCAACAGAAGCCGTTAGCTGAATGAAAAAAAAAAAAAATAAATCACATCTTCATCGTCAGATAAAATTACTTGCAACAAGATACAATCAATCTAGTTCCATTGAATGAAAGTCAGTTTGAGGAATAGGGCAGGCAGCTGGTTGCTGTCCATCAAATAAAGGTAGAAATAAAGGCCTGATCCTCTCACTCTGCATGTCCAGTTGGAATGGCCTCACTTTTTGCATAAGAAAATGTAAACTATGCTGATGGAGCAGCGATTGTGCATATTTGTGGAAACTAGCCACAAATTCAGCATGCTTTTCGAGCTATTCCGACCCACGACCCCATGCGTCGCATCGACTGAGCCACCAAGAGAGCACACGGCTCATGCTTTGGACTGTGACGGCTGCATGAACAAAAGGGTCAAAATTAAATTCAATGCTGTGTTGTGACAAAGTAGTATGTCCCAGTTGTTTGTATACTGCAAACAACAGAACGAATGTTGTAAGGGCAGTACTAGGAGTAAAAAGTACGCCTAAGCAATTTTGAATGCAGTTTAAGATTCATGGCTCCAGCGGTTGACGAGGCTTTATTATGGATTATTATGGTTTTAGCAAGAAATCATTGGACTGGATGAACCAATTTAGACAGCAAGCAAGGTTAACTAACTTCGAAAGAGAAGGCTAGTTAGATTAGCTTGCTAACGTCGTCAATGATTCCAACTCAAAGTAACTTTCACCTATACTATCGCTCCAGCCCCATATGTTACTCAGTGATTCAAATCCTGACACCAATTCAAGCACCATGGAAAGCGCAGAAATATCAATAAAACGCACATTTCTTCTGTTTGGCAATTAGATTTTTGAGCACATAGATACAATGTTGAAAAGAATTATACTTCTTTTCCGTTCCACTTTAAATACTGCTGTGTGAGAGTAAGATAGAGAGATAGCGAGATAGAGAGAGAGAGAGAGAGAGAGAGAGAGAGAGCAGTCCCCTGATAAGTTGCTTGCTCAGTCAGAACAGAGGCAGCCGACGGCTTGCGTGTCAGCCTTCCTTAATGGAGTCTTAATGTGTCCGGCAGCCAGCAAAGACCAGAGAATCTACATGTCTTCACACTGCCTGCCTTACAGGACCCCTTCTGTCTGTCTGTCTCGCTGACTGAGGTGTCCTCCGACTTGCCTGAATTAATTTTCTGCAACAGGCCAGGCCTAGGGCAGCTGTGTCAGCATTTCATGAGCACGGGGAGGACTGCGGATTTTAGCACGTCTCGTCTATAGGCCCACGTGTACTCTGACAGTCCTGTCAGGAAATTAGAGGGCAGAGATGCTCCTCAGCTCCTCTTACAAAAGTCTGTGTGATCAGCTGCCTCTCTGGAGAGCTTTCAGAGTATGGAATATGCCCCTTTTTGCAATGTCAAATATTGCTTAAGTATTACAGGGGATAAAGAAATTGCAGATGTGGCAACTAGGTGATAACTGGGGACTTAAACGATCATCTAAATGAGTCTGTTTGCTCTCATTTTGACTCATTACCGCCTTCAGCGTAGATCCTCTCTCTGTTCTTGGAAAGACAGCGCTTCAACAACGTTGGTGCTAGTTTGTAGCACCAGACAGCTGCGTTGCATTGCACTGTAGCGAGCAACATATTTTTCTTTTTTTGTTTTTGGATGCGTTGTTTTTGTCTTTGAACGCTGCTTCCCTTGTGTCCTCCCGCTGCTTTCTGCATGTTTAATGTATCAGTCATTCAGGTGGGGAGTGACTGGTATGGCATTGTCTTTTAGAAGCAAAGAACTCTCTGTTTTCCAACTGCTGCGCCAGGTGTAACTGAAATTGACACGTCTTTCGATACATGCAGGAAATATGTTATTGGATGAGACATCTTTTATTCTCCAGAACTTTACATCACACACGATCTTGGCCGAGCGCTCTGATCTGGATCCCTCTGTGGATAAAGGGGAGGGGAGGGCTGCACATGTATGTGTGCGAGTGTGTGTATTAAATAAATAAGTCCAGAGACAAATCGATTAACTCAGAAGTGAAGAAGTTTTCTGTGGAAACAAGGCAAAAAAAAAAAAGAAAAACTTTGATGGAACTGCCACAATAGAAAAACTACGTTAAATGTAGGACTCCGTACAAAGCTGCTATATGCATCAAATATACTGAGTTCAAAGTTCAGCCTGTAGGAGGCAGCAAGCTTTGTATAATTCAATATTATCTTACAATTTCGGGGGGGGTTGCAGGAACAAAGCATGCGAGCAAAATGCTGGAATAAAAATCAAGTAGGAGTAGAATAAAGGGAATGATGGATTCAGGAGAAAGGCCATACAGGGGCAAGAGGGTGCATCATGGAATAATTGGCAAGAGTTCCCTCCCCCCTATAAGTAAACACACTATATGATCCATTTGTCAAATTCAATAACAATATTCTGAGTGGATGTTATCAAAGTAGAAGAACTGCCCTTGTCTCACTGTGCTGCGCTTCTCTGATCTCGCTCTCTGGACGTGGATAGCGTTAGCTCCCTGGGCTCCGGACCCAGGCTGGCTAACACCTGGTCCAGGGCCTGAGCCGCTGCGGGGCAGGCAGGTGAACCAGGCAGGAAATGAGAGGACGCTGGTCCTGGAAGAGTGACACGGCTTGGATCCGCACACAGCGTTTCAGCCCAGCGTGTTTGAACATAATGTCATTCAGTGACCGTACACTAGCTTCTATTACATGCACGTCTCTGTTGGAACATATCAGAGCTCTTCCGGATGTTTTTTGGCCCTGATCGTCCTGCTTAGATGTGTTCTTTCTGGCCTGGTGAGTGCGAATTTACCTTGGACCAGCTTGATACATTTGAGCGCAGGCCGAGGTGTTTGAACTTGCAGTTTGGCTCTGTCTGTCCAAGGCCTCGGCTCACCGTCTCACACACACACACACACACACACACACACATTTGCACTCTCTCTCCCAGTCTAACTTGCTCCCTTGCGGCCCTTCATCACTTTGTTGGAGTATGCATAACCGTTGAGGGAGTGCCAAACTGGGCTGAGCCTGAGATGCTGATACAGTAGAAACCTGCGCTATCCCTTTAATGAGTACACACACACACACACACACACACACACACACACACACACACACACACACACACACTCTTTCCACTGCTTGGCTATTAGGCACCAAGAACAGGAGGAAAACTATTTGAAAGTGAATTTTAGATTTCCGGTCGTGGAGCTTTGCCTGGGAGTGGCAGCCGAGCAGAGGTGCAAGCAGTGCACACGTGCACACACAGACACACACACATACGCACACACACACCCCATACACCTCACTGTTTCAGCTCCGGTTGCTCTCGCACACAGCATGGATGATCAAAAGAGGCCAACGGCTGCCGACCATTATGCCAATGACACTTTGAGTAAGAGTCCAGAGAGCGCAGCGACATGACAGCCATTAGGGATTGAAAGTGAGACTTTAAAGGAGGGCTGAAGGACAACTGTCAGTGCAGAATCAAAGGCAGAAAGTGAAATCTTCATAATGTATTGCACTGGAAAATTCCGGCACTAGCTGTCTCTCTCAACCACTCACTCAAAAGTATCCCATACACAGCTATGCCATTCAACTCTTCCAAAAAAATAAAAAAAAGGGAAAAAACATGAAACAGCCAGGAACAAAGGGTTGATGAGGGGAGTTCAGAGACTGGCACTCTGTAAATGAAAGCGAACAGCGGTGTGGGCCATTGTGCGGGTGGTAGACAGATAGATCATTAAGGACTGGACTGGGTTACAGTCAGAGCAGAGGACTACTAGCTAGCAACTCCAGCAGTGCACCTCTGTTTCCCCTCAGCTTAGATCCAGCTGACAAATGTGACTGAACCAGTATGGCAGCACAATTAGAGCTAATGGATCACACTCGGTGACAGTTACAAAGAGGAGTCAAACTTTTGTCAAAAGTGCCAGCAGACGCTTTGTCGCTGCACGTCCAAAATATAGCTGTGTGTGTGTTTCAAATTGCTGCGATAGTTGAAAATCAATAAGCCGGGACAAGACAAGCTCCATGTCCTCTAACTTTGATTTGTCCACTCATCGTTAAAATTGACAAAACAGAGGGCGGCTTCGTGTGCGCTGCTCTCGCGTTTTTCATTGGCGAAATCAAGGCCCGCTGTTGGCACTGACCAAACACTCTGCTGCTCTCCCAGCTTGGCAGAAAACTGCCTCTAATGTGTCTCTCTGTCGCATAATCAAGGATTTCACACTCTAAATCTTTGATCTGGGAGAACCCTCTCTGATGGGAGAACCCTCCAACAGCTACCACACACACGCAGTACACACACCCCTCTCCGATCTCTGATCTCCCTCCAATTAATGATGTCAAATGAGTGTGTTTACAGGCTCATTAGATTACTGCTGCAGAAGTAGAGCACCGCCCTGCATCGCCCAACACACACACACACACACGCACACACACACACATATATATGCACACCAGGACCAAGACTCTCACTGTCTTGACACAGCCCTTGGAGGGGAGCCTGATGGCAAAGCACCAAAGTACTACTGCCACCACAGTCATAGCTGTGGCTCGGTATGGTAACTGAGCCATGATGGCACGAGTCCACACACACACCCACACTCAGACACACATACACTAGATGTCCAACCCAGCTGGACCAGTTTGGAGGCTGTTCAGGGCTGGTTAAGCTGTAGCCAAACAAATCCCCTGAAGAGCTCAAAGGGCCCGGAGACACAGGCTTAGGCCAAGGCCTGGGGACAGACTGACAGGTGTGTGAATCTCAGCAGAGTCCCAAAATGAAGAAATGGGGGCGCATGCACGGGTAAATCATAGAAGAAATAGAAAATGTGAGGAAAAAGAAGCAGAGCTCATCAATTCCATCCAGCAGTCCCTTATGTTTCATTTATCAGCCAGTCAGTTTGCTCTTCACAACAGCTTGTTACCATGCAAAGCAGCATGTAGCTTTTAAAAAGACCTCCTGCGCAGCGCTGTGGACACGATGAAGGCTGGGTTCAGCACGTCTCTACTGCCCCCTACTGGGCTGGAGGTCGGCCTCAACCCCCAACTGAGCGCACCACAGGCCCGCACTCTCACCTTAGCGCTCACCGAAAGGGCTCGCTCCGGCCCTTTGCTTTTCAACCGACGGTAATTATGACACTAATGAGAAGAGCGTGAATCAGAGGGTTACACGCGGACAGGAAGACGGATTTGACACGCTGCTTCAATTACTGAGCAGTCTGTCTCTGTAGAGCCCCAAAGACGAAAGGGTTTGAGAGGAGTTAAGAGGATGAGAGAGCCGGGAGGGAGGAGGGGGCCAGATACGGCCTCTGTAATTCATATTTAATATCTGCATCTGTGTTTCACAGCACCTAGCAGGCCACCAGTGACGTAATCGCCTCCTTAATTGGGTAGTAATGATTGTTAATGCATGAGTCACGTGCAGCAACATTTCCCATACGGAAAAAAGCACGCGTGAACGCACCAAATGCACAAACTAGATGAGAACAAGGCATTGTTTCAAAACACAAATCCAAATTCCGTTGTGAAACGTTGAATGCGAGCGTTATTCGTGGATATACCAGACATATTCCACTAAACTCTGTGAGCCTGGTCAACTTCTTCTTGAGCGATTCGACTAAAGAGAGCATTTCCTGACAGCGTGACCTCAGCTGGAGTGACATAATCCGTGGCGGAGAGTGCTGGCTCAGCAAACGCCACTCTAAACAGTCACTCAAAACATCACAACACTCACACGCCCTGAGGAAAGCGCTCTAACACACAGCCACACACACATACACACACACACACACACACACACACACACATTCACAAGCCATGACACTGACAGTGACAAATACCTCTTTCAGGTATCAGCCGGTGTACACTTTCACGCACACACACACACACGCGCGCGCGCGCTCACCAGGAGGAAGTACACAAACAGGGGGAGAAGTGGCACACACACACTCACACACACACACATACACATACACACCCACACACAACAGCCGGAGCTGGCACATTACTATTCTATTGAGGTTTAGCAGCACTACCTTCTCCTCCCGCTGGGAATTCGATATGCAGGAAAATCGTGGCATTTTTCACATACACACACACCCATGATTTTTCACTTCTGCTACCTTCCAGTCCTCTCCCTAAAATTGTCCCCCATCCTGTTAAGAAAAAAACATTACTGGTGGCAACAGTCCTCCCAGGCTTGATCATATTGGAGCCATTACAGCCATGGCTTTTTTTCTTCTTTTTTTTGGCCCTGTATGTTTTAGCTGGGGCATCTTTTTTTTCTATCCTCTGGTCCTCTCTTATCTCGTTACACACTCTTCAGGCTTTGTGGTTAAATTATGTATTAAGGTCAATGTCAAAACACGGAAGATGTGTAATCTGCAGGGAGTTTCCTTTTATTCATTATTACAGTGAAGGCTGAGCACAACTGTCAGCCAGCCGCGGTTGTGCTCAGCATGGAAGCTTATGTGCTCAGCGGGGCCCCACCAACCCTCTCTCCCTCACTCTCCTCTTCCCTTCTCCACCTATCCCTTGCCCCCCTCTCCTCTACACACACGCAGCCTCTTCATCCTTCTCCCCCTTCCCCTCCTCCTGCTCCTCCCGGACGGACCCCTGATAGATTTACCCAGCTAACCCATCTCACTTTGGGATCTCCCTCTTCTACAGCACCAATCTGAGAGCTGTCAAGTGCACCTATATGCCGATGTCATAAATCTGAAGGAGAAAAATGTGCACGCCAGAGACGGAGGGGAAGAGGGTAGGAAGAGGAGGGGAGCGGGGAGGGGATGCGAGGGGGTTGTTGGGGAAGAGGAGGGTGTCATGGCATCCGCTTGTAGTTTAGGGAATTTGTCTAATCTGGAATCATGTCAGGATACAGAGAGGCTATGCACGGCACTACCTCTCCCCCTCCCATGTGTATCGGCGCTTGCACACGAGTGAACGAGAGGAAGAAAATCAAGAAAGGAATGGAGAGGGAAGCAGACAGAGAGAGGCTGCCAATGTTCTTTGTTTTAATTCAAGGTAAACTGACGTTATGTGTTGACAGGACAAGCAATCATCTCCTCGGGTTCTGCTGTCCTCCGCAGGGATTTGGATCAGGGGGGTTCGCGCCTTCCTCTCTCCTGTCTCACAACAGCCCAACACTTGACCCCTTGTTTTCTCAATTGCTGTCAGTCAACGTCAGAGCCCCTTTTCTGTGTCAGATATGTACTGACAGCTGTGGCACAGCCAGCTTTTGAGGTGCACCGGACGCCTTTAACCTTACTAGGCTTGCAGATATCTCTTCCTCTGGTGGCTCACGGGGGCAGGAAGAGGTTTGATAAATCTGGCCCAGCTTTGTTCCAGCCAGTGTAATTATCTTCCGATTAGATTAATTCAGTTAGGCCTCTGTCGCATTTACAATACTAACAGCATTCCTCGGAGGCGACCACTCTGTCATGTTAACCGTTACACAATTACGTCTGTAAGTGATAATAACTGCTGTTATTATCAACCGTGCGACACGCAAAGCCCCCATAAATAAACATATGCAACAGAGGCAGATGCATTAGGATGAAACAAACAGGCACATATATGAATATTGGAGAGAAGAGAAGAGAAGAGAAGAGAAGAGAAGAGAAGAGATTTTGAATTTTAACAAAAAAGCTTCAAAGAGCGGTTGTGTAAACGATAAAAAAAGAGAAAGGGCACAAGACAAACAAAGCTGAAACCCAAGGTTATCATGCGTTTTCTTTTTTTGCTGCTGACAGAGTGATGGAGAGAGGTTAAGGTGCTCAGCAGCACCCAGACAGGAGAGCAAGGAGACCAAGGTTGGCTTTCTTTTCTCAACCACCCTCCCCTCTCTCTCTGCAAGGCCCCTCTCCTGGTGGTTGCATCTTCTCTCTCTAAACCTCACGTGTTTTGCTCTGGAAAATGCCTCCTGACTGGTGGGCCTAATTACTGGCTCTTCGCTGACCCGCGCCAGACCGAGACCTCGTCAAAACACTGATTCAACATGAGGCCCGCACCGGCCAGCACCTCACACTAATGAATACTAATGAGTAATTATCACTGGCTGGCTGGCGCTCCGGCCCACTGCAGGGACACATGTTAACATACCCACTTGTAGAGCGGTAGGAGAAGAGGTAGAGGCCCTTCCCCAGGAAACAGGCCACGCAGCCCCGTGCACAAGGCTACACAGGAATATGCAGCCCTCCCTGAAGGGATGGAGCCCACAAGGTTAAACAAAAGTAACACTGAGAGGACTGGAGTGCTGCGACCCCTGTGAGGACTGTTTTGATTGTCATGACCGGTATAGGGATTAATGTATATTAGGGCATGCCGTGGCAGTCGATCCACTGCGGGTTAACTCAGAGACTGTGAGTACCCAGCTTGTTCGTGATATAGTGAAATGTGTCAGCTCAAGCGGGGTGTCAACGATTAAAGCGATGTCAACACTCTATTCTGCTTCTGACAGCTATACATTAAAGTGATAGTTGGGGTCTGTTGATGTGGGGTTACATTAGGCACTTATGCCTAGTCAGTGTATTACCTGCAGTAGAGGACCACCAGCTACTCCCCCTGTGTGGGGAAGCAGCGTGCAGCACCTACAAGGAAGAAGAACATTGTACTGCTAAACGGCAACAACAGCAATATGTATTCTAGCCACCTGGTGTAAAAGAAGGCCCACCTAAAAATCTGTTTGTGTGTAAGCTATATTTAAGATTTATTTCCACTTAACATTTTACATTTTGCCGCTGATGGCAATGTAAATGTGTTCATGTCCATGTTAAGCACCAAATATGTTCAAAACATCAAAATATTGTGCAATTTACTCCATGCAGTGGAAAAAATTGCAAAATATTTTGATACTTATGATGCATTGTTTGAGATGGAAAATACTTGCCAGTATAAAAGGTGGTTTAAATTAGCCCCAGCCTCGACCAGCGACAACATTAAAATTGAAACAAGTGCTTTGGAGCGTGCGCCAGCCGCGGCCCGGCAGCCAGACTTTGACACGCTTCCAAAACGTCATGTGTTTTGGACATCGTGTGAAAGGGTTCAGTGTGACATCCTGTTTCCACCATGCAGCACACACTCAGATGTATTGTCACAGAAGACTTGCTTCCCGTTTCCAGTAGGTGGGGCAATCACTGTACCTCCAAATTTTCATGTAGAAGTGTTATGGATTGGGATCTGATCAAACATGTGAAACTGGGGAATGATTGGATCATTTACACATAAGTTATAACAACTTTCTGTCTAATGGCAAATTCTACCTTGCAGCTGCATTGTCGTCCAACTAAAGCAGACAATCTTCACTATGGCGTTGAGGATTTCCTGACCAGAACTTGAGGTGGATTTGATCAGCCTTCTAGCAGGAGTACACAGAAGCAGAGGAACATCTAATTTCTTGTTGCCACGTGGGAGGGCTATGAGGTTAACCGAACTGCCATGTCAATGTGTTCAGGGCAGCAAACATGAAGTTTGGAGCAGAGTTGAGCATGTAGAGTTGAGTTACAGCATTTTGTGTTTTATGACAACACATTGATCTACGCCAGGCCTCCACTGCCACGCACTTCAACAGAAACTTACAAAGTGCACTGTACAGCATCATCAAGGCCTTAAGTGTAAACCTTTTCTTTAACTTCAATTTCTATTGGACATTTTAGAGCATGTGATAAAAAGCATTATCCATGTTGGATTGTCAAATTACAACCAGAAGGATATGGAAAACGAAATGAAGTAAAATAACATAAAGAACAACAATAAACACAAATAAAACAACCATGGTTACAAGTGTCCATTATCTAAGAAGGGAGTATACAAGTCCATTATCTTAAGATGCATGCATCAGTTACTCACTGTGTCATAAATCATCCATCTCTTCCATTTGCTAGCAAAAGCACTTTCTCTCAATCTGAGCTGAAAAGTCGGCTTTTCCATCTCATAGATCTCAATTTCTAACCACTGCTCAATAGAAGGGGGGTAGGTCTTGTACCAATTTCATGTTATTGCCTTTTTACTTGTGATTAATAATATCTTGGTTAGATATCTATCGCTACCACTTACATCTTCATTTATACTTCCAAGGTACATAACTTTATATCCCTTGGGTATTACATATCCCGGAATGTCCTTGATTATAACATGCACATTTTCCCAAAACGATTGTATCTTGTGACATTCCTAAAAAATGTGTGTATGATTTGCCTCTCTACTTCCACATGTTCTCCGACAAGGCTGTTGAGAACCAGTTTGTTTACTCTTTATTTCAGGCTTTTATCGCAACACGTTTTGAGGTTGTTGTGGTCTTCTCCGTGTGTTTGCACCTGAGGGCACCATTACTGTAACTATAATTTTGTATATATCATATTGGTGTGCAAATGTGTTCAGGGACTCTAACCAAAGTGTTGAGTTTGGTGCAGATTGGACCATGTACAACTGAGTTACAGCATCTTCTTGTTTAATGGCGATTCATCATTATTTGCCACGCCACCACGGCGCCGCTCTTCAACAAAAAGTTGTGCTTTTGATGAATTTCTTGAACTGGTGAAAGCAGTCTCGGGGGCGCTAGTGAGCCATTTTGCCATGCCCATGGCCGAAGCCCACAGAATAAGCAAATTTCCACTATGATTTAATTTGTCCAAAGTTTTGGGAGTTTTTAGCTCATTAAAATCCTCTTAATAGCACTTTATTTGCCTAAATAATAACCAAGCAATTCCTATAGGGCCTTTACATGGATCAAATTTCGTGCTCGGGCCCTAATTATAATAAAGACAATAATTAACTATTTTGAAAGCAGTGATGGAATGTAACTAAGTATATTTGCTCAATATAAGTTACATGTACTTGAGTATTTCCATTTTCCGCTACTTTAACAGGCAAATATTTATTTGATAAAATGAACACTACATCAAATAATCAGAAAAAGTATGAATATCAGATCAACTCATAGAATACAGTATACAGTATATACCTGCAGGTAAGTATATCAATTAATTACTTTTACTTGTACTTCTGAGACCTAAGTAAGTTTGATATCATATACTAAGACTTTTACTAAAGTACTTATTGTGTGGAGGAAATTCTCTTTCACCAAAATAATATTTAATAACATGATATATTTAGCTTTTTCAATAGAAATGTCTAAAGCCAGAGATGACGGTTGTATGACACATTTTCCACCCCTTCTCTCCAAAAGCCAATCGTCTGCTTTATCACAGCTGAACTGGGAAACATACCCAACATAGCCAATCGTGTTCTTGCACCTACCTCAGGCACAGAGTTGATATTTATCCGATTTGGTGCAGCTGCAGATGGACCTCTGTACATGCAGTTTTTATGTCTTGTTGACCGCTGAAGTGAGTAGGTATATTTTACGGATAATACTTCTATACTTCACTACCACTTTTATGTAAATCCATTTTTTAAAAGCAGGACTTCTGCTTGGAACAGCATATTTTCAAATGGTGGTGCTGCCACATCTACTTAAGCCAAGAGTCTGAGCACCTCTTCCACAACTGGACCTGAGTTATAAAGCAACTCGCAGAACAGTTCAGCATATCATCGAAGAAAGTTGTGTATGTCTCGCTATGACAACACTGGTTGAATGTTGTCATTGTTGGAGCAGATCACTGCAGGTTCTAACATGTTACTGCAGAGTTGTTGTCAGTATTATGTGCAGAATGTTTATTCATGCTAGAATACTCCGATTTCACTATGTTACTGGTGCATTTTGAATCTTTTATCATTCTCTCCTCATATAACTTTGGTACTGCTCAAAACAACATTTACAAACCAATAACACATGAGAAGAGTGATTCATATAAGTGCAAGATTTTGGCCAAACTAAAAATAAAAAATAAATAAAAAGCTGAGATGTGAGTTCACCCTCCTTCCTACATTCCTGGTGTTAACTCATCTTCATAGTAGGAATATTTCTGTCTGGCAATTTTTGGATTAAATTACGCTAAACTACCTACTCTAAATGTGAGTGTGCCTCCTCCTGTGCCTGTGTGTGTGTGTTTGTGTGTGTGTGTGCGTGTGTGTGTGTGTGTGTGTGTGCGCGCGCGCGTGCGGGTGAGGAAGTGTGCACACGCTGGTTTTCCCCCTTGTGAGGAAATGTAAAACTTCTTGGTGTGTTATTTTTCTCCCCACCGTTTGTTCTTTTGATCTGTGTGTACATTATCTCCAGCTCTTTGAATTTCAATTTCACTGTCATGTAAGCTCTTTTCATCACAGCCGATGGTTGCAGCTCTAATAATATTCAACTTTTAGGTCACAGTGGAATGCTAATTAGATTGCTATTTTAATTAATATGTCCCTGCAGGTTTCCATATCAAATCAGTTTTAACACTGTATCGTGCACTTTGAGCCAATAAATTACAATGAAACCCCAAAATAAAAACCACTTCAAAAAAAGGGAGGATTTTAAGGTGTACAGGAGCAGCGCTCGTTTGAACTGTGTTTACATAAATTGCTTATTGTTGCTTAATAAACTGCATAATATTAACCACATTGGGGTATGTTTGAAACTGTTCCAATAAGCCATAATGGGTGTTGCTATTTTCTACTAATATATCCATACATGAACCTGCTCACAAGATAAAAGCCTCAGCTTAGCTGGTTACTTTCAAGGGCAGTACAGTGTTAAATGTGCTTTAAACAGAAGGAGATAATCGCCGGTGTTGTAATATTACGGACTGTGTGTGTGTGTGTGTGTGTGTGTGTGTGTGTGTGTGTGTGTGTGTGTGTGAGAGAGAGAGAGGTGCTGCTGCTGTTGGCATTTAAGCCCTTAAAAGTGCTTCACTTTCCATCAGTGTGTCATTTGTCTGTCAGCAGTTCTATGTGTGTGCACGTGCAAGCCCATGTATCTGCTTGTGCGTGTGTGTGTATGCGCGTGTGTGTGTGTGTGTGTGTGTGTGTGTGTGTGTGTGTGTGTGTGTGTGTGTGTGTGTGTGTGTCACCCTGGATCCTCAAATGGTTGTTTTGTCCTGCAGCTCAGGGTGTCCCATTCATCATGTTGAGAGGGAACGGAGAGGCCTGGGATATAAGCACCGCTGTATTCCTCTCATAATCAAAGGTCATACTGGGGCCCAGTGTTCAAATTGCTTTACTTCACTGCAAAGGAGACACTCACATGAACACACACATACACACACATACACACATACAAATTAGTTGTCATGCTGAAATTATGCCACGCCAAATATGCTGCTCTGAGGCATGAATCAGGTTTGAATCCAAACCTGTTTTAATGTTCTATTTTGTCTTTAAACAGGTTGTGTATTTCCCATAACAATGTGCTGTATCACCTGCATTAAAAAAAAGCAAACGCGTCATCTCTCGCTGACTCTGAGTATCAATAATTCCCCATTTTCACGAGTTTCATTGTAACTTTTTGTCTGAAAAATTATGATTGAATTTAGGTTTGCCTGTCCAACGTTGTTCACTTCAATTCTGCTCTCCACATATCTTACTTTCTGTAAAAAAGTCTTTCTGGAACAGATTTATGAACAGCCCGCCTCTTCCCGCACAACCTCCTTGAGAGCAGGAGAGCCAGGCTTTTGCACACTAACAAAAAATTGATATTCATGGGGACGGGAGGGGGGGAAACTATTTGGATGTTTATTATACTTTAAAATGAAGTGATCCGCGTTTCGCTGCCTGCGAGGTAATTAATGTGGGGAAATCTTGAATTAAAGATGTAAATCCTGACACTTTGGCAGGGGGGCCGGTAAGGGACAGTGGTCTCCAAGGTCTAGATTATTCTTAGCGTATACCAATTAACACCATGTATCTTCTTTTATGTTCACTTCAATTAAGAGCCTTTACAATTTTTAAGTTCTTTTCTTCTCAGTAGTTAGAGAATGTCAGAGAGACTGATCAAAGGCATTAGCTGCCGTCCGCGCACCATAGGTAATGCTGCTTTGCATAAAGAAATCTGCATATTGCTAAGAAGGTTTTCATTTCATTTTGCATGAATTACAGAGCCAGAGATGCAGTAGTAGATCAGTAGATGTGGAGGTGTGAGCACGCACACAAACACACGAGACAAAGCATTCGGCACCGAATCATCAAACTTCTTTAATTTTGATTTTAGCACCATGGTGACAACATCAAGATGAAACAGGCTACGACCAGTTGAATGAATAAGTTTCCTGTTGTTTCTCCAGCTGTTGGGATTGTAAAAGAGAGATTGGGGGTTACGCGAGGCTTCTGTTACAAGCTGTCGCTCACTATTAAGAGTGTTAATAACGTTCAAGAGCGAGCGCTGCTATGTTAGCACCCAATAACTCCAGCTCCTGGAGTAATCACACCCTGATTTATGTGGGTGATTTTGGTGCAACTGTCTCACAAAGGCTTTCCTTGTTTTCTAGATCACCATCTTTTAAATAGGCCTGCAAATCAGACTGGGCCTAATAGCCTTCTCCTCTACGCCACTGCTTTTCTCATTTGTTTTGCTGCTTTATTTCCTCCTCCCTTTGTAGTTTTTAGCCTCAGGACCCTCTATCTCCTCATTTTGTCAGAATTATTTGTATAGTTTTGTGCACTTGCATGAGAGCGTTGCCAGATTTGAACGCATGTGCGCAAGCAATTGTCCACCTCTACACGGCCGGCGCTGAAACTCTTTACCGCAGTGAACAAACACAGGCAAAAACTAACAAACAACCTGTTTGTTCGTGATAATCACTGCTACTTAATTCAATTACGCTGTCAGCTACCAATAAATCAATGAGCAAATGAACTGACCGGCTATGAGGAATAGCTGTCCGCTGTGTGGATCTGTATTATGCTATTGATGTTCCACCAACGGTCGTCCTGGAGATATTGAATGCTCTTTAAGCAGAGTGCTGACATCATAATAAAAGGCCACCATGGACTGGCCGGCTGTGCGGTTTGGGAGCTTCGGGCTAAAGAGACGGACGGCCTCTGAAGGAGAAGAAGAAAGGCAATCTTCAAAGTCAATACTGCAACCAAGTGCTCTATGTGGTTGCATTTACTGCACATAATGAAACTACAAATAGCCTCTTACAGAAAACACACACACACACACAGTAGATGCACTAATATAAAAGACAGTCATAGAAATGGGGCTGCAGTCAGAATAATTATATGATAATGATAAATCGTGTGTTCAGTGGTTTCTTTTGACACTAATAGTACTCCTGACTTGTTTTGAAACCCGTCAGTTTAATTGAAGCCTCTCCTGCCCCGCATGAGATTTGCGGGATATATATTAAAATTGACATTGCATAGAGTTTATTTTTAAACCTACTCAAATGCACTTTCACCCCGGTGAGTGTGCATCTGTACCTGACTTTTCTGATGACAGTATATTTAATCCATTGTTCGTGACTTCATAAAAAAAATGAAGGGCTGGCAAATTCAAACATCAAAACATTAAGTCGGGTGCTATGTCTGTGTAGCTGTGTGTTTTCATAACCCGAGTGTCTCAAAGCATTATTAACAAAAAAAGAAAATCTTTTGCTCAGCCTTGCATTTCTAAGGCCCAGCAAAAGCAGCGCGAGGAGGGCTGCACCGGTGCCGATACAAGGCACATGTAGCACAGACAGCCATCTAGTGTTGGAAAGGAGCAGATGCACGGATCCAGAGAAGGGGAGAGCCACTTCACTGTAGACACTGTGTTCATACCTTCATTTGGCTTTAACGGCCACAGAATGAGGGCCGTTTTTTTGTCAGAACGCATACACAGGAATATATTACAATGAACTAACAAAGCCCGCATTAGGAGTTATTTGTTGTGCGTCATCATTACACCCACAAATTGGAAGAAAAACTCATGCGCTTTTGTACTCTGGAACCAGGCACAGGAGGTACGCTAATGGTCAGAACTTGTCTTTTTCAGCCCACACAGAACACAGCGCAGCCCGGTTTAGCCTAATAGCTAGCGGCTGCAGGAGCTTCACCTCTCCCAGGGATGCTACTGAAATAACAAGGCATCGGCACCTGGAGACTTCTGCGTCCACCTCCTTTCACGAAAAAAACCTTTATTTGCTGTTACCGTTCCCCCCCTGTTTGCATCAGAACCAGGAGAAAAAGAGAAAAAAGAAAGGTGATTTCGTTAATGTATGCAACCCAAATAAACAAAGATTATAAACAAATGTGTGCTATTGTGTGCATATTGGGAGCATGAATATGTATTTGCTGAGCGTTCAAACAAAGACACAAAGGGAGGCCCAACCTGTTGTCGGCTCAGCCCCTTTTCTCCCTGCTGTGAAAACCCTGCTCCCTTAATAATCACACATCATTATGACAATAGATGTTAGGCAAAACACATAAGCCACGCACAAATCACACAAGGAGACAGAAGCACAGGCAGACAAACACGCATAAATACTCTACATGGCGTATATCATCACAGCTTCGTAGATTCCTTCACCTGATGCGTTAAGATCTAAAAAATATCTGACACATTTTCACAGTTCGGCCCCTCGCTCTCCCCGCTGCTGTAAAGGTCCCGGCCCCTGTAGCCACGAGCTGCTCCCGCAGACTTATCTTCTAATTGCTTTTCATTGATCCTGTCCGATCAGGTGCCTAATGTTCATCCTTTTTTTCCGACACCGTCTCCCGAGCACTTCTGCCAGTCCTAATCTGAGAAGTGCGTGTCCTTTCCTGCGCTTATAATAAACCCAGACACCAGGAAAAAAAACAGGAGGATTGTTTTCCCACTGTGTGAAAAGGTTTCATCGAAAAAAGGAAAAAAAAAAAAAAAAACTCCATTTGCTTGTGCATTTATGCGCACACATGTGTACTTGCATGAAACAGAATATTTCCTGGCCCGCTGTCAGTTCCCATGCAGACCAGATGAGGACATTTGTGCTCATGTCGGGGCTTTAAATATTTTGGATTCATTGTGGACAAGTTCATTACCTTACGACAAGAAGACAAGTGTGTGTGCCTTGGACAAGATAATGAGTCTGTTTATTTTGGAAGACAGACAGTAAGGCTCATCCTGGAAGGTGATCCAGATCAAGGATTTGGGACAGAAACCCGCAGGCTCCTCCTCAAGATTAAATGATGTCAGCATCAGAAGTGAAGGCCAATGTGTGTTGGCAGGCGCTGAGCTGGACTTCTGAGGGATATTACAGTTTGTATGACTATCAGTGGACAGCACATAACTCTGAATACATTTTCTTGGGCTTTTTTTTCTCCCTGTAATACCCTGAACCTGGACTACAGCCATGAGCCTGCACGCTGACACACACACACACACACACACACACACACACACTAAACTCATCTGTCTCTGAGGAGCTGTATCACAGCGTCAGTTTAATATGCAGGCCAGTTCTTGGTGGTATCAGATCAATGGAGAGTTTCAAATCAGACACAGCCGCTGAGACAGACAGAAGAGGCCATCTTTGGCGCACATTAACAGGACACTTTCCTTCCCCTCAAGATCACAGCCACTCCGTTTTTGATGGAGCCATTGAGTAACACTCAACCGTCTTGTGATGCTCATTAAAAATATTATCTGTAAATGCGGAGAGTTCTTTTTGCTCCAGATTGTGTGATTGGGTTACTTTGAAAGTAATGGCCTAATTACAGCAACTTAATGTGTTATTATACTAACCCATCTCTGGAAAGATGTAAAATGGTAACCTTGAGTTCCTTTGTTTCCCATCCCTGTCTTTTTACAAAACCGCAATCTGCTGTTAATACTTTCCAAATTCCTTCAAGAGAAGCTGTAAGTGTCTGGCTTTGAGGCACAAACTAGTAAGGCACTTCAGTCACTTAGCTCACATTTTGTTTTCATTATCCTCTATATCTACAAATTGTTTTGTTGCTATAAGCTATAGAAATCAAAGATTTCATGGCTCTGTTAAACCATTTCAATTAGTTTAATCGTATAAAACTGAATCTCAAACAAGTATCTGCTCCCTTACAGCTCACCTGCCTTCTAGTTCACCCTCTACGTCTAGCGACACAAATTCCCCAAAAACCTCTACTCATCTCACTTCATGTATACACTCAAACTGTTTCATATATATGCTATAAGGCGGCAATCATCTGTGCTGTTGCCGACTCGGTTCGAGCCTCTGCCTGCCTTTGCCCGTGCATTATTCAGTCTTTTCCTGAAGTAACAGCAGCCCTCTACATGCAGGAACGCCGACCACTAACACACTAATGTTATGTAAAAATGAATGATGAAATTCAAGGAGGCCAAATGAAAGAGAAACCACTGTGTGCTTGTGCTCTATGTGTGTGTGTGTGTGTGTGTGTGCGTGTGTGTGTGTGTGTGTGTGTGTGTGTGTGCGAATGTGTCTATATATGAGCAAATGCCGGCCTGGTGTGAGCTTGTGTGTGTGTGTTCAAAGGTGAGGCCTTGGGTGATGCAGAATAAGATTCCCTTACCTCCTATAAGTACAGAGGAGGATAAAAGCCAGCTGTAATGACCTTGGTATAATAAGGCCTCACTGATTTCCATGATTTTCTTGCTTCCATGCCACAAATCTGCTATTCCATAGGAGGGGTGAGAGAGGGGGGGAAAAAAAAAAGAGCGCCTCATCCGGCCAAACTTTAGTATCCAACAACATTTGCCCAGAATCGAACACAAGCTCTTGTTCCCATGCTCAAGTCATTATGTTAAAGATTATCATCTCGAGGCAAATTAATAGATGAAACACATTTCTCTTAATGGGCTGGTCCTCTTTTTTTTGTTTTTTAGGTGACCAATTTACGTGCAATTTCCTTAATTCGTGGAGTTATTTAGCTAGTGATGTAATGCTTGTTCCTTTTTATCTTGAAAGCGAAAGGCAGCATGTTGTCTAGGGCTGCTCAGTGCAGCTAATATGGCACAACGAAATGAAAGGCTTCAAAAGAGCTTTTCCACTTGGAGCTGATGTAGTGCTGTGGCTGACCTCCAAATGTGATTAGACTGCAGTAAACACAACAATAGCAAACAATAAACAACTGGTAATTGGTGTGATCCTCTGTTCCAACAAGATCTTTCTTGATTTGCTATGAATTATGAGCATTAGTGTGTGTGCACGCCGTGGCCCTGTGAGGATATCAAAAAGCTCCCGCTCCGTCTTGATGGGCCTGTCTCATTAAAGGAGGAATGGAGGCCAGTGTGGGGTAGTGATGTAAAGTGCATTCATCAGTATAACTGGCATGAACTCACCTCTAATTCACACTGTCTCCGTGCACTTATGTGAGATGAATTTACTCAAATGAATATTGTTCATGTGTGTTTGTGTGTGTGCTTGTGTGTAAAAAGAGAGAAATAGAGAGAGAGAGAGAGAGAGAGAAACAGAGAGAGAGAGAGAGAAACAGAGAGAGAGAGAGAGAAACAGAGAGAGAGAGAGAGAGAGAGAGAGAGAGAGAGCATTGGGAAAGGTGTAGCCCAGAAGCATCCCAGGTGAAGTGTGCCCTCTACAGGCAGCTTCTATATTCTTGGATATCTATTGTACTGTATGTGTATCAATGCTAGTGTGCAGAAGATGTGCAAATGCTGCTGAAGTTAAGAGTTCTTGAGAAACAGCATATACCACGTCACAAACACACCGAATGTGGGTCTGTCATGTATCCGTGAATATAAAGGCAGCTCTATTCGGCGCGCTCGCAACCAGGTTTTCCTGCTCGAGCTCTCCAACGCCATACATGCCACCTCTTTCATTAATATGTGATGAGAGAGAAAATCTCCAAAGACCCCAATAGACGGAGGCATTGTTTCTCTTTTAAAGTCATCTCAGATGGAACGAGCAAACTTCAGAGCGTTAGTGAAGTGTCTAATGAAAGAAGTCTCCTCCTCTGCGGCTCCGTTTCGCGCGGCGTATTAGGAATCTAAATGTTGACTGAAGACAGTTTGATTCTCCGTCTGTGATTTTCTTAAGGAATAAAAACAGTGTAGCGTGTTTACAGTGTAGCCATGAAAGAGCTATGAGAAGGCTCATCACTACTCGATGCCATTTTGGGAGGCGGAAAAGTGAAGTTCATACCACAGTTCATTTGAAAGCCATATCAAACAGAGGATGTTTAAGACCAAGATCAAAGCGTTATCCGGTCAAAAATATCACTAGACTAGCTACATTCTTGTAAAATTGTTACTTTATGCAAGCAGTTATTTCAACAATGGTGGGCTATTATTGGAAATGAGACACAGAGAGAAATATCTACAAATCTCTGCTGCCTCTTAACTGATGTGCACTATGCACAGAGTGACATTTCAGGACCATCGTGGTGGCTGGGGTAACTAAACTGATGTCTGAAAGTTTAAATCAGCCTGTAACAAGCAACAGCTTGTCATATCTATTAATCTAGTGCAACAAAGCAGGAAAAAAATACTTAAAATAATACATACAGGGCTTGGGAGGGTGTAAAATTGATAGGATTTTTTTTTTCCTGTTTTACTCAAAAGTACTCAGTCCTCAGAAAGTGTGGAAAATCTAACATCTAAGATGGATAAACAATTAGCTTTAAATTTCATTCCAGCCCGAACACTGGAACCACATACATTTTTTTCTGCACAGAAGAAAATGAAAAGGGAAGATGAAAACACGCATGTAGCGCTACATGCTCAGTCATGACAGTAAGTCGCTGAGGGGAGAGGAGGTGAGGCGCTTAACTGCATCTATATTACTTTTACCTAAATTCTGGAATTTTGCAGCACAGATATCATCAGGTCGAAGACATGCAGTGGTAAATGTAATCTGCTGTTATACAACCTACTTTTTTACTACAGTACACCGATCTTCTTTGAGGAGGGAGGTAGTGCGGATAATGTGGAGAAAGAGGCCATGGGAAGTTGTTTGAAAAGCTGACAAATAATCAAAATGATGAAGTATAAATATACCTCACACTACTTCACATACTGATGTGTGCATACAATTCCCAACTCCCTTTCTAAAGGTAACAAAATGCTTATCCTATCTAGCTTTAAAATGGACAGTTTACGACACAGAAAGCAGCCGGTTGATTTAGAAAGAAAGCATTAATTGTCCCAAGAATATTTTCACACATCTTATTACACAGCTTAAACTACAATCACATCTCAAAAGTATGTTTTTGTTTTTCTTCACTGAAATAATTCTGAAAACTTTTTAAAACCAACATCAACTGCATAGTGTCACATCCGACTGCATATCCAGGACAAAGATATGAATTCAAAAAAACTAAAATCAAATTTTAAACAATGTTCCAGAGTAGAAGCCAAAACCTTATGTGAACTTTTGATCTTTTTCCTTCAGTATGTATTTAAAATTGATTAAAAAGATAAAAAAAATAAAATAAAAAGTATTGCAAAATTTTTTGTTTGTTTGTATCACTGTGGTGTGCCTTATTTCTGGCTCACACAAAATTTTTACAACAGCTGGTCCAATGACGTATCAACAACCAGAAGTGGAAAAGCAAGTCCAGTCGTAGCTCGACGTGTCATCTTCATGTCCGAGTACATTGGTAATTCTGGAAACACCAGAATTCCCAGGAGCACAGAGGACCTGCAACCTTTGCAATCGCAACCATCTGGGAGTCGAGTATCAGTATTTGGTTTAAATTTTACAATGTAATCATAATAAGTAAAAGGGGAAAGTACTTGCCAAAGCACTATTTGAACCATTGTTTACTGTATGTCTTGATTAATTTTCTTATTATGACTGGATGAGTTAAAAGTCACAGATAAATGAGGTGCCTTCTTTAAGAATGATGTTAAAGTCATCTAAGTTGCACAGTCCATTAAAAATTTGCGTCTGAATCTGGAAATATGTTTTTGAGAAACAAAGAACAAAGTTTCATCCACACTGTGAAACAAACTTTAACCTTAAAATAACTGTAGCCTATTGCCTATTGCTTATTCTACTATGTACATGGACTGTGGTATGGTCCGAATAACTCTCTACAGCGTACAGCTACAACACAACACTTTCAACTCTATTCACTCTCCTTATTAGAGCAGATTGCTTATCGCCTACTTCACAGAGCACCCATATAGCATTGCTGACAGCAGTTAGGGAGAGCTGCACACATGAACTCCTCACTAACACTTTCCTACGCTAACCAGCTGTCCCCCTGTGGTTTCAGCCTCGGCCAAACCTTTGAAATGTCCTTCAAGGCGTGAAAAAACAACATGCACACTGCTTTGGGTAAAATCCTATTTGTACACTGTAATTACGCTTAGAAAAGTTGCAAAGTTTAAAGTTTCAAGACCTTCACTTTTTCTCTTCTCATTTCTGATATTGATTAGGCTCTAAAACACATGTTTCTAAAACACACGCTGTTCTAAAGAACAAAGAGGTTTCTCATTACGTGCTGCGCCTCAGACAACTTTGAATGTTTCAGATTTGATTTGTTGGTGTTATCAAGGGAAGCAATCAGGAGCATTCGGTCAATAATTTTCACAACCGTGAAACCAACATTAATTTGCTCTAAACACAAAAAGGCTACAGGCACTTTGAATGTGGTCATTAATGAGAGAGAGGTTTAGGCTGATAGGTGTCTCTAAGGTCTTTCATGCTGAAAATTTTGAGAAACAGAACACAACACTCTGAAGTCCATTTCAGGTGATTTTTCATCCATAAATATAAAACTGTGATGGTCCTCATCAAGAATGAACATTTTAATTAACTGTTTAAAACTTAAAATAATCTATCTTCAAAAATGTAGGCATAATGTATGCTAATGTAAAAAAATGTGAAACAATTATAACAAATAATTACATTAGAATTAAATACCCCCCCCCCCAAAAAAAAAGTAATGATTTGTTTAGGCCTATAATGTATCATTGCCAAAAGGGACTGACTGGTCTAGACAGCATTTGTTATGTTGCCTCCCCGATCATAATTACCCAGCAACGCTGTATTTACAGAAATATTGAGTAATTAAGTTGTTGTTTTTGGTTGTAGTGCTGGTGTGAGTAAAAAATAATTTCAGGTGAAATTGTTACTGCATCATTAATGCCTAACCCTGATGTCATAAAATTGTTCTTGTATTTTTTTTTAAACATGTAAGCCACTCAAATGCAACCAAAAAAGTATTTACTCAACGTTTAAAAGGGTATTAGAATAATATGGTGGTGGCCTTGGCCTGCTTTTTTGATTTGGTATCATATGCAGAGTTGGAAAGTTCCATCCTGCTGAAAACAATCCACTCCATTTTATTGCCCCAGGTGTCAAACATGGTGCCCATTATTTAAACTGACCTTTTTTCTTGTGTTGCTTGCTTTCTACGCTGGGGATACAATGAGGGAGCCACAATGTCTGGGACCACTCCTCCTGCAGCAATCAATAAGGATGCCCAGTTCCATACACACCAGGTGCTCAGGCCTGCTGCTTCGAGGCTAGGAGAGGAGAGAGGAGAGTGGAATCAGGTGCAGATGTAGCATTGTTATTCATGCAAAGAGAGAAAGGATCAAGTTTATAAGAGGCTAAATTGACCCCACAGAACTAATTTCCTAGAAATGACGAGTGCAGTAATAAGTAATGCAAGTGTGTATTATGCACCACAGAAAACAAACATCCATAAATCAACAAAAGAATGAAGATGGTATTTATAAAATGTGATGGATACAATGTATGGAATTTATAGTGGTAAGCAAGGTATATATATAAGACTAAATTTACAAAAAATAAGAATGCCCACGCCATGGTTAGCAGTGCCTTGTGGACAGTGTTTAAGCAAGATGGACTTGGCATATGCAGAGGTGGAATATAACTAAGAACTGCACTTGAGGGCAATTTTGAGGTAGTTTACTTGAGTATTTTTTATTTGTTTACTATACAACTTTGTCGCCTCATAACATTTCAAGGGAAACTTGTATTTTTTAACTATTTTTAACTCTTTTAGAATAAAATGTGTTGCAAATTAAGTTGCCCAACTGAACTAAAGTGATTAAACTAAGATCTACATGGACTACAAACAAACGTTTTTAATGTAAACGTAATCACTAATTGGCTACTTATCCAGTAATATGTTATAGTGAGTGTTGAATTAGAAGGGCCGATCTGCAGCAAAATGTGTACTTTATTTAAAATACTTTTAAAACATTTTGCTGATTATACTTACCTTCTATTATTTACGGAAGCTTTCGGTTACACTTAATACTGAATGTTTTAAACATAAGTATACGCTCTCAATACTTCTTCAAAAATTACGTCTTCGGAATGAAAGCGAAGAAGGTGGGCTGTAGGAGTAGTTTTTTTTTCTCCATGGATGAGAAATCGGGGAAATGAACTAAAGGTGTGTTGAACTCTCACCCCGTAGAAGATCTCGCGTTAGCTCTTTGCTGTTACCAGGGGAACGCGAGCCTGAGAAGTTGCCGCTGTGACCGCTTCAGTCTGTGCCCACATCGTAATGAACGCCAGTGATAACAGCGCTACTCCTGTAATTCACAGGTAAACAGAAATGCATGCAACAGCTTCGCTTATGGTGGATGTAACCTAGAGTCGTCTCAACGCATTTGGCACTACCCTCCATTGACTCGAAGGTTGGTAAGCCGCCGTAGTTAGCCGGCTAACGTTAGCTTGTTAATGCTAATGTCGCTAACAAACTGTTGTTACCTGCTTCTCTTTGCTGTTACCACCAACTTTACCAACTCTCTCGACTCTGACTTCTTTGTTAAGTAGTCTGGCTGCTCTAGGTTACGCTTGCTTCTTAAATAGAGTTTTAAGCAATTGTATTTCCGACACTGGAGTTAAAATTAGCTAACGTTGCTGGGGATCAATATGGGCTTACTACGCTTACTTTCGCCTACGGGGCTAAGTCATTGACAGTTGGCGCTAAAATTCAATAACGTCAGTGCGTGTTTTATGTGTATTCAACGCAAGGATGGCTGAGACCAGACTACTGCATAATGTTATTTTTCACCAGTCGCTGCATTTATCAGACCTTGGTTTGCTCCTCGTTTGTGCATTGTCGCCGTTAAATTAGGTTGTGCTTGAAATTTTGAACGGGGTGTGTTGTGTTGTGACGTAATGTTTTTCTTTCTACACAGGTGCTTTTGTCAAAGAGGCCGATAAGTAATACACTGAAAAAATGCCTTCACCACAAGTCCTACAGCCGGTTCTTAAAATGAAGGTGGACGAGCTCTTTCTTAACTGGTTGAGTGATCCTGCCACACAGTCACTACTTAAAGATTATCTTGACCTAATCAAAGGTGGACAGCACATTGATTTGAACAGTGGCAACACCCAGGACAAGAGGTCGTTGACCTTCAATGAGAACAACAATGTGGCATCCCAAAAGAACCTGGCAGAGAAGAAGCTTGCTCCACTCAGCACTCCCTGCAGCCCACCTACGACCAGTACCCTGCCCTCTGGCAGTAGCAGCAACACTAGAGTGACCGGGCCCAATGGCAGAGTACTGCGGAGATCTGTCAGCACAAAAAAGGTACATTGTCTGTTGAAACAATAGATTAAAAGACTGAAAAACATTTGAAAAGCTGTCAACAGATTTCTGTAGTCATGTAGCTCATCACTCAGGGCAGTCATTCATGAACCTCTTACGGACTGTTATGAAACAGTTTTACAGGTTTAAACAGGGTGTAAAGTTCCATAACACGTCTTGCCATGGGGCTTTCATCTAAGGTTGTTTTTAATAGCATTAAAACAAGGTGTGTCCTTAAGTTTCACTCTTCATCCTGGTGCCACCTGAGCTACAGTTTCGTCTCTGTACAGCAAGTATTTGCATCTAAATCTACGTTGAACTTTGAGATGGGGGACATATTATTTTTGGGAGGAGGGAGGAGGAGCCTTAATGCAGTTGATTTGTTTTTTCAACATTGAGTTTGCCAAAAAAAAAAATCACTGTTAACCATAAAATCTAAACTTACATAATACAAAGTTTTACCAAAATGTATCAGTGGGCCTTTTCCCCCATACATGTTACTGTACAAAAAGCAAACATGTATGCAACACATTTAATGACAGCTCAATTCTATTTAGCTGCTTCATTTTCAGAGTTCTGGTATTGTTCATGCTGGCTCACTGTCACACTTACTTACTCGGGGATACCGATACTGAGCAAATGGAGCCAAAATTAATATCAGTAACACCTTCACATGTCCTGTCATGACGGCTCAAAACGACTGCTGTTTCATAATATGGTGATGTTAATTATGCTTTCATGTGCATATAAGTGGATTCTGCACCAGCATTATAACCGAAGGTTGCACCTCATCAAAAATAGATCCATACTTTTACAGATTACATTTTTAGCTTTAACGTCCAGTTTATAGAATTTCCATGTGGTCATCTGTCATGTTGGTAGCAACAACAATTGCTTTCCTTTTTCAAAATACTAACATCCGAAGTCCCCAAAGTTGGACATCTCACACATGGTCTTTAATCAGTTTATTTAATCCTTATCCATCATGACTATTTATAGATTTGAATATTTGTAGTTTCTCAATCTTGACCTTAATGTATCCTCTGGGATCTTTATTTCCCCAGTCTGACCACAAGAGGCTGCTGAGTGGTCTACAGGATCAAAGGCAATGGAGGGCTCTAATCAGGACTTTCATATTGGAGCCTCCATGTCTGTCGGCATATGTAGTGATTATTAGTCAAATACTTTCCAAATGTTCAGGCCTCACCCGTGTATTAGTGTGTTATGAGAGTTGGGAGTGTCTGAACCTAGCCTATCCCTGGCACTCTAGTTACTCCTATCTGCCTGTGTGTTGCACATCTCATTATAGTGTGAGGAGGTCTCCAGAGGTAAATAGAAACTTTGCTTGGGGCTGCTTCAGTTATGGAAGAAATCAAGTCACACTGGGCAGTTAAAGCCGCAAAATGTTTTTGGATGTTTGTTTAAGGACTCCCCCCTCTGCCTGGATGAGAAGTTGTGAACATGGTGAATGTGATGACAGTGAGACAGCCAGACAGCTGGAGGCACGTGCTCTTACAAGCTCCGCCCTCTACATGTTGTTGACATGCTAAAGACAAGCATAGGGAGGCGTTCGAGTGGTCACTGGTGCAACATCTGTTTTCTGTCTAAATGAAACACCAATGTTGGAGAGCTCAACCTGATGTTATACTCAGAGCAAGGCATTTGTGTCTTGAGCATGATGATGAGGTTTTTTATTATTATGATATGCACATAAATAAAGTCACATAGACCCTTTTACAGAATATAATTTTAAACTGCTGTGCTACCAGTGTCAAAAAAGAGCACCACTTCACCTACTTAACAAAATCAGATTTCCAGACCTTTGTGTCCACAGCAAATTTGAAAGCTTACTCACGAAGCATGTATTATTTTAACCAACGAGAACAATGGAAGTGAAGCCTAATTAATAAATCCATCATGCTTTCTTTGCAGTTCTTTTTGGACAATTTTGTATTACCAGAACACAGCAAATTTAAACATCCATTACAAATTACAATCTTTTGTCCATCAGAATTTCTCAGAAATAAAGACGAAATTATAGTCTTGGCAAGACTTTCTTGTGACCTGATGAGAAGTCATTTGTTTACTTAAACAAACTAACCACAGGCAGGAGAGGTTGGAAAAATGAGAATAACCTTCTCATTCTCCTCTATAGGTTTCACAGTTTAGCCTTCTCAAAATAGTGATCAGTTGGCTTTTTAATCTTCCTCTTTGTTTTCTGTCTTGTCTGTTTAACATGTACCTGTATGATGGCACAGTCTAGCAAATGAATTTGAATTTTTTGCCTTTCAAATCCAAGTATCTTTCCTCCCAGTGACCTTTGGCCCGTAATGCCACCCTCATTCCAGATTAACATATAGCAACTGCTGGACAGTTTGTATATTCTGCTATGATGTGTCATGGCATGTGGCCACACTGTGTCACTCAATGTTAAAGGGATTGTGAGGTTGTATAAAGTAATACTTCTATTTTAAGACAACAAAATAAATTCCCACATACAGATGCATTCTTCAAAGGATTACTCAAAAATTCAATTTATGTCACGCTGATGCAGCCTGGAACAGCTGGTCTGACTTTGACATCAGACACTGATATAGATAGCCTCGGTTCCCGTCTGTTGGCATTGGATACCAGGAACGTTGCCAGTGAGATGAGGTGTGGCAGCACATTCATCCTGTGTAATTTACTCTGAAACGACCTCCATTAGATGCTGCTCATTGTCAGAATATATGGCCGTAGATCTTTTATCTAGGCTAAGTACAGTAAATATCAGCTCTCAAGGAATTCTTGGCTTTCAGTTCTGCTGTGTACCGCAACACCTACTTTTTTCTTTGTGTTTTAAGTGCAATAGTTCATACACAGAGACCCCTCAAGAGTCTTGGTAATGTAGAACAGTAGAAATAAATTTACTTCGAGTGTTTACTTTTTCTTCTTCTCTCAGCGTCTGCATTTAGCATCACAGGTTATTTCTCAAGATGTATTTTTATAACATGCTTGGTTGGGCTCAGCAACATTGAAGCTATTTGAAGCAAGGGGTCCAGGGTCACGTTATCAGTTGCCTGACCTGTCAGAGAGAACCAGGTGTTAAACTGTTTCCTGCTAGTCCTTTTATTTTGGAGTATTGGTGACTTGTGTATCAAGCATTTGTTCGCAAACCTTGGGTTCTCGACTAGGACTCAGCAGGTTTTGCCCTTATTTTAGACTATGAGGTTTTTATTAACCTATTTGTTTTAAGAATGGTTCTTGAGCACTAATGAGCCTTCTACATTTTAAAGACTTGAGGCAAGAACCACTTTTGTTTTAACTTTCTGAAGTGATATAATAGTTTAGTGATAATAGATTTTGATTTCTTTACTTTAGCTTTGTCATTTGTCTCAATTAAGCTCTAATTTTTTGGGTTTCACTAACTTATAAACTTGTAATTGAATAAAGGTAATAACTCTAAACACAAATATAGCTTGTTCAGTATACAGTCACATCATTTGGACTCTCACAGTGGTTAAAACTGAAAAAATATATATATATATATATATATATATATATATATATATATATATATATATATAGATATATATATATATATATATATATATATATATATATATATATATATATATCTATATATATATATATATATATATATATATATATATATATATATATATATGAAATAAAAAAGGGAAAATCCACTTTGAAGGTGTGGTCTAACTAGGGCTACTATTTTCAGTTATATAGTATTTGCTGAAATGTTGCTGTTCTTTCTGTAGTGTTCTGAATCTTTGCTCCCCTTTTGGTGCCTGTATGGATGGCACCAAAAGTGGAGAAAATCAGTTATCATGGAAGTAATAAATAACTTCCATGATAACTGTCTGACTCTGCTTTTGCATTATTGCACTTGTGCAAGCTAGCTGATCTGCTCACATCATGTTCTACTTGTCGGCCTTCCCTGAGCCCACCATGTTGCCAGTCTATCAGGCCTATTTTTGGCCCATGTTCACATGTATTCCAAATCCCTGTCTCAGACATGTGATTGTGGTAGATGGAGCTGGAGCTTTCTGGATTTCACAGCAACAGCAGCAGTAGCAGCATTTCTGTAACTATTCTGTGAAACAATTGTGGCAATGTCTGGGCGTTACAAAGTTTCATATTGGTTGATAAACACAATAACTGATCATTTTTGATAGTTATCAATGACCATTCCTATTTTTATCATTTTTACGACCAGCCTACAAAGGTTTGTATTTAACCTCTCAATTTTAAATTTAACCACTTTATCAAGGTACACAGTTTACACAACAAGGAAACCCCAGAATCCACACAATAGATAAGGCTGTTCGCATTTTTTCCCCCAGCTTTATTCAGCATTTTTAAATAACAAAGCATTATCACTGTTGAACTTCACCTCATGCTATTTCCAAGCAGTACATTTAGTTGTAGTTGTCAATAATTAGAATATCAGATGTTGGTATTACAGAAGAATATTGTAATCTTCCTTCCTAAGTGTAGTATAGCTCAAAGTCTTTCCTCCATCCAGATCTTGTCATAGTGAATAACCCTGATGCTCCAGATTATAGCATTGTGTGGAGTAAAAATGTGCTTATAAATCACATTCCAATACAGTAATGCCTGCATGTGATGATCTGTTAACTTTAAAGGCAAGTGAAAAATGATTCTTCCTACCATTTGAAAAAGGTAGGACGGTTAACTGGACCATAAACATATTTTATATATTTTATCTAAGTTTGCAGCCATCTTAAGTGAATGACTCCATTCATTACTTCAAAATCAATTATAGTCCTACCCCCATTTTATACGGATTTTACCATATCATGTTTTCGATCCAAGTGTTGTTTATTTACCAAAAAAAGTCATGATTAATGTTCTTGATACAATTGTCTCATATAGCCAAAGAATATGCTAGGTAAAATAACCTTGATATGTTTTCTATCTTGGGATTCTCCCAAAAATAGAAATCTTCCTTTGAAACCAGCTATTTAAAATGTTTTGATTCTTTTGCATAACAATTTTCCTGTCCATTGTACCTTTTTTTAATAGTAAATCCCAAATATTGAACTTAATTTTTTTAACTGGAATATTATTCATTAAAGAAGAGCGCTGGCCATATTAACCCATATCCTTGTTGATTGAGGTTACCGAGTGCTGTCATTAGGAAAAATAACGAGAACATTTGGCACAATATTTACCAAGTATCAGAACGGCAGCTAAAGCGAACCTATGGGGGCAGACATAACCAAAAGTGAAACTTAAGGATGTCTGCCCCCATAGGTTTGCTTAAGCTGCCCTCCTGATATTTGGTCAATATTGTGCAAAAAATTCACGTTATTTTTCCTACTGACAGCACTCGGTTACCTCGATCAACAGGGATATGAGTTAAAAACGGCCAACATTCTCCTTTAGAGTCTTGGCAGGGTTCTCCCCAGACGGTGGAACAGCTATACTGCTAGCTCAGCGCCACTTTACTCATTTTCAATGTTAGCTGCTTTATAGCGGGTGTTTGTGGGTTGCTGCGGTCTTCTCGTTAAAGAAGCGCCCCTCGGCTGACGGTGACGAGCGTCCGTCCGTCTGTCCCCCGGCTGACAGTGACGATTGTCCGTCCGTTGTCGAACTCATGGGAAAAGATAATTTCCAGAGTAGGATGGTTTATAAAAGAAGCCCAGGGCAATTACAATTATACACTATAACATACTTCATTATTATAGCTTTACACCTGTCTGTTTTCATAAAATGGGTTAAATAGAAAATTGTTTGTGTTGGCAATCTAAAAGGCAGGTAAACACCTTTTATCCATGTAATGCAGGCCTGCCCTCTGGGTCCGCCTTTCTGGAAAGATATAATCAGAGCAATACAGGAGTGTCTGGGCACACCTTTACCTGATATTATTTAATTTTGCCTTATTGGGGACAGGTCATGTGTACCCATGATGTCCATGCCAGCATTTTCCCTATCTCTAACAGGCTTTATTTCAGCTGCTAGGGTTATTCTCCACAATTGGAAAAGTCAAGTTAAACCTGAATATAAAATGTTGCAATGACTGTGATATAAAGGGGTGTTCATCAGCGTACCTAATCCAATAAATCTAATATGAGTCAGATATTGTCGTATTAACCAATATTGAAGAAAACCAAATTGTGTATTACTGATAATTTTATTCATACCACTTTTAAGTCTACTAGTTAATACATAAGAAAATATTTTGTAATCAACATTGAGTAATGCAATTGGCCTGGAGTTATCAGTTGTTTTATCTTTGTTTGGTCTTGTTATGAATTTTCTTATACCTCGTTTCATTGTTTTTAGTAATTTATTACTATCTAAACATTCTTTTAATGCTTCAAACAGCAGTTCTCTTATATAAGTCCCAAAAAACTGATAAAAGTTTGTTGTAAATCCACCTTGACCTTGTGACTTGTGAACTATTTCTTTCACCATCTTCAATCCTCTGCAGATATTGTAGCTCCGGAAACATATGTAAAGATTTCTTGAATTATTGACCAATAGTCTGTCCCTGATTTGCAACTTCCATTTGGTCCAATCCATTAAAAATTGTCCTTCTTTGGGATTAGAATGTCTCCAAACATCAACTAGAGAATTATCTGTGCAGAAATCTAAAGCACCTTGATTGTATTCATGGTCTGTATTTTGTAGGAAGTCTATCCAAAGAAAAACATAATCAAGGGCCATGATAGGCTGTTCACAAGCCAGGGTGTTGTCCTATAAGCTTTCAGTTGGATTGAATGCATTGAATGCATGTATTTGAAACTATTTACTATTGTCTTATTGCTATCAATGGTGTGTCTATTGCACAACTACACACATACATTTGGCTATTGTTTTATCGCCCAAGCCTAGTTTTGGCTCTACCCCACGGTTGGTTTGGTTCCCCTCTGTTTTGATTCAATGTGGTACATGTCACTGGCTCAGTGATTGTTAGTAATGCAGATACTGAAGCCAGCTGTACGTAGTATTAGTGGGACACCATGTATGCGTGTATTGACAGTTTCGAGATGCCCTCTGGGGAGTTCTGCCCCACCCTTCCGCAATCTATTTCTTTCCACTGTGGTTGCCTGTTTGCCCTGCATGTTGTCCCTTGAACGTCATTGTTTGACTATCCAGCAACAATGCTGAACGTAATTTTGATTGAAGCTAAACTACAACCTCAAGAACCTATGAATAGTCACCTGACTGCTGGGTGTTGTAACATGTAACAGTAGTAACTATGTCGAGACGGTGTGTTTCAAAATCTCACTATTAAGCAATGAAATGAACATGACTGGAAACATGTTTACTGTACGGATCAGATTTAGCAGTCTACAGATTAGACACGTCCGAGTTCTCATGTTTTTCTGAACCATTAGACCACCAGTGAACCATTAGACTGTGTTCACATAGTACATCTGTCTGACTGATAGTTGTCTCAGAGGGTGATTTCGTTCGGACAATCTGCCTGCAATGGCCCTAGGATGATTTAATTAGCGATATTGGTTGATGTAGCTTGTCCAGTCTTGTTATTTAAAGGACAGTTCACCACAAAATCCCAAAATACGTTTTGTACATTATGTTTCGTACTTTCCATAAATGATGACACAGTTACTGAGATGACCCACAGACCTTCTTCTGGCCATTTTCATGTAGGAGCTTATTTTCTTTCTATTGAACTACACCGTAGCAATGCACAGAATACAAGAGGCTCATGGCCTTGACGACTCGGGTTTAAAGCAATATTGGCAATCATCCTCCTTGGCCGAGCTTCAGTGTTAGCGAGTTTAGTTAGCTTTGCTAGCTCGCCTTTCCTCAGTTACAAGATGAATGCTTCCTTCTGCACGGTGAGAAGAGGGCCCTCAACAAGGTCTGTGGATTATATTCTGGGCCATGAATTTTTGGAAAGTGACATAGCTGTTGATATTTTTCGAATGCATTTTTAGGAACTTTGAGCACCACAAACCAAGTGCCTTCTGGTTCCATTATATTAGAGAAATGGCAGACATCTCTACAGATTATGTCTCTAAACCTTAGTAAAACAGTCTACATGGATAAATGGCACTATAGGTATGAGGCAAGATTTCCCTTTAAAAGACAGACATTTCATACAATCCTGTTGGGCGCTACATTCAGAACTTGTGTGTGTTTTTGCATCTGAGTTGTTGCTCTTAACCCATGTGTGTCTCGATTTTAAAACATCAACAGGGCTGTTGCCTTATATATAAACCAACGTATCATTATCCCTGCTGTGTTGTGATATCTCTGTTTATGAAACACACTTCAGATTTTGTTTGCTCAGACATGAACAGAACAGAACGATTCCATGTGAGCTGACAGTTTCATCTGATTCACCAGGTGTTATTTTGGCCTCTGTGCTTTCCTTTCCATATTTGGTTTAAATTGATGAGCACGAACAAAAGGCAACCACAGTGAAAAGCCATCATACAAACAGCTTATCAGGCATGTGCAGCGTCCTGTATGGAGGATAACAGGAACTAGGTTTGAGCAGTAACCAGTGGAAAATGTTGTGATCCTGTCATCTAAAAATACCATGGGTGTGCTTTTGCTTTCTGTGCAATAATACAATAACATATAGGTTTATTTATTGTGCTCACTGATGTGGACATCTCTATACAATTTCAGTTGAATTTACATTTACAACTATAGGCATATAGTTGTTGGGCTTTCCCTGTGTAGAGTCAGTGCAGTGAAGATAGCCTCAAAGGATCAGCATACTTACAGAGAATTGATGTAATTGCCATCAGTTCAGGAAAGCAGCAACCGGAAGCGTTTTTTGTTTGAGGACTAAAGATACACCCTTGTTTCTCCAGATCTAGTTTCTTGGATTGCCCAAACAGTGTGTGTTGGTGCTTTTAATAGGCACAGACTGGTTTGGTCATCATTCTTTGAATTTGACATGTCTCCCCCCTCTTCTACTGCCCATCAACTATAATAAGACATGGAATGGCTGGCAGCTCAAGCTTGCAAACAGAAGGCAAAACAAAGACTACTGTAAGATCGGATGCAGAAGAGTTCATTATGTGTACATTATGTCTTACTGTTGTGTGTGTCATGTTGTGATTTGACCCACAGTCATGCTATCTATTTATTATTGAGTCATCATACTTTGGTTATTTTCTTTATTTGCCAGTGCTTCATTGAGCCAATTTTGTCTGCCCTGCTGTTCATGTGATTTATACTTGAAGGCAGATTTAGCAGAACTAGCATGTGTCTTTCATTATGTTCCATCACTGCAGGGGTTTTATTATTATACATTTTCCCATTAGCCTATATATTTACTGTCCAAAACAGCAGGGTTCCTGTTTGCATGGTTCAGAGTACATGCAGGCATAGTGTGCTCTGAAGTACTTAAAAGTATTGGAGCTTTTCAGAAAAGAAGCCAGTGAACATGAGCAGTGTCTCACAATGATATTGAGGTGCATCCCTCATTTGGCTACTGCCTCTGCTGCAAGCTGCAACAACAGGTCTGTCTCTTTACATAACCTTCTATGAGCACGGAGGAATGCAAACTGGAAAGGGCAGATCCATTGCACACACACACACCCCTCCCATCCAACTCCACACATACGCTAAGTGACTCCCATACACATACACCCCGTCACTTCTTATCTCCCCAGCAGCTTTGAGGCAAGGGCTCCCTGACCCTTTACTGTGTGTGTATGTGTGTATGTGCATGTTATGTAGAGACCAGGACAGAGCAGGAGGCAGAGCTGAGATTGTGCGACCAGATCTGGAATGGGAGAGAGAGTCACAGTAGCAGCTGCTCCCTTGCATTAAGAGGCTCTCACTCTGACAGAGGACAATCACAGGGACACAGACACAGAGGACTCCCACTGCTGCCACTGAATTTTGCTTCCAGTGCTCACTGCTACTGATTGATTTGTATAGTCAAGAGGATAACACTGGACTGAGTGTTGTGTATATGTGTTCCCCGTCCCGTCTGGAGCGAGGATGAGGATGAGGGAGCTGTCTCTGCGTCAGGACCCTGACCTAAGGAAGGAGTTGGCTCAGCTGGCACGTGGCTGTGACTTTGTTCTGCCCTCTCGATTCAAGAAGAGGCTCAGAGCCTTCCAGCAAGGACAGGCAGGTGTTTGTATGAATATACCTACTACCGCTCAGGCTTGACTGGCCTGTTAGCCAATGGGCTGGTCTATTAATTTGAATTGGTATTTGTAAGGCATAAAGATCGCATTAGTACAAATCTTTTGTGTTACCGTCCAATGTTAAACTACATGAATTCTAACTAATCCTCTCTGTTAGCAGTTATTGTTCATAAAGTGGAACTACAGGTAGTGTTGGACTCTGTCACACCTTGGGCAGGTGAGGACAAGAGAGCAGTTACATCACTTTCTCTTGGCATTTAAAATAAAGGGGGATATGAGATATGTGATGTGAGCCTCGGTTACTGGATGATGTTTCAACTTGTGTGGTATGGTGTGCTCAGCCGCTTTACTGTCCTCTTTCAGACCCCATCATTGTGAATGTGCAAAATGTCATGGGGCTTAGCAGTTGTGCTCAAGAGCTCTGCTAGCGGTTAGCATGAAGCAAGAGAGAGACAGAGACAGGGGGACAGTGTGGGGCAGGGCAACAGGAGATGTTTATGTCCTTTTATAGCCATGGCTGACACCAACACACAGGACAGAGAAGAGCAGAGGATCAGCCGCTTTTATCATTTATCAGGTTAAATTAAGCAGACTATCACTGAAAGAATACAGAGAAACAATTTCACATAAACATGCAGAAGTGGACATGGCTGGATTTTGTCACATTATATTCTCCTCTGCAATTTTAAGGTTGTCATTTAAGTTTATTGTTATTTAATGGTTATTTGTAGGCTCTGTTAAATCTAACAAGAGGTGAGAACGATATATGTGTAATGTGTTGTGCGATTTAAATCAAACAAGATAGTGTTTTTATCTCCTAGTTGAGGACTGTGTAGGTCTGTTTATGTGATTATTAAAGGCCATGGAGAGTGATCCAGTTAGCAAATACTTGAGTCGTGTAAATAGTCTTTGGATATGAGATGAAGATTCAGAGCGAAGCATGCTGTGCTTGAGCTGTTTTTAGAAACTGGCTAATATGTGCAACATTACGCATTTGGATCCTAATGTATTCTGGCTTTTTATGTGTATGGCCATGAGAATATCTTCATCGATTCGTATCTTGTTAATCTGTGTACATAGCAATACATTAAATGATTACCAGTTTTTGTGCCTACTGGTTTTTAATAAAATGTGTTATCACATAAAAACTTGGGCCCAATGTAGCATGATGTCATTATTGTTAGACTTAAGAATACACGATTTTCTGTCACAGAAATATGACAGAATACAGAATATGCTACAAAGTCCTCACATATAAAGCTTTTATTTTGGCTTGTGGGCAGATGTAGTTACAAGGACACACACATAGAAGTCCAGCCTCTGACATATCTGAAGTTTTTGTGTTAATGAGTGTAACGCCTTAAAATGACATCTGTTTGAGTTTGTTAGAAACCAGTTTGTCACACACAGACTGGAATGTAAAGACTCTAAGCTAACAGACTGTAAAGACCTACAGTACCTTTGCTGTTAAACCCTAAAACGCACAAACATATATCAACTGGATCACATGCCAGCCATGCTACTATTTGCAGGGCTGTCATTGACAGATGTTTACCTGCAATGAGGTACGCTGTTTAAACTTTCCAAGGTGGCGTTTTTAGGGGAACACACATTTATGTTTATGACATTACAGTGTAAACCTGTACAACGGCTGCCCACTATAGAAAAACAGGTGTAATTAATAACATTAAAAATGCGCATTTCCTTCTATGAAGTCATAACATCTGCTGTGACAATGCAAATTAATTGATTTATTTGATTGTGTTGTCTCTCTCTTCAGATCTCTACAGTCATTAAAACATGTAGACTTTGATTTATAAGAAGTCAAAAAATCTTAGCATTCTGGTTTCCCCTTACTGCCGATTAGAATTATTAGTTTATGTCAAACCTCACTAATTAGTAAACATGAGTTAATCAGATCTTTTGGTTGTCTTGTTTTACCATTTCTCATGATGTTTAGAGAAACCATTTTGTTTACAGTTAGATCACAGATTATGCTGTTTAAGACCAAAGTTTTTCATTATTGTGATGCCCTAAATGTAATGATAATTTGATACATTGTTATTCCAGTTGCATTCCTCCATTATTAGCCTATATTGTTCTGCATAGCTCTTCCACATTCTTTACACAAAACAGTAGAGTCTTTGCCGAACATTCATAATGATGATTATCTGTCACATCAGTCTACACATATGAATGTCAGTTGACGCATCTTCATTTAAATCTGTCACAGACTGACAGTGTATTAGAGGGGAATGTCTATCACAGAGGTATCTATTACAGATAAATGGGTAATATTCATGATTGCTGAGTGGTCACAACTCTTGCCTGATGGGCATTGGGGTTTTCTGAGAGGTGTGCTAGCAATGCGAAGTTTGTGCTAAGGTGAGCTTGAGCACATAGTGGAATGCTAGAGCTGTGAGGTGTTAGCATTTGCTAGCATCAGTTGTTAACAGTTTATTTCTGTGTTTGTCTCAGGCCCAGGTGAGGACGAAGGAGCCTGTCACCACAGCGCTGAGTGAAAGCATTCCAAAGTTTCACTTCCCACAGGGCCGGCCCCAAGCCAACCTCAACATCGACAGCCTCATTTCCAAAATTGAGAAAATATTTTCCCAATTCCCAAATGAAAGGGCCACCATTGAGGACATGGGCCAGGTTGCCAAGGTGAATATGTGATTTGTTGCATGGAGGTTCAGCTGCCACCCAGCAAATTATTTTCATTGGTGCAATTTCATTCCTTGTTTGCTGATTTTTTCAAACCTCTCGGAAAATATTATCTACGTCTCCCAGAGGAATGTGAGAAATGGCCTGAGGGGAACCTGAGAGAGGAGAGAAATGACAGCTAGGTTTCCTCAGGGAAGGCTTAAAGTGATGCAACACTGCTTGTCAACCCAATAGTGTAAAGTGTCATTGTGCTGTTCTTTTTCTGCAAAGATCAAATGTGTATCTACGAAGTTAAAGAGCGTATTTAATTTTTTCTTTCTCTATATCCATTCCACACACTGCCCGATATCTCCTTCTTCCTCATCTCCTAGGCCTGTGAGTGCCCTCTTTACTGGAAAATGCCATTGTTCTGCTTGGCTGGAGGCGACAGGACCGGCTTCGTGTCCGTTCACAAGTTCGTGGCTATGTGGAGAAAGTAAGACAATGGCTCCACTTATTCTCACTAGACCACTGGTGAACACATAGCTAAATGGCTCACAGTCTCTTCAGAACAATAATGACCAGTTGCTGAGATTACAGACACTGCATGCAGCTCTCTACTAACATGGCACGTTCCTTTTCAATTTTAAACACAAATCATCGATTACAAATGCTCACAAATGTCCACAAGGGAATAGTTGTTCTGCATATACAGTATTTGAACGAAAACATCCATTCAGTGTCTTTCTGCGTAAAATTGAAAGGAATACTATCAGGCTTTTGTAATGCCGGCTGCACATTTCGATTTGTGATGAATGCTTTTGTATGCAATATGCCTGCTCTTGTATTACTTTGTGAGCCTCCAGAGAACTGGACAGACCTGGCCTTTGACTTGAGCTCATGACTGAGCCATTCTTTAATGAGAGGCCACAGCAGACACTTGCATTATTTCCACGTTGCTACTATAACACTCAACACTTATAATCACCAGGCATCGATTCAGAATCCTAATTTCAGAATGTATCATATGTGCACTTGCACGTGAATGGAACAATTTGAGTCTTGCACTCTTGAAAGAACAATAAAATGGATTGAGAACATAAGAGCAAAAGAGGGCGCAACCTTGCAACCATCTGTTCCCTCTTTTCTTCTCCAGGACTCTGCAGACCTGTCATGATGACGCTTCTAAATTTGTGCACCTCTTGGCCAAGCCTGGCTGTAATTACCTGGAACAAGACGACTTTATTCCATTCCTGCAGGTACTAGCTGCAGCACACCCAGGGAGAGGGCCGGACTTGGCCGTGTGGGATGGCAAAATTGCATTGGCCTCAGTGGTGCAAACTGGACTTAATTTTTGGACAGCCCTGCTGAGGCAGTGCTTTTTCATGTGGCGGAGGACTAATTCAGGGATGTTACTGTAAGCCAGTAATATAGTGGAGGGGAGTTAACAGAAGAGGGGTTTCACTGGTGCACAACTAGAGCTCAGCACATTGTACACACACATTCAAGTGACAAAACAATTCCAGAAAACACGGACACAAGTTTATCAAGTTGTTTCATAAGAATCGTCTAATTGACTGTTTCGTCAGTCTTACCATGTGGACCTGCTGTGCTGGCTTTTTGTATTCTCATTCCCCCTGACAAGCTGTTGGTGCTCAACACCCCGCCCTACACCTGATTCATTTTCATGCTGGCAGGAGCGGCTGGGCTGTACCAAACACCCGTTAGCATACCAGCAGAGATGCTTTGTGGCACTCGCTGTTTAATTTGTATGGTCCTGCTCGGCGAATCGCCTTTGACTGTTTTGATGAATGAAAGGCGGATTGCAGTGGAGTAGATTTGACTGTCCCCGCCTGTTTCCTGTGCCCAGTGATTTATGTGTTTCTCTATGATTTAATTTCTCACAGTAAGAGTCAAAGAGGCACGACGGCTGCCCTGAAATAAGGCCTTTTAATTTCATTGCCGCCTCCGCATTTATGTCAACAATTCTTTCCTGCAGCAGAAGGGAAGGGGGTAGAATAAAGAGAAGACATGAGGGAGTTTCATGGCAAGAATTTAGCTACAGTTCATTTGAAATGCAGCACACCCCCTGTGACTTTATGGCATGAGTAAGGAGAGAAGGTTAAGCAGTCACAAGCAAACGTCTTTTGTCTGGCCTTCTCGCCACTTTGCTGTGAAATCATAAAGGTTGAAGCTCATCCAAAAACTGGTTGACCCAGTGTTTTCTGACTTCAAAGAAGCATTTAAATCTGATGGCCTCTCCCAACAAGGCCTGGAGCCTTTTCTTTACATAGCACAAGTTATAAAGCATATGGCATGACAAAGTGAAGTAGATGGAACCTGACAGCTTCTGATGTTTGAATAAGTATGCATTTATATGCCTATATGCTCTGAATGTCATGAGTTCTATCTACAAAAAATAATGACACGTGGTTTGCCATTAAACTCGTCTCTGAAAGAAACTGTAGAATTTAACTTAACATATGTATTTGTTATTGTAGTATGCACAGTGTCTCATGGGGTTGTTCTTTTGCATTTGTGTCTGTTCGTTTTGTGGGGTTTGTAATTGAAATGAGGCAGAAAGGCAGTGGACACAAAGTGAGCTGACTTTACTTTATGTTTTCAGGATGTGGTGAACTCACACGCAGGCCTGGCCTTTCTAAAGGAGGCACCAGACTTTCACTCACGATACATCACCACGGTATACCATAACACAAAACACAGTACATTACTGCTGCAACATTGCAAGTAGTGAAACATTAAAATGGCACTGTATCGATTTTGCTTTCTTAGGTCATATACTGTATTATAACGCTGTCAACTGTTTTTTCAGGTGATTCAGAGGATATTCTACAATGTGAATCGGTCATGGACTGGAAAAATTTCGTTTTCTGAGCTCAGGAAAAGTAACTTTCTTCAGGTATATGATACTACACTTACAATAGCTTTTTTTTCCCCCTCCTGTACTGAAATCCGTTCTCAATGCTGCTAAGGGTGTCTGCTGGCACAAAGTACAACATATTCTTCTCAAACACAACTCTGAGTATTAGTTGCCTTTTAACCATTGATGTTTAGTGCGTTATCAGTAGCAGGCATTCAACCAAAGAGGTTTCTGTTTCTGTAAATCTTCAGTCTAATTACTTAACTCATGCCCTGTGATCATGGTCACCCCTCCAAACCTGTGTCTGCTGCCGAGTTTTGTGGTTTTTGTCTGTATGTCAATGGTTTCCATAGCTTGTCTGGGATCAGACAGCATTGTTGGTTACAAAAATACAGGTGAAAGATTTGTATAATAATTCAAATTGTACTCAGTACTCAAATATGATTTTAAAAGTAACTGAGTAGATAACATGGTGGGATGTATACTTGAGTATGATTAAAAACACACATTGAAAAATGTAAGGTACACAATATAATTAATTACAGTAATTTGAGTAGATGTAATAAGTAACTTCCACCCCTTAATGACCCCTGACTTCATAAATCATTAAATTGTCTTATAATGTATGTACAGGGTCTTTATAATATGAACATATATTTCAGTTGCACAGTCACAGGCTTTAAAAGAAGGTTTTAATCACATCTGCAACAATTAATCAAGTAGTTGTCACATACTCCATACATCTGCATATATTATAAAACTGTCAAAATTCTCTGATTTATACTTCGTAAGTGTGAATATTTTCTGATTTGTTTTCTGCTCTATGACAGTAAACTGAATAACTTTGGCTCGTGGAGAAAACAAGACATTAGAGAACATCATTGTAGACTTTTGGAAACACTGACCAACATTTATCACTGTTTACTGACATTTTATGGACCAAACAACTAATTGATTAACTGAGATAATTATCAGCAGATTAAATGAAAATAACTATTGATTGAAGCCCTAGTTTTAATATAATTCTTGAATTTAATTCCACTTAAGTAATTGCTGAAATCTGGAAATATTAGTTCATCGCTACAGTGAAATCCAACTGGGCAAAACACATGTGCATGTCAATTGTTTCATCAGATCAGAACATTTTTTTAGAGGTAAAACTGTGAGTGAGGGCACCCATATTGTTGGAATAACTCATCATTGCACAACACCAAGTATAGTCGTGTGAACAAGGACAGTTTAGCTAAAATTAACCTAATTAAAGAAACTAATTAAATGTAATTAAAGAAAATTTACACATCAAAATTTGACCAACCTTTTTTGTCTTCTGTCCCAGAATTTGGCATTGCTTGAGCAGGAAGAAGACGTGAACCAGCTCACAGATTTCTTCTCCTATGAACATTTCTACGTTATCTACTGCAAGTTCTGGGAGCTGGACACAGACCATGACCTCTACATAGACCAGAAGGACCTGGCACAGCACAATGACCAAGGTGCAAAAGCAAACCTTAATGTTTTTGTACCCGATAAGAATCAAACTTTAAAATAATTCTGAAATAGGTTGCGGAACTTGTTTTGTTTGTGTATGTCCTATTGTCACACATATAGTTCAAACAACAAATGACTAGTGCTGTTAGAACACAAGAGATGATGATTAAATTAACTTTCCTTAACCTTCCTGGCATTTGTTGGTACTGTCAGTAGGCTACAACTACATGTAACAACACAAATCATTTGTTAATGTCATTTGGTGCAGGTTTACTGCTCACACACAAACACTCACTTAGGGGAAAAAAGAACTTGTCTTTGGTGCTTCCTCCCCACACACTCAACACCACATGTTCTTGGTTGATGGTCTGTGAGTGAGGCAGGGGAAATGAGACACAAGATCAATAAGAGAGCAGCAAATATACTTTGCTGAAATGACGCCATGTCTGGAACAATTTCTCCCACTATACAGTCGAAATGATGACCAAAGGATTTATAGCATTGTCAAGATAATAAAAAAAGCTACACTAGCCAGTCTGGATTTACAGACTGTGAGAATGGATTACATGTGTTGTGAAAAAGTTTTACATTAACTGAAAGAGCTTTTGTAGAAGAGAAAGCCCTCTTCTCGGACAGTCTGGATTGTAAATAATGTCTGTATTTTTTCCAGCCATCTCCCACAAGATGATTGAGAGAATATTCTCAGGAACAGTAACAAGGTAAGTGAAAGTATGTAGGTTTTAAGTTTAAAGGATGTTTATCATGTCATGACATTCAGTTATTTTTCTCCAGAGTAGACAGTATTTTTTTTTTTTTTTTCCACTTCTGGTTTCAATAGTGATTGTGTGGCTCATTTCAACAGAGACAGACGGGTGTATAAGGAAGGGCGCCTGAGTTACGCTGATTTTGTTTGGTTCCTTATCTCTGAGGAGGATAAGAAGACGGACACAAGGTACATACGGCTTGAATTTGTGCTTGATACTGAAATAATTGTAGTCTGAGACATTCTTAATACGCTGTGTGCATTCTGGGTGGAATTATGTAAAGCATTGTCTGCTATTTTATTCTTGCCCCCCGTAAAAAGCATTGATTGTTTTGTTTGCATTCAAGACTAAAAGTTCAAGTAAAACGTTTATTGATGTCCTTTATGTCTTTTCTCACATGCACCCCTGATCACTTCTCTTTTCCTTACTCGGTGTCCAGTATAGAGTACTGGTTTCGCTGTATGGATCTGGATGGGGACGGGGTCCTCAGCATGTATGAGCTGGAGTACTTCTACGACGAGCAGTGTCAGAAGCTGGAGACCATGGCTATCGAGCCCCTTCCCTTCGAGGACTGCCTCTGCCAAATGCTTGACCTTGTCAAGCCTGAGGTCGAAGGTCAGTCCGGTCTTACATTTATACCCACTCTGAGAAGCTCACACAGCAGAGAGTCTGACAGGTTTCATGTTTTTAGCCAAGACAGTCATAGACTCTTAGGCCAGGGCATTGATCATTAGCTAAGGAAAGGGTTATAGATGAGAGACTGACTGACTGACTGATCTGCACTGCCTGCTGCCTGCCAGCTGCTGGTGTCATCCACACCACTCAACAAATTCCCTCCAGCACTTAGCTTTACCACCATCCCATTTAGAAGACACTAGTACATGGTGAGGCTATGCATGTTTAGTATTGATAGCCACAGAGAGAATGTGACCCTAAGTCGACCTGCTGGTATGCTGCACTAGTGGAGCTGTGGAATATTACACGTAATGTGAGATGTTACAACGTCTTGACTTGGTATTTGAGGCAGATGTTTCCCTCCAGTTACGCCTCCTGATAACACAAGTCTGACTGTTTTAACAGATGTAAAAGCCTCTCTAAATTTCACATTAAAATGTGACAATCTTTAGGAGATTTATGGTCTGCGGTACAGACATATCAACTTGAGCATTAGTGCAGAGGTGCTACGCATGACATGATATGCAGAGAGTTAAAACCAATAAAAAAATATCTGAAATGCCACTGTTGAGGAATCCACAACTTCCAAAACCACATTTTAGAAAGATATGACAATGAAGATGTCAAATCAGTCTATTCCAGGCATTTAAGTGATTTGAAGTTTTATTTCACTGATCCAGTAAAACTCTAAATAAAATCTCAAATCTGAGAATTTGCTGCTTTTTTGCCTGTTTCATCCCATCCAGGTAAAATCACTCTGCGGGACCTTAAAAGGTGCAAGTTGTCCCATATCTTCTTTGACACGTTCTTCAACATAGAAAAGTACCTGGACCACGAGCAGAAGGACCCATTCTCTGTTATAAGGGTAAGGCTAGAGCGATAGGATGACACAAGATATGAGATGGTATCACAACTTGTTTTACCATCAGAGGTCAAGTGGCTTACATATCTTGTCGTGTTTTTTCAGGAGGTGGAGACAGACCAGGAGATCTCAGACTGGGAGAAATATGCGGCTGAGGAGTACGACATCCTTGTGGCTGAGGAGGCTGCCAACGAGCAGTGCAATGATGTGTAAGTCTGACTTTACATGTGGGTCTGGGAGCTACAGCTGTTTACCAGAGCCTGGATTTATCAAACTGCTCAAAGTGTAACTAGGTAAAAAATCATTCAGCTTGACTCTCGCTCACAACCTTCATGGCTGCGCTGATAGATCTTTCTTGTGTACTTCATCTACCACACAGCAGCAGCTGCTCCAGTTTGGTTTTATTTTGTATCATTTTTGGCTGCTTTAATTTCATCCCTATTTGTATATGATTAATATATTAGATTGTTGTTAATTTGGTAACATGGTAATCACTCCAGATGATGAGAAGACTTGAACAAATGAAATGCACTTTATTTTGAATGTGCTGGCAGATTGGCCAAATCTATGTATAAGTTATTCCTTTTTGCAGCACACATGATCACTTAAATTTGCTATGAGACGTTATTGCTTCATTTTTGTGTGTAGTATTCTCCAGTTACAGCAAAGTTGTACTTATGCAGCATTCCTATGTGTACTTTTTAATACAGGTCCTAATTATTGTGTCAGCTAATGTAATATTGTAATTACAACTATTTATCATGATTATGAGTGCTGCATTACTGGTATTGTATGGCTGTCAAATGTGAAAATATATAGACATTTTTATATGGCAGACCTGTCATGACAGGAAAAGTACAGCTGTAACTCATTCCATTTTTAAGAAATTGTGCTGTGCTGTCAAAAAGTGGTGATTTAGTACAAAGTTACTGTACTCTGAGAGAACAATACTTTTAAAGCTGTAGCTATTAATAAAGTAATTTATTAGTTTTCAACTATTGAATCAATCATTACTGTTCTAACTTTAACTGAATACATATAGGTTGAGGACAAAACAAGACATTAAAGAACAGCGACTGACATGTTTAACCATTTTCTGACATTTTATTTATGAAATTGATTAATCTCGAAAATTATTGACAGATTCATCGATAATGTAAATAATCATTAGTTGCAGCCCTGTTTTTGAATTAGAAGTAAGGGATGCCAAGGGCAAGATGATTTCAGTTTTCTCTCTAACAAGGTAATACACATAGCAGATCGTCAGAACTTTATGTCTCCATACTAAGACTGGGCATTTTGTGACAGTGAGTGAGTCAGTGATAGATGAGGCTGCTGACAGGTATGTTGTGTGGCTGTTTTAGGAACACCACCGACTTCTAAAGACAGGCTGCTAACCAGAGCAGGTAAGACACGCAGGGTATCAGCAGGGACTAGTGTTATCCTCCTCCTCCTCCTCTCTGGGCCAGTCCAGTCCTAAACCCACTCCTAGCTCCTACCCTCACCATACCGGTCTGAATATACTGTTACCAGCAGATCAGAAAGCACAATCGCGTGTGTACGTAGTCGTGTCCTAGAGCTGGGAGTCTGTTTTTGAACCAGACACTTTCTGTTTTTATCCTGCCTCTTTAACCATTTCTGTCTGCACCTTCATGTGTTGCTCCTTCGTCCTTTCCAGTTGCACTGGTTTGTTTAATTTGTTTTTTAGAGAACTGGTTTGACATTGTGGGGACTACTCTTATTTGTTTTCATGCCAAAAGTTGGATGAAAAGATCTCTACCACTCTCATTCCTGTGTGATAAATATGACACTGCTGCTTGCAGCCCGTAAGCTTAGCTTAGCATAAAGACTGGAAATTGGAAAACAGCTATGATCTGTCCAAAGCTAACAAAACTTGCCTACCAGAACCTCTAAAGCTCTTTTATTAAAATTGCATATCTTGTTTGTTTAAGATGTTTGAAAACGTGTATAGTGTAAACAGGACAAGTGAAGGTTTCACAGGGATAGAACTGGGTTGGCTGGGTGCAGTGACCTCCTGCAGTTGTGATGTTACCATGAGGTTCCAGACAACCAGGGGAGACTCATTTTTACACCTTATCTTTTGTTTTTTAAAATGTATCAGTAAGTTTTAGAGGTGCTGGGCTTGTGTTACCCTTGGACAAAGCAATACTAGCTTTTACCCCAATTTTCTATTGTTTTTTGCTAAGCTAAACATACCAGCTTCTGGTAGTAGTTTCATATTTACTGTACAAACTGAGTCGATTGTATTATCTGTAATTCAGAAAGAAAGCAAATAAGCAAATTTCCCAATGTTTTTATATTTATGTTATTTATCTTCCATTTCTTTCTATTGATGACACATTTCTGACTGATGTCATCCTCTGTGTGTCTGTTTAGGTATGAAAATCCTTTGAGCCCTATAGGGCAGCATATCTCCAATGAGCTGGGTCTGACAAAGAGACACTTCTTTGAGATCCCTAGTCCACATTGCAACCTGGACCTGGACGAATATGAATATGAAGATGATTTTGAATGACCCATGATCCTGCAGCATTATCCCACAAGCCTGCTGAGCGCTGTGCGCTCCCAGACCCGGAGTTCAACCAGCAGTGTTGGTAAATTAATCGCATCAAGTCAGAGCATGCAGGTTTAGGCCCAGTTCCCATCCAGCAAAACAGGACACGGTTCAATAAACAGGGAGTGAACGCAAACCCATAAGAAACTGTCAGAACACTGGTGGGGTCAGATGTTCTGTAGAAATGGACACAGTATCACACATGCAAAGTGGTTCAACACCATACTGTATTATAGCAGATGTTCTAATATTTCACTGGTCACACAGCTGACTTTATGATGTCACAAGCAGCACGTTTATACTTTTACTCCATCGCCACATGTTGACAAAGAAAAAGTTATGTTTTGCCTGAAATGCTTTGTATTAATAATGTCTGTGGCGAGTGTTGTTTAATCTGAACATCAGTGCCTGTATGACACATTCACATGAGCTGAATCACATTCTTTACACACTGGAGCTCCCTTGATCAAAAGACAGAAACCATGTTGATTTGATTCAGGTTTTGAACTAATTACCATCTGAAGTCATTGGCTAATGTTACATTCCAGTGTTCATAACTATGAGACTGTAAATTCATTAATGGTTGTTTGTTGAAATGAGAAGCTACTGCAAATGCCAAACAAGCCACCGTTGAGCCTGCTGTACACACACATGGACACAGTTCAGACTTGCACACACTGCGTATATTGTACAGGTTGTATTCATTATGACTTAGATTAAATGTATGTGTGAGATGGGGTTATAAATTATTAGAGATGAATTTATAAATAACTGTAAATATTAATTTGGTGCGTGCTGTGTTGTAAATGATTTGGGCAAGTGTTTTAGACAAATTCTTTTTTCTATGTTATAAAGTACTTAATTTGAATGTACTTTGACAGAACAAAAGGAACCAATTTAAAAAATCTTTTGCTTTTCTTTAAATTAATAATAAAGCCTTGGTTAATGGAAGAGTAAAGAAAACCGACTATGCAGTTTAATTTGATCCATCTTGTAAAAACTGGTCTTGATATGGTCAGTTTCTTCTACTCATACAGCTGCTGATTGCAAACACAAATATAGATGTTGAAAGGCGATGAAGTGCTTTGATATGTTATCGCTCTTGTAAAATGTCTTCATGAGTTACTGAAACAAGGTGTGATATGTATTTATAGAAATGAACATGATAAAAATGTGACAGCTTGGGAACATTTGCTTGTTTGGACACATTTTTATTTAAATTAATTTACAGCGATGCATAAGCAGTTTTTGGCAAACTAACCCAACTATTTCCTATAAGGAGCAATAATAAAGTGGCAGAAAGGACAGTAAAGCAAAATCCTTAATGTACTCTGAGATAATTCTACAATTTGGACCCAAGTGTGATCCGTAAGTAATATTCAAAGATGAATCATGATGCGTCATTTGGAACATTCATGTACAGTATAGACATGTATGTGGGGAAAACACCTTCAGACATAATGACACAAGTTCCTCAAATAAAAGTGGTCTGTGAATAATACAATTATTCGAAAAATAACGCTAGTATTAGTCCATTTCTTTCACTGTTAACAAATCCCATAAAAAGCCCCTGCATGTGGCCTCAATCAACTATAGTTTTCAACTGAAAATCTAAAATATAAAGCTCACTTTTTAATCAAGATGCGCTTTGATTTACTGAAACAGACTGTTTTCAGCTGCGAATAAATACCTTTGTAGTGCTCTGGTCATTATTTACAGCAGCAGGACACTGAGATTAATTCAAAGTAAACTGCAATACCAACGTTACCAATACCCATTTTCTAATACTTTCTGGAGAACTATTTAAGTTTATGAAAGTCAATACTTTTTACCCTAGGATTGCAGAGAATTATTTCAAATCTTTTTAAACTTTTCTCCTGGCACAGAGGAATAATACATTAGGCTGCAGATGTAGTAATAGAGGGCTAATTAGTGGGATCAATTTTTGTTGGTTCTAAATTCCTTATGGGATTTGTTGACAGCAAGAAAAATAAAATCACATCAACTTATCCTTTGAGAACATAATACATGAAACATAACACTTTTCAACAGGTCTGCGAAATAAAAAAGAACACTGGGATGTCTGCACATCAGAAAAGAGAAGACCCGACAAAGGAAAACGCCCCCGAAAGTTAGTGATGTCCGGTGAGGTTTTTTTCGTCCAGACAGAAGCACCAATTCTGCTCAACCTCCTAATTGCTACAGTTCGATTTCCACGGTGTCTTCGTCGGCCTCGCTGCCTGTGCTGAGGACAGACTCGCCGATGTTCAATCTTTTCGCAGGAGGTTCCACGGGGACAGAGAAAGGATCCATATCAGGTGTCTTGTCCTGATGGCTGAGGTTAGACGAGGTTACAGTACTTCACATGTGCAAGGTAAAAAAAACAATTTGCTTCATTAAAATGAATAAGAACTTTGAAATTAAAGTATTCCTGAGCCTCACCTTGGACTGAAGCTGGACCTGTGAACCTTGCTGTCTTTGGAGTCAGCAGGGTTGGATGGGCAGGGGGATTTACTTCCTAAAATGACCCCAAAAAAAGTTACACACGATGCAGCTGGTGCTTTGTGACAATGAGAACATACACATTTTGTGCTTGACTTTCTTGTTTGGTTTAGTACCTTCCAGTTTTTGTTTGGAGAAGGGAGAGCGGTTGGGCATGTGCGGCTTCCTGTCGGAGCTAACGTAGGACACTGCGTCCTCCCCTTCAGCTACAGCCAATAGGGAAGCGCGATAGTAGATGAGCGGCTGCCAGCACTCTTCCCTGAGGTTAATTATGTGCTCTGCAGTGTGCTTCTGCAGGTAGGACAACCTGCACAGACAAGAACAGACTTTTCAGAAAGCTTCGTATATTTAAAAAACCTGTTTTGAAAACCCGTATGCGGTGTGCAGCGCTTACACTGTTTTCTTGTCAGGTTTGAGCAGTTTGCTGGAGAACTCACTGAGGATGGTCAGGTAGGAGAGGTACGGCGGCGTAGGAGTGTCTGGGGTCTGACTAAACTCTTGGAACACAAACTCTATGCTGTTCCTGCACATGTTGACAGACGCGTGTTAGAAACAAAAACAAAAAAAGCACACACACAATCAAATCCAAGTAATGAGAAACGGGCCCGTGCTGACCTGTGGATCATGACGACGCACTCACGAAACTTGAAGGGGTCCCCGAAGGTGAGGGCGAACCGCCTGGCCAGCTCTTTGATGCTGGTGAAGGTCTGGACCCCTGGGTGAGCCCTGCCGCCGCTCTCCTGCTCTCGCTTCAGACGAACAAACAGCTGTGGAAAGAGAAGGAAATCACATCAGCACCTCGCAGCTACCAGAGTTTAGCGGCAGCTTATGTTTTTAGGGGGTCTGGGGAAACTGTACCTGCTGCAGGCAGAGCACCAGTGTACGAGCACTCTCGATCTTATCTGTCTGTCTGGTCCTGTACATGGTCTCCTTGATGATGTCTCCAAAGTCGTTGTAGTACTGAGGACAAATAGAATAGAAGAAGCTCCAAGCAGATATCTGTAGTATATACTGGCATTAAAGGAATAGGTTTGAAAATACTCTAATTCACTTTCTTGCTGAGAGCTAGGTGAGAAGATTGATACCACTGTGATGTCTGTATGTTAAATATGAAGCTACAGTCAGCCAGTGGTCCATTAACTGAGCTTAGCATTGAGACTGTGAACGGGGATGAACAGCTCGTCTGGCTCTGTCCAAAAGAAAACTGAATCCACCAACCAGAACCTCTGAAGCTCACTTATTGTTAATGCATTATATGTTGATTGTTAAACCCAAACGAAGAATGTGAAAACAACAGGTTCCGGTTTTAAGACGGCCATTTCTTTGTCAGCCTTGGTGACTTCCTGCAGTCTTCCCCGTCTGTAGAGTGAATTACACACAAGTGAGGAATTTAAGTTGAGAGCTTTATCATGTGGTCAGAATTTCAGAGATGCAGGAGCCGACACAGAGCCAATGGAAAGAGGCATTTAGACACTTGTTGAACACTAGCTCACAGCTAACGTCTGTAAAGTCGTTTTACTGACTGCTCAGCAGCCAATTTCACAAGGCTGAACACCCCTTTACGGTGACCTTTGGACGGTGTCAGGCTAGCTGTCTCCCCGTTTCCCGCCTTTGTGCTGAGCTAAGTGGCTGCCGGCTATAGCTCCATATTAACTGTGGATGTGTGTAACTAGTCAACTAGATAATTAGAGGGTAGCGCCTTAGCTGAGTCACATCACTCGAGGTCATTTATCAGATTACATGCAGCTTCCTCTGGAGCCACAAAAGGCTTCATACTACTTTATTCACTTATTCAGTAGTGCTCTACAAGTCCTGTAAACAGACTTTAATATGTAAAATTGGTTAAACAAACAACGGTTCCAATTGGCTTTAATGTTAATTCGGACAGTTTTAGAATTTTTTTTTTTTGAAATTAAATTGTGTGTTTACTACTGAGTTTAAACTTGTTTAAATTTCAGAGAAACAAGTCGGTTGGAACATCCCCAATATTTACTTCCAGTTCACCTTTACCTTCCTGTAGTACATGAAGACCTCAGCTGCCATGCTCATCTCCAGCACTCCGTGAACTATCAGTTTGCAGTAGGCCGCGAGCAGATTTCTCCGTTTGTGAAGGTCCTCCAGCCTCTCCACTTCAGAGTTCTCACTGACTGAGGGGGCCAGATGGAGTTGAACGGTGTGGTTGGATTGTGAGGCGGTTGAGAGCGAGGGGAAAGGGGGTGAAGCAGGACGAGTGATTAATCATGGGAAATCATATAACAGAAAGAAAAGAACAAAGCGGAGGCGGAAAAGAGTGTTTCAGTTAGTTTCGGGACAATGGCTTTAGCAGGTGGAAATCAAAGATAACATACGTCTAGAGTTATGGTTGTGACACCATGTGGCTTCAATCTTTCACGAGGCTAATAAAATAGGCTCGGAGGTGAGCCAGAGTTAATGGAATTTTCTCACGGAAAGAGATTGCCGTGATTTTATGATTTAACTCGGTGCCTTTGCCCTCCGAGTGATCTCTGATCCAGCAGCTAATAGAAAACACTGTCTTTATAACAAAACCATTACCAGGCAAATCCAATAAAACAATAGCGTTTTATTACATGTTCAAAAACCAATAATCCCGTATTGTATTCGGTTGAACATTTAAGGGATTTCCACCAGGACAGCTATTGACTTCTCCGGACGATCCCATATTTGGTTGCAATATGTCTGTGAGAGTGGAAGCTATTGTAAAGGTAATAAAAGGTTTTAGTTACAGAAGACCATGAATGGATTCATAAGTTTACCTGCAGGACTTTACGCAGAGAACACTGTGTATTACCAACATGTCAATCTTGTTTTCCTCATTTTAAAACAGACAGGAACACACCGCCGTCACCAGTTTACAAGCTGCAGCACTTTGCATAACAAAGTCGAACATCCTTTCATACAAATGAGTCGAGCCGGCTTCAGTCTGAGGATATTAACAGGGCTTCCTTTGTAATTGGGGGTCAATTGTCAGGTCAGGTTGGAAATCAGAGCCCATTTACAGTCAGCGGGCAGCTCTGCAGCGAGGTGTGAAGCCAAACGTGTGGCCGTGCATTTAATATCTGCATGTTTTCACCACGGTGAGATGGTGCACCGAATCAATGCTTCACTCAGAGGCACCGAGGGCCCCGAGGAAAGATGCTGTGCTCCGAAAGAAAGAGTGAGAGTGCCATCTACTGTGCATTAGTAGCGCAGTAGATGTGTGTGTTCACTCCCGAGTGTCCCAGTTTATAGATGGATAAAATAAATCAGCAGAATAATCAACAATGGAAATAATCATTTGTTGCAGCCCTATTTGAGGATCTTTATTTTATGCTATTTCATCCTTAGCTACATTTTGGAGGGAAATGTTGTACTTCTTACTGCACCACATTTATTTGAGAGGTATAGTTACCTGTTACTTTTTTGTAGATTGAGATTTTACATTAAAAAATGTGATAAGAAAATCCAAGAAAATGCTGTTCCCAGGCAAAAGGCACGGCTTTATTTGAATAACTGTTTGATGGCCCATCCAATTATCCAATAAAATTATAGAAAAAAATGACAATCCTGCTACAAAAGCAAAATGCTACTTATGTATTAAGAATCTAATATTAGACTCAGCCATTTTTCAAATACATAAGTACATTTTGAAGCTAATACCTTTATACATCTAAGTAGGATTTTGAATGCACTGGGGTTTTTTTTTTGCTATGGAATATTTTTACATGGTTGTTTTGTTACTTTCACTTTAGTTTTTGGAGTATTTCTTACAGCACTAGGCCTTTGTTACCTGTTATTGATACCATGTTTCTTCTCACCTCTCTGCTGTCTACTGTCAATTTGAGCAAGACTGATAAAAACAAAAGAAAGAATCCTCTAGTTAAACAAAAATGTTGTTTATGAACTAGGAGAATAGGAATTAAAAAGGTTTTTCTTAAAGTATCCTCCAGACATATAAAAATAGACAACTTTTTGCCCAGAAAAATTACCTTGTTGAAGAGAATCTACAATTATGCAAATATTTTTACTTTAATCTGAAGTTTAACTGCTGGACACAAGAGATGTCACTAGTTTTGACACAATGTTATTGATGCAATGAAGCTCAAACCTCCAAGTGAGGTAACAGTAAGCTCAATATATTTACATGGATGATAAACAAGTGGAAAAAGGCTTCATGTACACAGGCTGAGGTCTCACCGCTGCACTGGCTGTCACAGTCTGGTCCAACAAAGATGTGCACGCAAACAAAGTTCAACAGCGCCCTCTGCAGTTTCGGACTGGGAGTGTAGAGCAGTGGACCAAAGGAGGTGGGATCCCACACGTGTAGCTGGTAGGAATGAGCCGTCAGAACATCACAGATGCCCAGAAAGGCCTGATACGGACAAATAAGAGAGTTAGAAAGGCTGCAAGAAAGATTTAACAGTGCCATCGTTGATAAAACATCAGTTTCCTGTCCATCCCACCTGCTGTCGCACATCGTGGTCAGAGTGGGAGAGACAAGAATGACCCCTCTCACAGAAGAGACGCAGCTGGAGCCTCTGAGACACAGCTTTCTCCTAAAACACACACACACACACACAGATAATGGACATAGTGACTTTATGACTGTAACATCAAGGTTAAAATTGATCTGATATGTCAACTGGTGCACTGGCTGCTTGTAATCACTTAAGACTTCAAGCATATTCTTGCACCACAATCACTGTAGTGCAGTGACCACTTATCAATCAATAATGCAGCAAAATTAATCAGAAAAGATGCATTTATGCAGCAGCGGAGTCCTGCAGCAGCAGCAGCCCCTTCTCCAAAATGCACCAGTGAGTATTATGTAAAACAAAAGCCTCAACAGTTTCAGGTCTTCACAGGCATGAAACCTCTGTAGCACAAACAAAACTGTCTTTTGAAGGCATTAAAAACTTTTATTTTGTCCTTTTTTATATATCTATTGTACATGGTATTGCATTTCATAATCAAGCCACTTAAGAGGATACAAAGGAATGTCTTCAATTTTCACATGAAATTTTGTTGTGACTGATGCTTTGCCCACTGATGGTGCAAACAAAAACATAATATATGAACTCTGATGCATTTAAATACACACATTTATACTGTATATTCCCAAAATGTAATACTATGTTGGGCACTTTCTCTCAATTTGGCTGTTCCTAGAAATTTCCTACTGTCTTATTTTTAAGTATTGATACCACTTGATACTAGGTGAAAGCATCAGCGGCCATAACTCACTCTGGAGGTGAGAGTTTCACTACTTGTGTTGAGGGACCAGAGCATGGAGTAACACAGACACTGCAGCACTTCAGACAGCACCTTCGGACAAAACAAAAAATGGAGACGAGAGAAAAGACTAAGGCACTGGATAAACGAGTTCGATCAACAAACTTGATCTGAAGACAAAAAGATTTTCAGTGTTGGTACCTCAGGCAGTGCTCCTCCCTTGCTGCTTTCCACTGACAGGAGAGGAGACAACAGTGTAAACAGGTTCCAGCCAGAGAGGTCATGACAGCTAACAAAAGATGAAGAGAAATATACATACAACCAATAAATATACATCACAGGCAGAATACTGTGGGCACAAACTTCATTCTAACGATTCTCACTTGTGGAAAGCTCTGAGTTTCTTCAGTGTAGCTAGAATTTCTCCAGTTTTCTCCTCGTCAGAAGACAAACTGTCACCCTGCAACAGAAAAACAGGAAATAATAAGTCATCTTGTCAGGTAAAGCTCTTTGTTAATTGCATACAAGGATGTTTGGCACACCTCCAAATACTTGAGGCTTGTGCGCTCTTAGTATAAAGCTGTGGTGACTGTGGTGGAAGAAGTATTCTGGCTCTTTACTTAAGTACAAGTACTGATGCCTAACTGTGAAAATACTCCACTACAAGTTCTGAATTCAAAACATTACATTAAAGCAACATTATGTAGAAATTAGCATGTAATTTGTAATTCGACAAAACTCATTACGTCATAACAATGTTATGTCTTCTGTATGTAAAAACTGCATGTGTTATGGTTTGACTTTTTGGTTTAGTTACTTCATGTTTTATTTTGAAGTTCTCTTAACCTGTTTTGCTTGTTACTCCCTTCCTTTGTCCCTTTTCTGGCCCTTTTTTCTGTTCACTTAGTCCCTGTCTAATTAAGCTTGTGTTTTTCTCTTACGGTACATTAGGACCAAATCTGGCAGTGCGGCGAAAAGCCTCAGGTTTGTGCGGCAGTGTGGGAGTGTCACTCCATGGTCCGTGTGTGACGTGCTGGGAACCCCCACTGATCAGTCTGCCAAAAGGCGAAGCTGCTATGTTGTTATGCTACTAGCATGATGCTCCTACCTGTGACTGTTTGTCCACATCAACGGATTAAAAATAACAGTAAACAACCAGGATGTGAGGCAGCTCATTACTGTGTGTTTTAAACTGTGGCACAAGACCAGATTGAGTGATCGCAAGTATAACATATTATACAAAGAAATGTCTGCTGTGTTCCCTATGTAGCAATTAGCCATGCTAAATAACATTCCTCACTACTGAACTGTTCTACTCTGCCTCTGATCTCCAGTCATGTCTCTGCCAGAGTATGTCAGGCATGCCTGTCCTACAGTGATCGTTGGCATACACGGATGTGTTTTAACTGGTTCGCGATGCCAAACTGAGTAAATACACATGACTCATCATGTAACAATCCACTGTGGTTTCGGTCATTTTCTGCTAGTCTGATTGCCAGTTTATGTGTCTGGCCACCGTAATGTGACGTCGGGCTGCATTTCTCCAAAGGTTTAGTCAGTCTCAACTTTTTTGCTGCAGTCGGCTCAGTTTTTTTGGGTAACCCACTGAAGCCAACACCACCTGTTTACGCAGTGCTTCTTTAGTGTGTACTCGATTTAGTTTTTGTATTTGAGTTGTCCTGTCTGTGCCTTGTGTTTTTTGCCACATGCCTTTTTGTTTCTTTTTTTTTGTTGTTTTGAAATTCTTAGAGATATACTGATGATATCGTTATCGTGTATTTGTTTGGCCACAATAATTGTGCACTGAAAATCTGATGTCATGACAGCCCGAGTAAACAGTATGCAGTAAGATGGTTACAATCAGCATTGTGCTATTAGGCTATTTAAGATGTTTTTGGATTAATATTATTGCTAAATTCGTGTGTATTCGTGTTTTAATGCAGTACATCTTTAAGTTTGAGCTACTTTTAACCACTGTGTATTCTGTTAGGTAGTTTAATATATGACAATGCATCATATTCTATTATCATATATTTCAAGTGTCCCTGTTGTACAAAGTGGATTTTGAACTTGAAGTACTGTACTTGAGTAAATGTACTTTGTTACATTGCACCACTGAAAGTAATGTCTCCTCATGATCCCTCTTCAGAGTGACTTTTTTTTTCATTGATTTAATTCAAATGGATTTTTGAGGTTGAAAAGGTACAATTATGCTACGTTTTCAACAAAAAATCAGCCAACAATCAAGAAAAGTCTGAAAATGTGCATTACTTTTTGTAGCAGAGGTATTCTTAAAAGTTCCTTGGGACCCCTGAGATGTATACAGACATTGAAACAGTGCCCCTCACCTTGAGTGAGTCCCCCAGCAGTGCTGTCAGATGGTCTACCCAGCGCTGGACCAGAGAGTCTCTAGCAGCCCGGGCTGTGGAGCAGCCAGCCGTCTCCTCCCCACACAGACTGAGGTAGGTGCGGGCTGCAGCCTCCAGGACAGCAGGGTCTGAGTGGAGCTCCAAAACAGCTCCAATCTCTGCCATCAGGCTGGACACTGCCTGAGGAGGAGGAGTAACAATGCACACTGACTTAAATGCATGGACAACTTAGTGACAAATCGCAGAGCTAATAAGACAAATAAAAACAATATACACAAAAATAGCTGATTGAGCCGTTAGCAGATGACACAATTAAATCATTTAAGGTGATTCATCCTTTTATGTAAATGATTCATTGAAAATACCAGAACTGTACCTTTGTTTTAGTAATAAACCTATAGTTAACTATTCAATTTAACTAATAATATAATAGTGTCTCAGTAATCATTTCTTAAAATAGTTTCATTTCATAGCTCCAATACTTTGGTCAAACACTCTAGTGTTAATTGCATGGTTTAAAAAAATATTCAACATGAAGCAACAGTGTCACCCCATTCATTTTTCATGAACTTCTTCCGGATGTTGTTTGTGCACACTGAAAGGCTGGAATGCAGACCTGTGTGTTTTCAGCCTCGGGACACTCGGGGAGGAAGTGCTGAGGAATCTTCATCAGTGAGGAAACAATGTCACAGCTGCTTGAGAACTGCACAAACAAAATCATTAAAGAACAGACATTATCATAATGCAATGCTCAGAATCTAACTGTGCAGCACAGAGTTCTGAATGTTCTTCATACAGAATCAGACTGGCTCATACATGGACCCTTATGTGTGAAATAAATACCTTGGTCAATAGCTTAGGAAGCACCGTGAGGAGATGTTCAGTGAGCTTAGCACTGTCATCAACCAGAATCTTCTTTTCCCTGGCACTCATCACCTAAACATCAAGACACAAAGACTAATTTCTTGATTTCTTAAATTATAATCCAATATGTCCTTACTTCTATCACATCAGACTTAAAGTGATGCTGGAGTCAGAAAACATGTCCCACTGACCTTCTTTGCTCCGCTCCTTCCTGCCAGAGCCGGCCCCTCTGAGGCCTGACGCACGGACGCTACCAGGACCTCCACAAGTACAGCCTGTTCTGCCTGAGTGAGACCTGCACACACAGTCATACACACACATACAGATAATGACCGCAACGGACTTAATGCATATCAAATAATCTCCCTATCTGACAGGATACAATGAAGTGTTTGAATAACAATATTTAGTAATTGAATTTTATGGCGGAAATGTACTTTACTGCAAATGAAGGATATAAGGCTGTCAGAAGTAGAGATGAACCCACTTAATGAGAAGAAGATAATGTATACTCAGACATGCTTTAAATAAAAATTTGAATCAAATAAAGTAAAAAAAAACTATATCTTATTGTAGAAATGAAAAAGATAGACCAGTGTCTATATTTCTTTATTTCAAATAAGCTAAAATTAAAAAAAACACACACACAATTAGTACTTAAAATGTGGTACTGTTTTAGCTAACAGATGCTCTTAAATTTGCATGGGAACAAAACCAGCACAACATTTTTAAAAAATATGTATTATCTTAGTGAATAAGTCTACTCGTCATTATAAAGGGTGATAAATGGTGGCTTGTTGAGGTGTTTTACATTTCTGGGAATCACAAATATAATCAAAAATATGCTTCAGTCATAAATACGCACTAGATTTAATGAAATCCTTCTGGATGACCATATTTATCCATAATCATGGGATCCGGGGCAACATAGGCAGAGGCCCCGGCTAAAATCTGATTGGCCCCTGACCTGCTCCTGTTAGTTTCATAGCACTTCATTGGCTGAATGTTCAAAGATCTTCAAATATCAACATCAGTTCAGCTGATTTTAGCTGTGAACTGGTCCAGTACCAGAGAACCTGGAAAGGACCCATCTACCTGTATGATCTTTACCTCCTAACAATAGTCTCACTAACCAGTGAGTTAGCTAATGTTTGACTGACCACTTACCTGCTTTCTCTGAGCATTAAGCTGTCTAAAATTGCTGAATTACTACTTTCTTCAACTAAGAGTTAATGTGAACTAGCTGTTTCTTACCGGTAAAGAAGGTGGAAGGTAATGTTGTATATACACTGTGTTCTGTATAGGCTCCGGTCAGGCTAACAAATACGTCAGCATGTACCTAGAGCTTAGGATCTTAAGGACTAGGAGGGACTTGTACTTGTCCTCCACAGTAAATAACACAGTAAGTAATATAAGTTATCTGGACACTGAATTCATTTTTTGTCTTTTTAAAGACAAAACTACGCTAAGATGATTTGTTGTTTGCAACGTTCCGTGGTTAATTACATGCCTAAAATATCAACAGGATATAAAAACTGAAGTGTCTCATACTCTTTGAAAGTGTTTCAAACAAAACATAAATATGTGTATTTTTGAAAGTAAGTTATGGTGTTCTACAGTTATAAATATAAGATACTTGATCACATCTGCCTGCTCCACCACAAATACACAAGCATGCACACGTCACAGTTACCTGGGCTTTGTGAGGAAGGGTCCTGCAGCAGCACAGATGTGAGTGTGGGCCAGTCCTTCAGCAGGGCTCCACCACAGTCCCACAGACTGTCCACAAGGTACACCACATGCTTGTGCAGCTGAAAGTGTAATAACGCAGACAAGGCGTATTAGCTCGTGTCTGCGCCATGGAAGACAACTCACAGCATCATCATCTCAATATAAAGTCAGTCCAAGTCATTTTCTCAGCTAAAACAAGGGCCTTGAATGAAAAAAATGTGTTTTCACCTCAGACTCCTGGTAGAACTGCAGCAGAGCCTTCAACTTGATAAATGTTTGTTGTTTGTGTGCCTCCTCCTCATTCATTTCATCCTGAGTATCAGATGCAGGGGCTACAGTGTTGAGAAGCCTGACCAACAATATCCATGCAAACACTAATTAACTGTGTGTTTTTGTTGGCTTGTTTGTGTCATTCAAATGATGGAGGTCAGCATACCTTGAGTAGAGCAGCTCCCCTGCTGTGGCCGCTAGAGGGCGCTGTGAGGAGTAAACGAACTGGAGGAGCTGCTTGTAGTCCTCCGGACTGAGCACATCATCAGAGGTTCTGAGGAGTTAGAAGTAGTTCAACGCAAAGAAACATAGAAGGATTACAAGGGTGAGTGGAAAATGATAAGCACAACGTAAGAGTGACAATAAGACAGGCTCGTGACTCACCTGGAGATGAGAACCAGTAGCTTCATGGTCTGTACTGCCACTTCATTGTCCTTATCCAGGGTCATGGAGATCATCCTGTCCTGGAGCACAAACAGTAAACATGTATGAGTCCACACTAATTCGTACATGTCCATCTTAACATGCATTACTTGAATTCTAAACAGTAACACTGAATCAACACTCTGGAGTATGAAAAGGATGTTTGAAGTATCATTCATTATGACAGAAAAACAGCCTTCTCACCCAATTCTGCATCTCTACAGAGCTTTTAACCCTTTTTCAGCTGCTTGTTTAGATTTTACAACCGCATGTGTATTGTTTGGTCCAGTCTTATAACCCTCATCAACCTAACTTCCAATCGGAAAAATTAAATAAATATAGATATATAAGATACTAATCACGTAGTAAACTTACAGGAAGTCAAACATTTAGTAGGCAAAGGGATTCCAGAATTGTTGGAGACCAAACAAAGTTAAAAGAGAGTAAATACTGGACTTCAATTTGCCACATGGCCAGAAACATGAATCCAGATGTGCTACCACTGTTCTGTGTCTGATAATTGTGTAGAGAGGACATTTTGATAACTTCATGAACCGCTGATATTTGATGGTTGTGAACCTGTGCGCTTGTTTTGATGTCTTTCTACCCCTTAGTGGCCATAGTCCATTAGTGCAGCTTTAAGCAGAAGAGTTTACCTTAAAGCGACTGGTGAACAGGTCCATTTTAGGGAGGAGCAGAGGATCTCCATACAAACCCTGTAGGCCTAACACACACTTGAGACGCACATCTGGTATCTGAAAAGTCAGCGCAGAGACAATGCCGAGTGTGTACAGCACCTACCAGTTATTTTTTCTGTCACATTATGCGCGTATGCTGACGTTTACCTTGTCGTGCATCATCCAGCCCATGTATTTGAGGTAGCTGTCATTGAGGAATGCAGAACTGTAGCGCTTCATCCACAAACCCAACTCCTCCATGCAGATGGAGCGGATTTCTGGAAGCACATCGCTGCGCAGGCACACGCAAAATCCCTAAATTAGCTCACACTCTGATGCACGCTGAAAGCTGTGCCGAAACAATGTCGGAATACCAACCGATATCTTTTCAGAAAAACTCCTTTGAAGACGATGTCCATCATGCTCTCTATCTCCGCCCTCTTCTCCTGCAGCTTAAAGAACACATGGAAACGAGTTGGACATGACTTCACACTGACTTCCTCTCTGCACAGCCAAAGTGACACTGTTCTCACCTCTGTGATCGTCTTCTGTATTCTCTCCAGTTGCAGTGTGCTCCTCTGTCTCATCGTCTTTGACTTCTGCACCTCGCACAGTTTCTGACTGTTTTCAATGCTGACGCTCAGGCTCAGGGCCACACCAACCAGGGAGCTCAGCAACTTCACCGCTTAACAGATCAATACCAAAGTTGAGTTAGTTATTGAATGTGTTTATGTATCCGCATTTGTGTGTGTTTAATATTCCTCACCTGCGAGACTGCAGGTGTGTCTGAAGGCCCGTATGTAAGAGTTGGACAGCTCGGTGAGCAGTGAAATGAGGGTGTTCATCAGATAACTGTCAAATATGACACTGTGCTGACACTGGGCCACCAGCACTGACACAAAGTCACAGAACTCGGAGTGAAACCAGCGGCCGTATGGTCCAGATTGTATCAGAGGATACTCCACACTATCCTACAGCGGAGAGAGAGGGAAAGAACTGACTTTGAAGGGCAGCAATGACTCATATGCAGGCACAATTATCTGGCATCTTCCCTTCCCTGATGTGAAGGATTATGATGGGACAGGACATGACTCAATCACTCAGAACAAGGAGTTTAAACCAATTAGATAAAGGTCATGGGAGAATTTCTCTCCATATGCAGTACGGAAGAGGGAGGGGACACTATAGTCCTTGAGTGGTACCACGTACAAAAAAAGAAACAAACAGGTATCACAGATTGTGAAAGACATTAGTGGTGTATATTTTAACACAGTAAGCTCATGGTGCAGTTGTGCTTATCAGATATAGTCCAGTGTCAGATGTAATGATGCGTGTTTTATCTATTAGCACTACCCCCAACTGCTCCGGTGGAGATGCTCAATAATTCAGACTGTGAACAGTCTCCTGGTGTGAATGAGAGTTACTGAGACACATACGCAGCCCGTCCTCATCAGAAAAATTGTCTGACAGCCAGCTCATTCACTTGGTTTAATATGAGGGTATGTTGCCTGTACGGTTTGTAAAAAAGGTTTTACCTGCAAAACAGGATTCGTGCTCTGTGAACCTACCATGGATAAATAAAGGTACAGAAATGCCAGGTTGAACACGTCAAAGCTGCATCCGATGCTACTCTCATTTGCTCTCTATATGTACTTTTTGTCAAATTCCTGTCACTGAGGGTCTGAAATCAAAGTACAATATGTATGCACCTTAAAGCAAACCCCCAAAAATCCACCAATGAATGAGAAATGCAGTGTCCGACACACTGCACTGACCTTAGGTAAATATGAATGAAAACTGTCCTATATCTCAACTCACTATTAAGATTCTTACTTGAATAAGTGAATAAGGGAGTGAGCTATCAAAACAACATCATAATAGATACATCTAAATACTGGCATGTTGATTTTCTGAATCACGGACCATAACGGTGACTAAACAATTACTGAGACCCTCTCATACAAGAAGGTATAAGACGTAAAACTACTGACTGTATCCATGGGCCACGTGACTGTGAGGATCCAAGGAAAGGCGAGAAACTTCTTATACTGCAGACCGGCGACCTGAAACACAGCACGTCACACAGATTCAGTTCAAAGCGTTGAAAGCAGACGTAACAGTGACTGACACAGGAAGAAACCTGTGAAGTGAAGACCTCTTACCTCATCCATCTCCTCCACCATCTTACTCATGACGTCCCTGTCCTCTTTGCTCTGGCACATCTCTGCCGTGACCACACCTGCGACAGACACAGACACAGAAACATTGACCTGACGTATGTGTGTGTGTGTGTGTGTGTGTGTGTGTGTGTGTGTGTGTGTGTGTGTGTGTGTGTGTGTGTGTTTAGTATCTGATACCTTTGCACCCAGAGCACTGGATGAAGAAGCTGATGAGGTCGAGGAGAGAAGAGTCTCTGTCCCTCACATAAGCCTCGATCCAATCGTCAATCACCACCTAACCCAGACGATAAAGGCTTTTTTCAGTTTGTACATTCAGGTGTTCAGGATATGGGTTTCTTTTTTAATTTTGCTAATGTTGATTACATGTAGCTGCTCGTTAGCTGAACATATCCTGAGTATAACTGGAATATCATTGTGCATGTAAACCTACCAACAGGAGGATAAAGCACTACGCTTTCATGATATATCAAAGGTGAACAAATGTTTTCTGTACATGTTACTCGCATTACTGACAAAACTAAAAACCCAGATCAGTGTAATTTGATCAGATTACATATATAAGACAACCTAGAGTTAAAACAAATACACGGATCAGCCACAACATTAAAACCCACCAACTTAATATTTTGCAGGTTACCCTTGTGCACCCAAAAACAACCCTGACATGTAAAGGCGTGGTCACAAGACCTCTGGGGGTGTCCTGTGGTGTCTGGCATCCAGACGTTTCTAGTAGATCCTTTGGGTCCTGTATATTGGGGGTTGGGGACTTGTTCTAGAAATTCAGAGGCCTGGTCAACACCTTGCGCTCTTTGCTCTAATCCTCTTCCTGAGCAAGTTTTGTGGTGTGTCAGGTCGCCTCTTCCTGCTGGGAGGGCAACTGCCACTGGGGAGTGCTGTTGCCATGACGGGGTGTACTTGGTCTGCAATGGCGTTTGGATGGGTGGTGTGTGTCAAAGAGCCAGAACATTGCATTGTAACGAGATGCTCAATGTTTTTCACGTCACCTGTCAGTGGTGTTGTGGCTGATCAGTGTACATAACAGTTTGAGTTTGACTAATCTTTACCTGCATCGCACTCCTGCCCATGGTGATCACCTCGAACAGGGTGACAGCCTCCACATGCCTCTTTTTGCGGGGGCTGCCTCCTGCTCTCCTCACACCGCTGCGGCCGGCTTTGGCACGTTTTTGTTTGACATTCTCCGAGCCCTTGTGTGCTCTCTTTCTTCGTCTCTGTGGGTTATCAAAACGTGACAGGTGGGACGGTACAGATCAGTCCATGGAGCGATGCACTTTTATTTCATGAAAAAGTCATTTACATGCATATAGGTGATCTAGCATGGCATCTCAACCATGTCCTGAAGTCAGCAGGTGGAATAGTTGGTTGTGAATGCTTCCAGCATGAATAATGATATTATTCAATAAAATAATAATTCATTATACTGTCTCTAATAAAATAAGTGTTTTGTTCTGCACTTCTATCCACTTGTTACATAAAGGTAGTTGGTTTATGACCTATTTTCTTCATATGTTGATGGTTTCATTGCTTTGTTTAGTTTGGTATTGTTTTATATTTGGTTGGTGTCTTTATTTTTTTGCCTACAGCTGTAATTTGTTTGCTAGTTTGTTTGCTGGATTTTTGAAAGTGCCTCACTGGTTGTGTGCACAACATACCAACTACGGCTGTGCTGACTGATATTTGTTCGTTCATAAAAGACAGAAATGATTCACATATGAATGAGTTTACTCCAGTGGACTGAATCCTAAACAGGACTCATACAAATGTATGAGTGGCAAACTCTGTCTTGGCATCCAAGTACCTTGACTATAAATGCGCAAATTTTAGAGAGTAACTAAGGTGCCAGACACTTCACTCCTCCACCAGAGTGCCAACAGACTGACTAACTTTTCATTGACATTTAGTCAAATAGTTTTCAACACATGATTTAATGATTAAAGAATTAGCTTTAGCAATTAGAGAATTTTACAATATTAAAAAATATGAAAGTGTCCAGGGGTGCAACTAACCAGAGATTAATCTGCCAAATATTTTCTCAGTGACCCAAAGAAGTGTCTTTGCAGGGAAAATGGTGATAAAAGCTCATTAAAATTTCAAAAGGTGTTTGATTTTAACAGTCCCAATCATATCCATTTTACTACCTCCCAATTGTTTTGATTTTTTTGCTGGAAAAAAGACTGAAATTATCAAAAGCTTTTGTTTAATAGAAAAAAAACCCATCTGATTAGCTGATCGCCTAATCAATTGATCAGCTGATAATCTAATCTATCAATTGTGGTTATAAAGTATAAAGTTTAACCAACATGGTCGGTTACTGTTCCTGGACGACACCCTGAGTACTAAATCCAAAAGAAGAAGCACCCACCACACTCTTTTGTCTGTTCTCATTCCCTGACTCGTCCTCTGAATGATTGACAGCCCCCGAGGAGTTTGCCTCATCCTGAGAGTTCTCACTGGGAAGTCAAAAACACGGAATTAGATTACATGAAGAGAAAATGAAAGTGGTACTCTAGATTCAACACTCTTACTTCTGCTCTGAGGGCCTGGATGCAGCTGTAGCTGTGGGCTCTGGTATCATCTCCTCCTCAGACCTTTACAACACAGGTTCAGGTGTGTGACTCTGCATCTGGAAATGAAGCATGAAGGTAAAAACAGAGCTAATATCTGAAAGCCTGTGAAGCCAGAATTATATGTACTCTATACTGGACATGTAGCAATAGAAGATTGCCATAATCATGAATGTATAGCCAACAGAGACCCTATCTGCAGTGAGAGGGGACATGTACATGTTTAAATGCTCGCCTCCTCCACAGGTAGGAGCTGGGAGGGACGTAAAGGGTTGCTCAAGGACACTTTGGCAGAGTAGAGACAGAGAAACGCAACAGTGCCATCTCTGGACTATGTTAGCGAGCACGCATTATTTAAAACTAAAACTAAAACAAACAAAAAAAAAACCCCAACGCAGTATCAGTAATATGTCCCTGAAGTAGTCCTGCGGTGTGCACAGTAAAACAAAGATTAAAACTGACTGACAGCCAAACGGGAGGCTCAATTGCTCATAAACTTTTCAAACTTACCCTCTTCACACGTATTCATCCTTCCTTTGTGTCCACTGGTGTGTAGCATTTCATGCGAAGGCTGTGAAATTACTCAAATTACAAACATCTCAATGAATATCCTGCTTCTTTTTCCCACAGCTCTCACAGTCAAGCTGCCGGACAGCCTAACTCGTACTGATTGGCTGACGAACCAAAATCAACTCAAATGATTGGTTAGTCAGAAGCGTCACTCACCTTTTGGTCCCGCCCCTTATCGCTGTCTCACACCGACCCCGTCCTGCCGGGTTTTGTGCATACCTCAGCACTGTAAACATCTGGAGGAACAAACACGTCAGACCCACGAGATGTCAGCCAGTCGGTGACATGAATAGTGACAGTGTGTTAAATGCTTTAATACAACACCAACGAACAATGCAACACATCTTTCAAATGCTGCCTGCTGTTGGTTTGGCGTAATGTGTGTTAACATTTCCCTGTTTGTGTCTCTCGTGTATTTTAATTAACTACACTGTGTTTATTCAGAAGGGAGCTGTCTGGTTTAACATGTTGCATGTATTAAACAGCAGGAGGCGCCGTTTACCCAGCCTGCACCTACCCTGCCTATTTCACTCAGCCCCGACTCCTCACAGAAAAGACAATTAAAGAATTGTTCAGCTGCTGTATCTGTCACACAGACTAACATACATGGCACGAAGAGCATTCTAATCAGCTACTTCATCATAATATCCTGCTCATCTGGTCCCTGTCGTCATGGAAATCCCTGATGCAGATCCTCAGTCCCCCACGTCACTGGCTCTTGCAGACAGAGATTGAGATTAAGATTTGCAGGAGATTTGCCATTCAGTGTCACTTTACCTTTGAACCCATTTGAGAATAACATACCAGTATAACAGAGTAGCATTAATAATCTGAGCAACTGAATAAATGTAATTAAAAATTTAAAAGACGTACTACATCTGGTGTTGGCATCTCCACCTTCTAAAGAAAAATATGTAACAGTGTAACAGTAAGATTATTCATCACTGAGCTATTACATTAGGGAAATTGAAAAATACTTTTGTTAATGTTAAAATTGTTAAATGGTAAAAAGGACTTAACTTGTAGCACTGTTCTTGTTTTGTTTTTTATGTTAAAATAACAGCTCCAAGTTTAAAACACATAACATTGTAAAAATGACTTTTGTTTGTAGTTATCACCTACATTGCATCTGACAAATTGTAACCGACCTGGGATATGTATTTACAACAGTGGTGTTGCACTCAGAAACTGTGGGGGGCGCCAAACCACACAAAATGCAAGTTTCTACACAGTGTTGCTTTAAAGAACATGCATGCATGTATGTATTGTTGTGTCATTACAAAGTGCTTTGGATTCAAGGTGAAATATGGCCAGAAGTTTGAAGTTGGCTCAAAAAACACGGTAATCGCTTTCTTTGACACTTTTTCTACCAAAATGAATTTAATTAAGTTCATTTCCACAGCCTGAAGGCAAGGCAGCACATTTGTGATTTTTATCTGAAGCATTACATTGTATGTCACTGACGTCATGTTTCACGTCATGAATGAGCTGGAAACAGCTGTAACAGAAGAGAATAAACCCATTATGAAAGAATACACATGTTTCTTTCATAATGGGTTTATTCTCTTCTGTTACAGAGAGTACAAAGAGTTTTTTTTTAGCGTCACAACCCCACAAAATGACTTGTTTCACTATCCTAATTTGAACGATTTGGTCAATAACATTTGGTAAGTCTAAAAAAAACTGCAAGATTAAATTACGTTATCTCCCTTCAAGTTAGTTTGGTGCTTAACCAGAAGTTAGCCTGCTTGGTCTACGATCCAGGTATTTTCATGGCTGAGAAGTCAAGCTTTTTTGGCTTTTTAATTTAGACCCACCCCAAATTATGTTGATAATGTGTCATCACTTTGCACGACGGAATTTAGTGTGTTCACCTGGGTCTTATTTGCATCAAAGCCGAGCTGAGGTTGTCAATTGACCTGGGTGTAAATGCAGAGTTTATATATTCCATTTGCACCATAAATGCCCGATCTCCACAGTTTAAAGTGTGGCTTTTGACCAGTGGAAAAGGTGCATTTGCTAGCTAGGTTTGGCTGTAGTTAGCAACAGCTAATTGGCTCATGGCTCAGTTAGCCGTGGAGCCAGTAGCCCCAGGACTGCCTGGACCAGGACCCACCGGGGTTACCACCAGTGTCAGGGACCCAGAGGTCAGTTTTAAGATAGAAGATCGAGTAAGGAGGTGATTTACAAGGACTCTGACCAGGACTTTGACTTTTGAGACGGCAAGACACGGCAGAGACGGGAGAGACATGAAGAAGGAGACAGAGTCGGACATAAGCAGTGGGGAAAAACTCTATGTAGAGCCATGATATTTTCAATTGAAAATATTTATGACATTCTATCCAACAAATAATGACTTTACACAGAGAAATCGTCTAGTGAATGAATAGTCTGTCTGTCTTCGATTAGTCAGCTCTCACAGGACAGAACAGGCACCACCCACCATGTTTTCACAACCACGACCATGCTGAGGTTGTTATAGTTGTGACATCACAACCTCACGGAAGTCCTGACAACTCCTATGGAGTGTGCATTTCCCCTCGGATTAAGTGTTATGATACTTTCACAGTAGATTGTAGCACCTATACCGGCTTCATAATAAAAAAGATAGGAAATCTCACTTTTAACAGAATTGGGCCATTTTTCTTGTTACGTTACTAATTCAAATACCATCAGCTTTTATTAGAGGTGTGCTAAAATCCCTGCACAGCGGTCTACTGAGGGCCGAGATGCATTTAGTAGTTGTGCCTTACCTGCCAAGACAAGTCTAAATGTTTTTGGGTGTGATCACCTCTACCAAACATGTCAGAGGACCCATGACAGGGAGAAACCTAACACATTTTTTCTATTGCATTCAATTTTATTATTCCAAAACAAAAAAATTATACCAGTAGTGCAAGGAGGGATTCAACAAGCATACATTCCCAACAACAAACGCACCATATGGACTAACGGACTAACATGTGCCACATTCAGGAGGACAATATAAAAAAAACCTAATGATTTGTAAATGAAGAAAGCTATCCACTCCCACAGTCACTCAGCTGAATCGAGTTGTGTAGCACCTTTTTTTCAAAGTCACAACAACATCAGTTCATTTAGAAGCAGGAGACTCCTGGAGAAACCTGGTGCATCTGAACATCACGGATCCATGGACACAGACGCTTTCGTTAAGGTGAGTCAGGACAGGAACTGTGACATGAAGGTCACGGCCTGGTGAAGGTCCTCCGTCAGCTCCTCCGGTAGTGACAACACCGCTGATGTCAAACTCTGGGTTATTTCTAAAATCCTACATCGAGAACAACATGTGATTATTATCTGGTTGCTGCTACATTTGTCATCGTCTCTGCCAACTTAACATTTGGACTTTTGCTCACCAGTTGATGTATTGAGCGGCCAGCTGCGGTTCATGCCTGGAGCCTTCCTCCACCACTAGACACTGCTTCATCTGTTTGAAGTTGGCCTCAATATCTTTCTTTATTTCAGTGAACGTCTGAATTCCTCTGAACGAGCTGATGACTTGCTGCAAAAATAAAGCAACATCAAAAAGTAAAAGTTGAGGAGGATTTTGCAAAATAGAAGAGGCTTGAAAAATTGACAGTTCTGATTTATTCTCCTTACATATATAACTGAGAGCTGGTGGGCGATGTATTTATGACTTCCAAGGTGCCTGATATCTTCTTCGAGCTGTTGACTCAGCACCAGGAGCTGGTTCAGTTTGGCGATGTGGAAGAAGTAGTCTGCAGGAGAAGCATCACCTCGTGTTAATGGTGTTCTTTGGGCAAACAGGAATGCTTTTTAATCATTTGAACAGCCATAATGGATGTGAGAAGAAGGTCATCTTCTTTGTCACTGTCGTCATCGTTATTGTGTCGACCAAGACCTAAATTCAAAATCCTATTTAAAGGAGCTGAAAAAATGAAAGTTCGGTCATTATCTCCTCACCCCCCCATGCTGATGGAAAGTCAGATGACAATCTGTAAAAACACTGCTGGAGCTTCACAGCAAAACAGCTTTGCAGAATCCTCCGAAACACCTGAAGCAGATGGCTCCTACAGCTCATCTGACATGATCCAAGTCTCTGGAAGCCCCGGGATACCGAATATGCCTACGAGCAAAAGTGAGAAGGAGGAGGGGCACTGTGGCGGGTCTCTGTGTGTAATGTGATGTGTGGATCAGACCAGGTCATTATCATTACCATTAGGAGGTGGTAGAGTGTGGGTGGGTGAAATGATTAATCTTTAATGAGGAACATATTAATTACACAACCTGCAGCGAGCTTCCAGCATCAGTAGGAGCAGGAGGAGAATAGCTGCTTTACTCCAACCCTTTTTCAATGTAGGTGTTGGGGCTGTGAAGAACAACACAGAGAAACCAGCTAATGTTAGATCCTTACCGATCCTGTTGGAAGATTTCAAATATGAATTAAGTTTTAAGTAGACATGCACACCGTCTCTCCTAAGGCGGAGAGGTGGATTGGATGTTTCTGCTGCTGGTGTCCACTGCGGGTAATGTGTCTAATATGATCTTATTAAGGATGAATTATTTCCTCCACCCACATCCCACACCACGAGATTCACACAGGGACGCACCGCAGCGCTCCTCCTCCTCCTCCTCCACTTGAAAACAGCATTTTGCTCACATGCAGTCAAACAGATCTGTTGCCATCATCTTTATTGAGTATGGATCCCTATCAAAGGCAAACTCCATGCAGTAAGATTGGGGCTGTCAGTAGCTGCACTGGTTAGCTTGCATCCACAGCTGATCAGGGAAAAAATTACTATCTCCAGAGGGAGGACTGATTCTTTCCTCAGCACAACCCCACGCCTTTTTAAATCCTCCTTAGTACAGACATACCCATCACAGTGTTGTTCCATGCCGTGTGCTCAGTAACAGCAACATCTCAACACATTTCAACCCAGACATGAAGAAGAACTACATCGTTTAGATGAGAGTAATGAGTAAACATCTTGTAATAATGTCTCATAATAATGTTACATATGGACTGTCATTGTGCTCTGTGGGTGTTTTGCTGGGCTTGTGTGTGGTTCAGAGGTGCTGTGGAGTCGCTGGGCGTGGTTTCCTGTATAGACATGACCCTGGGTCCCCTAATGAAATCAGGTATTCTAACTTTGTTTTCCGTCGTCTCCTCCAGTGATCGTTCAGCTCCTGGATAAACTCCCTGCCCTCGTCACGACGCAGCCTCCCGCACCTCCGCCACCAGTCAGCTTCACCCGGGACTCTCACCCCTCATTCAGCCTGACTCCACCGTGAGCCCGCCTCACCTCCCCGGCGGAGCCACCAGCCCGCTGCTCCTACCTGTTCACCATCTCCCTGTTTCTGGCGTCCGCTTTAGGGTCCTTTATAGGATCCTAATCTACCGCAGATCGTAACAATATACTGTAACAATATACATTTTTTCACGTCATTCTAGTATAAATGATCAAGTTTTAAACGTGAAACTTAACACATTCTTACAATATCTTATCAAATGTTAATGGAAACTTCCGCCTACGGAGGCCGGGAGGCGCCATTAAGTGTTTGTTTGTTTGTTTTTAAACGCGCGCGCGGATGACTAAAACTGGCGCGTGAAATACGAATAAATCGCGGGCGTGAGTTCGGGAAGTGAGAAGCACCGTCCGTTGCTGATGACGGCCGGATCAGCTGTCAGGCGGCTTCAACAGCTGTAGACACGTCGGATGAATTCATGCCAACAAATGCCTTCATGTATAATTGTTTAAATAATAACTTAGAACTAAAACTTGTCGATAGATTTAAATAATCAATAAAGTTAAACTTATGTCCCGCGTGCGTAATAACCCTAGCAGGGACGCACTTGTGTCGTTTCTTATAGTGAAGCTTATGTGAGGTTTTATTCTTTAATGACATGTTTTTCTTCACCCACCAGCAGCTCATCTGATATTAATTACAAGGTTTAATTTTATTTCCTGGACCCAACAATATCTACACAGATTTTCTCGGGGTGTCCATTGATAAACCTGCAGTTTAAGTGTAATCAGACATTAACATGATTAAAGTTAGTCAATATAGTTTACTTGGAAATTAGACTGTGATGAACTTGATTCATGGGTGGGTTCAAATAAAGAAATGATTTCTTTAGCAGTTAGTAGGCTACTCTGGATTATCTCAGCTGCTGCCTGTGCTGCGGACGGCAAACAGTTTTGCTGGATGATCACTTCATTTCTCCGAGGGCTGATATCTGGAGAATTTCTGACAGCTGGTTCTGCGTCTGCTTTAGCTGTCTGGTCTTGTGGTTTGTGCGAGATCAGTTCCTGTGTGATTCTCACAGTTTTTATCACTCATTAGACGTGTCAGGATGTGGTGCACCTGCTGATACCCTGATTGTTCATTTTCACACAAACAAAGCTTCTGTTGAACACATTAAACTTCTGGATTTTCTTTTTGTTAAGCCACAACATTAAAGTTTGAATTTCATCTGTGATTTTCTGTCTGTTACATGTTCATCAGACACCTGCATAACAGGCTGCAGTCTCTATTCATACTGTGTGATGTATATTTATACTGTGTACTGTCGGCTCAGAGGCACAGCAACCATGTCAACGTTTTGTTTGTTGGTTTGTTGGTTACAGATGTGCTGTATGGAGCCGCTTGATGTTTCTTCAAGTCCCCTTCTATTTCAGCTGTCTAAGACAATATTGCACCGCTGTGAAGCTCCAGAAATGTTTTGTGGATGACAAAACGTCACCCGGCTTTACACTGGCAGGGGGGTGAATAGATAATGACTGACTTTTCATTTCTGGGTTTACTGTTCCTTTAAGGATATGTACAGAAGTGTCATTATGCAGTATAATGGCTCTGTGAGTGTTTTAAATTTACATATGAATCACTTGTTAACACGTATTAACTGATATTACAAAACGAACAACATAATTGAAATTCAATGTGGAGCCAATTTTAAATATATTCTAAACAATTGATTTGCCTTTTATCTATGACAGTGAATCATATTCTTTCAGCCAGTCTTGTGTTTTCAAGTAAAGTCGCAATCTACATAGCAACAAGCAGCTGTTACTGTCAAGTGTAATAAAAAATAATGATACTAGCTTGAAATCTTGTTTAAAAAAATTAGCATATAACTGAAATGCTTAAATACATGCTTCCCCCTGGAAAGGGACAAACATCCTCTTACCGTCCATCGGCGGCCTCTCCAGCATGTCCACCGGGCTGCCTTGAATAAGGAACACCTCTACCCGAGGAAACATTGCTGATAGACCCACCATGTCCAGATAGTCCTGAGGAAACACATACAAATGAATGGTTTCTGGTGCAGCATGTAGCGGTGACGTCACATTACAGCCTCCTTGTTTCAAGTGCTTCCAGGGAAGAATTTGAAGTGAATACTACTTGTCAGATGAAATACCTCCAGCTGTGGCATAGGCTTTGGTAGATGTTCAAGGCACTGCAGCATCTGGTCGAGAATCTCTGATCCTTTAAGAATAAGGCACAGAACACTTCAGACACACAGGAGGCTATCCAAGGCAAACTGAACACACTGATGCTGTCACACTGACCTTGGGCCTGGAAAGTATCTGACTCCTCTGGGCTACAGCCTTGTCCTAGCTGCTCCTGGAACTGTAACACAGAAACTATAAATAATGCCACAGGACAAGAAGAGGAGCATCGATGCAAAGCGAGCTTAATCAACAGTAGGACAGACAACACAGTTCTAAACACTTAATAAGTCTTGGGATGTTTAGATGGATCATGTTTAAGTTGCCAACGACCTCCTCAGTAAACTGACATCCAAAATTCAAATACACCAGAAAAGAGGAAATTTGACTCACATTGAGGAAGGCAGAGCCCACAACTTGCTCTTGTGTAGAGGACTGTCGCTTACGATTTAATGAAAAAACAAAAATATAAAAAAGAGAAAGTATGTGAGTTTTGGCCTAACTGTGAATTATCTGGAGTCAGATCTTGGCTGGTAGAACCCTACATTTTTAAAAGCATTTTGAATTAAAGGCAGGAAGTAAAAAAAGTTTCCTTCACTTTTTTTTAATTTGACTGTGATTTTTCATTTTTAGTGGGTTTCCATGTAAGCAGTACGATGTAAAATAAATTGCAGGAATAACAATTTCAAGAAAACCTGCTGTAAAACAAAGAGACAGATGATGTGCACTTTAAGCTCCTATTTGCAGCTCGATGGACATCAGTATGTGCATCGGCTCATTGTTTCTTGTCATCTCCCTTTAAGGTGATGGAAGACCCACATTAGCTGTTGTAATTAATGTGCAGCACACCCATTTAGTCTGATTGACTAAATTCTAATAGATGCATACTGTGCTTCCAAGATTGCCCAATTATTTGCTGATGGAGAAGAAGCACATGGCCCCAATCACTTTTTGATGGGACTTTGACTTGAATCTAACTTTTCAGCTCGACTGCAACTGACGAAAAAACTGAGGAGAAACGTGGCAGGGAAACATGTGTGAGTTTGGTCAGCAGCGGTGAAAGTGTTGGCACTGAGTCCCTCAGGTCAGCCCTACCTGCTGCATCTGCGCCCTGATGAGGAGGTCCAGCTGCCCACAGAGGCACAGCATCTCCAGACCCACCTGCTCCGGGCTCAGCTGGACGGGCATCAGAGGTCTCTTCACCTGTAGCTCCACTGGGCACACAGACAGCAAACTGAAAACCAGCAGGCCTGCCTCCCATTACATCACCTTCCTCCCTTCACATCTTTGACGGACACAAACACACAGGCACACCACAGCCGCCTATGAAACGGCGCGCGTATGTCATCCACCCTACCGCGGAGGGATGGAGGCGGAGGAGTGGTCAGCGTCTTCCTGCCGGGCGCACTCCTCCCGAGATGCAGGTTAACACCGACAGCAGAAGAGATTTCAATAAGAGCTGAAATAAAAATTAAAAAAAACACAAAACAGGAGTGTGTGTTGCTGGGACTCACCTTTGAACGCTTCATGGTAGGCGCACGGCTGACAGAGAGGATCAGATGTGCTAACTGCCATCTCTTGATGTGAACCGGCTCGGGTTTATTATCTCACTGTCCTCCTAGATGCGTCCCGCTGCTGACAGCCATATGAAGCTCATGGAGAGCAAAGCCAAACAGCCCAGTTGAGGCGACAGAGACAATAGATAGTGGTCTGTTTGTTTATTTTATTGCATTTGGTCGGAACTGTCCATCGCAGAGGAGGGGGGGTGCGTTCGAGTGCCACACGTTCGGGTAGGGTGAATAAAAGCCGCCGTGATGCTTCCCCCGCCCTCGACGTAACTCGTCGTTTCCCTCGCAGGTGACGCCGCTCGCACGCAGCCGCAAGGTGAAGAAGACTACATCCTTTTCTCCCGTGTAATTTAAAAAAAGAATAAGAAAAAAGAAAAATACACAATGTCCACGCCCTTTGCAACTACAGCCGTGCAGTCACGGTGTTGGATTTGCAGTCTTGAACGCCCCTCACAGCCCCCCCTCCCCTCCATCGCCACACACACACACACGCCTTTCTGAATGATGTCATGTTTTAGGGATGAAGATCGTCGCAGCATCACTTGATGAGGATGCAGCAGTGTTCCCCACAGACTGAGAGCCAGAAGCACACCTGATGAGAGCGCTGGAGATTATATACATTCACTTAATTGTCAGGCAGCCTGCTTGTGCTTCGCTCAAGGATGTTCATTTTATACTACTTCACACTTATACTCCACTAACATTCAAAGGGAAATATAATGTACTTTTACTCGACTTTATTGGATTTGTACAGCTGCAGCTAACAGTTGTTTTCATTATATTTTCTCCATAAATCGTTCGTTCAATTGCAGATGTACCTTTCTTCCCGATACTGATTGTGATACCTAATCTGTGTGTATCGGCTGATAACGATTACTGTTTAGAGACCGGTGAGTAAAATATGTACTTTTATGGATACTGGCTCCTTGTGCAATAAAAAAGTCCACTACATGTCATAAAGGTATGAATGAATGGATACATTACATGGAATCAATGCATATATCGGTGTATATATTTTTGTTTTCCACTGAGGCTGATTCCAGCATTTTAGGCATTTGTGTTTTTTGTGATACTGGTTTTGAACAACCCTAGTCTATGTACTGGTCTATATGATATTTTATAGAAAAATAAGCAGCGGGATTTCTGAAAACCCAAGGTTGCTTCTTTCCAGTTGTCCAAATGCTTAACATATTAAGTTACAATGACAGAACAGCATAAAAATAGGCAAATCCTCACAGATAAGGAGGTTGTAGAGGGAAATGATCAACATTTTTTAGGCAAAGTCCCTCGAATGATTAATCACTTTAGAAACTCATTTTCAGTTAACAAATCACATCATTGTTGCAAGACCAGTGTATGAAACACAATACGTTGTTATATTCAATTGCATTGTGACTGATTTAATATCCCAAATTAAATCTTGTGACTAAATTCTCTCTTCCTCAACCTGCTAAACACTGAAGCAATGTTTACATGACACCGCACCAACATAATCTGTAATGCAACATAAAAAAGGTTTTTAACTGCACTTGGTGCCAATAAATTTACACTTGAAATGGTCGGAAATACTGTAGAAAACAAAAATGCTGAAAACAGTTTAGTTTTGAATGTAAACACTGGATGGAGTTGAGGAAGCAATTTAGGTAGCGCTGCGTGAAGTCTGAAAAATGCCAAAAAGGGTTGAAGAGTAAATTCATGAAGGCTAAAATTTTGTGGTGAAATAATAATAATACTAATACTAATACTAATACTAATAATAATATTCATCTTTATATATTTGCTTTTGAAGGTTTGGTATATCTGTTCCACTTCTTCTTGTACTTTTACTTCAGTACAACGTTGTAAGCAGGACATTTATTTCTGTAATGCCAGTGGAAGATCCTCAAAGCACAAACCAACTCTGGGCGTGGTTTATTAAATAGCAAAGTCAGACAGGACGTCTCAGATCCTCAGCAAGGACTCAAAATGGGTCTTAATAAAATACAACTGGCGTATAAAGTTTGTCACAGTTTTACAGTATCCAAAGAGAACGATTGAAATAAAAATGCAGAGGAAGTAAAGGCAAGACATTTAAATAGTGCTAAGGAATATATCTCCCGATCCTATAATAGTCCAGCGTTATAAAAAAAAAGGAAAACAGAACTGAAGACAATTCTATAGCAAAAGTCTAACTCACCTGATTCTTTTCAAAACTCAAATATACAACAATGTACATATTTTCGTAAACAACCTTAATTTCAATAGATAATTTTGTTTCAAGTGCACCTCGAGGAAAAATAACATTTATATCCTTTTGCATCAATTGTCCCAAATGTCCAAGATATACCGTAACGGCAAATCTTATTTGTAAGCTTCTATCAAGAATAAAGACCGAAGTCCACAACTGTCTGTACATTTTACTCCCTTTCACAACAGCAATTATACATCAGGTCAATAGTCCAGTGGCTGAAGCAGAGAGGACACACATATGTTGGGTTTTGACATCTTAGGACCACAGATGTAACTCTCCTTTGTTCTTAGCTCAGGGATGGCCGCCTCCTCCTCTGTCTCAAAAGGGACTCCAGTTAAATTCCAGTACCGGCTCTGGCTTTGTTGTTCTACTGACGGGCACCGGGGGGCAGAGTGAGGTTGGCCATCAGCTCGTGAACAGATGCAAATATCGTACACTCACCTGAAAGAAAGAGAGAACACAAAGAGTAAGAAAAGGAACCTTGCAAAAAAAACTGTATTATCAGGTTCAGTGTCGTAAATGTAATACCAGTTTTTCATCACAGTAAATTGTTCAGTGTGAGTCTTACCCTGTCTAGCAGGGTGTAGTTCATTGAACCTCTTTAGGATGTTGGAGACCATGAGAGCTGCTGCCCCAGAGGAGCTGTGCTGTCTGGGAATGTCAGCCTGCTGAGTGAGGCCAGTGGCCATGTCGTACACAATGGGCACAATAATGCTCACCGGCTCCTGTGGCACTGGAATACGCTGCGTCAGCTGCAACTGTGAGGCAAAAGAGACCAAACACATAGGGTTAGGTTTCTCTATGCGTTTCAACGTGATGATACTCTGGTATGCAAGAGCTAATGGTGAGGTTTGGCTGAGACTTACAAAGAAGAGCATCTTGGACTTGAGCACCACAGCGATGGTTCCAGGAGGGGCGATGGGAGGAGCACTGGGAGGGATGGTAAGACAGAACTGGACATTCCACTTCAGCTGTGCAGCCTGGTCAGGGAACTACAAAGAAAGGCACATTTTTATTGCAAAACACAGTGGTAATTACAATTACTTATATAAAGGTAAAGAAATTGACTTAAATGATGTTTAACCCGTCCTTCCTTTTTTCCCCTTCCATAACTAAAACATTTGCATGTGTAATGCGAGCACAAACTCACAAATTACAGCAATGAGAAAGGAAGGTTTAACTGAGCATGGTGTACTTGTTCTGTATCGCAATGTTTCCACTATTATTTTACAGCTATAGCATAATAAAATAATTGGTAAGGTATTTATTAAGTTTGTTAAGCTTGAAAAGTGCGGTTAAAATTGTGGCTTCGCATTTCTAGGTTGCATTCAATGTTTTGTGTAAAAATATTTATTGTTTCACATGTGAGGCTCATACACATTCATGATTAAATACATGTACCAACCCCTCGTATAAAAGAAAAGGCTACTCACCAGTTCGAGCTTCATGATGCGCACACAGTCCCTGAGGATGTTAGTGGGTGCCCCCAGCAGCTTTGTGAAGGCATTTAGAGTGTTGTATTTGAAGGGAGGACCAGCAACCTTGAAAGAGGAAAATAGGAGATTCATTCATGGAATATCATACGTGCAGGAAGGTGTTCCCATGTCTCAACATGCCAGTACTAATGCCTCAAATGTGTTTGTGTGTGCATGTCAATAGTTTGTCAATAACGCTTTGAGTGGATGCTACTTATACTAACCCGCGTCTCAAAGAACTTCTCCAGCACTTGAAGCTCCTCCTGGGACCAGGGCCCTGTGTTTTCTGGAGTGACTTTGAGCTGCAGCGTCTGGTAGTTCTTTGGGTTGAGAGCAACACGGCACTTGAGCACTTCCGTCTTGAACATGATCACCCCCGGCTCATTTGAGTTTACAATAGATAACTGCAGCAGAGGTGACAGAGTAGTGGAAGTTAGGAAGACATCATGTAATTGTAAGAGGACAATAACACACTAGGACTTTTTGAGTATTTTGTGTGAAACTTACATTGGCCTCCTGCTGGATGATCCTCTGTAGGTGCCGTCTCATGATGACTGAACCCAGAAATCGCTCAAGCGGTGAGCAGAGGTAGCTTCCTGCCAAGCCTGGCACAAGGCAGGGAGTGGGTGAAGGGAGCAGAAGCACATGCAGGGCACTGTGGGTAAGGATGGTAGGAATAGAGGCAGCCCAAGGGCGCTGAGGTAGCTTGCGGGGGGGAGGCATACTGGTAGGCATGACCTGTGAACCTGAACAAAAGACACAGAGAGAGAAGTTTAGAATGGACTATCTAGAAACTATGTCACCTAGTTTGTGATACATGTCCACTGACAGGGAGAGTACTGACAGGTTCCTTTCTTCAAGTGTAAAATGTCACAAAAAATGAATGAACTGATAAAAACAAACAAGAGGGAATTTATAATCATGGCACCACTGATAGCAGAACTTACTGGTCCCAGCACGTGGAGAATGAGGGTCAGGGATAGGCGAGTGCAGCGATGGGTTGCCAGGGGACATGCCATGGATCCTTGCCCCAGGAGAAGGCCCTGAGACCTGGGGTGAGCCTGGCCACTGGCCCCTGTTGCTTGGAGACACCATGGCATATGGAGAGCTGGGGTCCAGAGCACCTAGGGTGAAGGAGAGACAGCCATCAGTAACCAAACAATGCTTGATGTACAACAATCAACACAGTCAAATGAATACACCACTGTGTGCCCACTAATTGAATGCCATTGTTATATGCTTGCAAGTGTCTGCAGCTAAGTGCCTAGTGAAGATTTTTGGTTCAGCCCATTCCAGCCCTTGCCCAGCAGACCAGAATCACCACCAGGCCAGCATTTAGGGCCACCCTGCTGCTTACCGTGGGGACTGGCAAAGCTGGTCTGGCCCATGGCTATGCCCAGAGAAGATGGAGACGGGGTGGGCCCGAAAGGAGAAGGTGCCCTTAGAGCTCCACTAGGGGAGCCAGAGGCATGGATGTTCCCTGTGCACACACACACATACCAAATAGCTCTTCAGACTCTGGGGTTGACAGGTTCTCCTTACACACACACACACACACACACACACACACACACACACACACACACACACACACACACACACACACACACACACACACACACACACACACACACTAAGCAGGGCGGAAGGGGCTACAGCCTCTGGCTGGGGGGCTGAGATGGAGAGGAATGGAAGGAGCAGGACTAAATGCATGCTTTGTTCCCTCATGGCTGTGAGGTGTGTGAATGTTGCATGAGAAACACAACTGATCTCATGGTTTCACGAAATTAAAATGGGCACACGTGGTTTGCTCTTCCTCATTCTGTAACATTTACACATTTGGCTTTTGCAACAAACACCCAAGTGAGCAGGGAGGTTGATGACAGCAATGTGACCAAAACAAAGATCTGTAGCTCATATCCTGTATGGCAGGCTTGACAAGCTTGGATGACACAAGCAATACAGGATGTCATTCACTCACAAAAACTTGGACAAACACCAGGTACCAAGCTTGCTGTTACCTGGTGACTGGGTGGGCATCATGGAAGGTGAGGGAGTTACATTAGCGTGGTAATTCGGGGGCGGTGATGTAAGAGGAGGATAGACGCCTCCCGCACCCCCTCTCATTGTCTGTGGCTGCTGTTGAGCTTGCAGTTGGATCATCAGACTGTCCATCACGTCTACACCCACTGGCGAGGGTGGGTTATCATCTTCATTGACAGAACGTCTGCGAGCATCCTGATTACTGTCTACAAACATGTTCAGGAATGTCTACACAAGGAAAAGATAAGAGGGAAAGAATTAGGAACTTAGTCGTTAAAAGATGGACCAAAAAAAACTTAAGTCATTGTTAGTAAAATTATTATCCGTATTAAATTTAGTTTTGTGTGTGTTTGTTTGTTCAGGTTTTCACACTTGAGTGACGACTGGAAACAGCTAGTCAAGGTGGGCCAAAGTAGGGCTGAGAACAACTTGGGAATTATCTTATGAACAGTTAATCTGTCGATAACTTTTGAACTGATATTTAATTGAGATTTATAGAGTGATGTCTTCTTATTGCTTCTTTTGAGGAACACTCATCACATTTTTCATTGCCTTTCATAAATATCAAATTAAAGCTGTCATTTAAGAGGCCAGCAAATGTTTGACATTTTTGCTTGAAAATGACTGATTCCATAAATCAATTACAACAATTCTTGGGAGATTAAATGCAGGAGACTTCCTGTTGGGCGCAGAGACTTCCTGGCAAGACTCCAGACAAGTGAAACCTCACTTCAAAAAGAATCTGTTTTTACTCTAGACAGTGTCTGATAATTGACTAAGTCTGGTATACCTTCAGTCCAGGAGCAGGGTAGAACCCCTCTACAATCTTAGTATTGTCAAAAAGACTGTAGGCTCCATCTCTGATGGCTACCACACCACGGCTGCGGCAGTAGATGTCGATGCAGTACATGTTTCGGAACGCCAAGCGGATGTGTGTGGCTGACTGGGGTAAGATGGAGAAGCACTGGTAGGCAGTGTTGGTGCGCTGGGTCAGGCCCAGCATGGGCACTGTAGGTAGCTTGTTGATTGCATTCAGAGGGGCCTGTGTGTCAGAGAGCACCTGAGGAAGATGATAAATAGAAACATTACTCCGGAACTCGAAAATTGAAGGGAAAGCATGCAGTATAATTGAATTGCCCACTGACATTAAGCCCCATTTACCAAGAATTTTGACACATGAAGGTTAAGTAAACACATTTAACCTTAAAAGTCACTTGAAATTATGAGTTGATCCTGATCTAGCAAGTGTACATGCACATCTGGGCTGCATTTTCAAAACATTGCCATAACTTTGTTTACCTGTAGCAGCTGCATCACATTTGGACACTTGTTGAACATCTCCTGTAGCTGATGGAGGATGATATTGTGGCAGTTGGAGCAGCCAGAATTGGGCCCCACAGTGCCCAGGGCTAGGTGGAAACGGTGGCTGCTGGAGTTCCACTGAATGGTGACAGAGCTGCCCTTGGTGGTGCCGTAGCACAGCACCAGCTTACGGTAGTTATACAGCCGAACCTCTGAGAACAGACTCAGGGAGGATGGCATCTCTGAAGGGGGGAAACATTTACAATGCGCAGCTGGATTAGATAGGAATGGTTTTTTGCAATGCAGTAATTCACCACTGAGTCACACTAATGAGTGTAAACTTTCACTCATTGTTACTTGACTTTATTTTATACACACATGCTTGAATTATTAGAGATAATGTCTCTGGGTTTTACAGGTTTTTTTTTTTGTTCAGTACAAAAGTGAACACAGGCCAGGAAAGCGACGAACTGATTTTCATCCAAAATCACACGTTTACACGAACGACAATGCATGTACCTGGCAGTGCACGAGAGAAATTGAGGACACACTGGTAGAGTTGACTGATCGCACTCCAGTCATTAAGAAACATCTCCACAACCTTCCGCCCACCCACTGGCTCCGACAGAGGGTTTTCATAGGTCAAATACACGTGCCGCGTAGAGGCTGACAGAGTGGACAGATGGGTTTATTCAAACACTGAGCAATGAAGCAGATGCTGACATTTCCATATTCACATGCTGGCCATATTTTGATCAAAGCACAAAATGTGTAATGCAAGACATTCTTTGAAACACAATGACGATGTTTTTAGCAAAATGTGTTTAATGCTTAATTTGCTACACTAACAAGATCATAGGGCATGCGCTGGTAATATTAATTTGATAGTTTACTGTTTTTAGATCGTGAACTTGCAGGTTTTGATAGGATGAGATTTTTTATCTCAATGAAATTTTCTGAATATATCGAGGTAAACAAATAAATGAATAAATGTGATAAATACATAGAAACCTTTAATGATGTACTTGGAATATTCTGCATCTGTGTGTCTGTGTACCTTGCTCTTTGCTGTGTGTGCTGTTGAGAGGGCAGTTGGCCAGCACTAGTTCAGTCACCCAGGTCCTGTTATTCCTGCCCTGCAGTCGGAAGGTGCAGTCAAGTAGGGATCTCTCTAAAGCTCTCCTAGTCTCCTCTCCTACACCTTTACAGGGAGGGATCCTGCAGGACAAAATAATCACACTGTATGGTTACAACGATACAATGATCATACTATTTACTAATATACTAGTACACATTACACATTTGGCTTTCATCAAGTGTGTATACAGTAAATGTATGCATGTGTGTGCATGCTTGTGTATACTTACTTTAGTAGACGTATTGCATGACTGCTGCCATCTCCCTCCACCTGGACACCCTGGTTTGGGATCTCCATGTTGGACAGCTACTCAAATATAGAGACAGATGGTATTAGGCACAAAACACATGACTTGGATCACCATTCTTTATGTTTTCAAGTTTTCACACTGTCTGAGACTTACCTCTGTTCTGAGGCCAATGAAAGGCATGTTGGTGTCGCACATCGCTACTAGGTGAGCCAGCTCTTTGTTGAAGGCACACATTTCTCCAGAGCGCTTAGGCTTCTTTGGCTCTGGGTCCCCCTGGTCCCCAGAGATCTACAGAACAGAGTTTGACTTATCCAGCTGTACACATCTGCTTCATCTTAGCAATGGATTGTTTAACATACACGAAAGGAACTTTGACAGGGTGTCATTGTATTAATGCAGCCCACACATATGGCTGACAGGGCAACACCAGTGGCAGGCTACTTAATAATTATATTACACAGGAAGATTAACTCTGAAATGTTATTGTATAACATCTCTAATATGTCATCGTATAAAATGTGCTTTGAGGGTGGGCACAGCAAAATGCATGGTTTTAACCTCTCATCGGGCACCAAGCCCATTGGTGTATAACCACTCTAGCACTGAGTACCTTTCTCTTAGTACCAGGCCGGGCCCCTCTCCCTGTTGTGGTATCTTGGACCAGGTGTTCTAGGTTTGGTTTGAAATGCTGTAGGAGCTGTGCACACATGGGTCCATCCTCTCCCTCCAACTGAGTCACAGACAGGAAGGAGTACTTGTACTGCAATGCTGTGGGACTGCTAGGCACTTCAAGCATTTCTACCACCTATAGAAAATAGATGAGGATGAGGAAAGATCCAAGATGGACAATCAGACAGATGACATCAAAATAAGTGTTTTTCAACTTTTTTGTGGAATTTTCTGAAGTAATTTTGGTTCATTCCTCTTCAGCAGGGTATTTTGTACTTACAATGTAGTACTGCGGAAGACGTGTGAGCTTAATGAAGAGTTTGTGTTTGGACAGGTTGCCAACAGGGTGAGAAGCCGAGTTGGACAGGTGAAGGACATCAGTACACACAGTGGGAAGGTGTTTCACAGACTGTCGAGAGCGCTGCTCCCCCAACCAGAACCTTGCCAGAGAGCAAGCCAGACTTGGTGTTAGAAAAAGTCAGGGGTTCATAGCTCATACTCTCTCACATCATTCACACTATGTGGAAGACTCTAACAACTGAGAGCCCAGGAAATCATTCTCAACACCAATCTTGCCACATGCCTAGTCAAGTGTTTCTACTGACAGCTACTGCTACTAACTGCAATTAGTCAGTTTTGGCAGGCTAGAGGCAGGAAACTACTGGAGGACTCTGAGCTGTCTCTGCTCTTTTCTCTCACTGTGTTAAAACACAGACTCTGTACTGTCAGCTGTGAATACACATCATCTTAAATATATTAAGGACTGAGGAGGTCGACTTACTTTAGTTGTTGAAGCCAAGATATGATGCGCTTCATATCATCATTGATGGTCTTTTCAATGTCGTCTAGCATGGACTGATCTGGAGAGACAACAACCCAGAGTCTTATTTTCACAGAGCTAAGCATACAAAATGGTAGATGTAAAGACACGGTAGCCCTTTTCACACAGAGTAAAACACTCTTTTGGTTGTTCACACTGAACCAAGTAGCATCGGCTAAAAGCTTCTACAGTGTGTAATTTCATACAGTTAGATGGCGTTGCAGAACCAAAAGAGGCGTGACGGTACACATCATGACATTGACATCCATGTGTTTTTTTTGTATCAACTTGTTTCCCCAGTTTCCAGCAGCAGACCCTGTCTGTTTCTCACTCGCAAAAGGGATTTTTCTGTTCCGCTGTTTTCCGTGCAGAAATGTGACACTGAGTCGGTAGGACTGAGAGGAAGTGTATGAAGTGGTAATTTTTTCTTCATATAAGTTGCCAAAGACACTACCAGTTACCACATCAATGTTGTTTGGTCCTATAAAGTTGTTTTGTGGGTTTAAGTGTGGGACATTTCTTTCTTTCAACTGATGAGTGAAGGATCTGTTTAGCTGTCAGACTGACACAACCCTATAATGCGTTGCCGCTTTTCCATTCACACAGACATTATCTTGGATCAGAGCTGCAGCAAAACTGTCTCCCTTCCCCGCATCTGTAACTTTCACACACACAGCAAAGTGGAAAGTCGGCACATGATTCCCGCATAGAAAAGGCAGTGTGAATGGGGCTAGACAAATAAGTACAAAGTTTAATCATCCACACCGAATTATTGTAAAATATAAAAACCAAGCATACCAATAGGACCAATACAATGAACAAACACAAAACAAAAAAAAATTGCTACGAATGAGTATTTGCTATGACTTACCTAGTCCATACAGCATGGGTTGGAACATACCAGAGTGCAGGTCTACAAAAATGTGTAAGCACTCCGAGCGACCACAGGGCTCGAGTATTGGTATGACGAGGGTCGGTAAAGCAGTCTCAATGAATGCTGAAATAAACAATCACAAGTGTGAATAACACCATGATTACAGTGCATTAATTTACAGAAGATGAAGGGAGGATGTGTGAGACAATACTTCTCTATGAGCTAATGGTTAATTTCCCCATCTAATTCATCATAACTTATATCACAAAGTCTTTTCAGGGGAGTTAAAAAGATGACTATTGTGTCCTAAACAAATGGGCTGGGATATGCTTATTTCCTGATTCAATACTATGATGATACTTGGGTGCAGATTCAAATGCACTGCGATTCAATATTGAGATTTATTGAAATTTAATGTTTTTTAATCTTTTTTAACACTTGACCATGTGAAAAGTCGAATTATACACTTTTAGAAATAGTATAGCAGTAATACAGTAGGTGGTAGTTCCCTAAAATAATGCACTTCACATGTCAGTTTGTCTTTCTGAGTTTAATTGCTGGAGCATCATTGCTATACTGATATTATGCCATGTCATACTAAATAACAACAAATACATCTGTCCATCTGCTGGAACGTCTTTCCACCTCCTAGTCTCTAATAAGCATAGACTAAGATAAAGCAATTGAATATGAATTATATTGATCCCAATAAATAAATAAGTGAATTCTTTTTTTGTTTTGTTTTGTTTTTTTTTTAAAAGGAACTACTTTCTGTATTTCCCACCATAAATGCAAATATAATACATGCCTTGGTTTTCAACTGTTACTGACTGGCACAAGTCAGTAGTTGCTGTTGGAGACAACACTTGTTTCTGTGCATTTGCACTAGGGGTGGGAATCGAGAACCGGTTCCGACCCAGAACCGGTTCCGACTGACCAATTCCATTGGAATTGTAGCCTCCGGCGTTATCAATTCTTCTTAACGATTCACTCATTTCCCTGCCTGCACGAGGAAATTTTGCGTCGCGGTACATTTGCATCACACTCCCTGACGACTCAGACCTTAAACCGCGAGGCAGCATCATGGAGAAGAAGAAGCTATCTATTCTGCTGTGTGTAATCAGTGCAATCAACCTGGATGCAAGAGGACGCTACTAAAATATCGCCGCTTCTCAATTCGTAGCAAAACTGCTTTTTTTTGGAGAGATGGAAAGCCAAGCTGTCCCTACAAGCTCTGGGACTGTGCTACTAACTTTGAAGGCTGCACACCTGAACAATTGTCTCCATGGACTCACCTTTCTCCCCTGATCAGCTGTTAGCCCCGCCATCAGCTGTTAGAACTGCCATCAGCTGTTAGCCTCGTCAATCAGCTGTTAGCCTAGCAACGCTAACTTTCAAACCGATGTACTCAATACTCTGTAGGCTGTCCATCGTTGCTCCGTTTGTCCTCCCTCCACCACTACCTCGGGGTTATTCACCTGGCCCCTTTATCATTCTCCTCTGCTGCTGTGCTCTCCCCCGGCAGCGGCGATGTTGGACGGGACCTCCAGACTCAAATCTGTTTATAAGAATGGTGCTATTCCCTCCGTGCGGACTGACAGGCGCTCAATTTGTTCTTTGTTTTGTTTGTTTCACTTTGTTAAGTGTCCCTGGGTACCCTAAATGGCACTATATAAATTAAATATATTATTAATAATGCTGTAATATCGTGTTAGGGCGCCTGCGTTGCTGCTGGTCAAACAAGCTCCACTGGGACCTCCATTGACAACGTTGACATTAAATATCCTGCATTAGTGCACTGTAGCCTTACAACTGCAAGCAGCATACACAGTTTTTTGTTGTATGTTTGAGTTGAATGAGTTCATGTTCACAGTCTTGTGCAGACATAATTTGGGGAAAAAATAAAATGGTTGCTTTTGGTGCAGAAGACTGTGTAGAACTCCTTTTTGCCGCTCAATGAACTACTCAGGAATCGATATGAGAATTGATAAGGAATTGAATTGATAGGCAGAATCGACAATGGCATTGATATTGATAAAAACTTATCAATTCCCACCCCTAATTTGCACAATATATTCCTAGGAATGAGTGTTACTGGCAAGGACAATGAAGCAGAGTAAATACATACAGTTGTCACTGGGATTGCTGGCCTTCAGAATGGCTTTCAGCTCCTGTAGCTTCTGATGGGACCGGGCATGAACACTGTCGATCAAAAGTTTCTCCACTGAAAGATGGTCAATCTAATGAATGTATGACAGAAAATAAATCATTAAAGTGCAATATATTCATACAGTAAACCATACTGCCCCATACTTCCTCTTACACTGAAAACATATTTATCAAAAAACATGTGTTCTCCATACCTTCATAGCTCTCTCCATTAACTTGGAGTCACAGGCAGGGAGAGGAGGCTCGTGAGATATTTGCAATGGTTTAGAGCCATCTGATTCGTCGATCTTGATAGTGACTTTATGCACTGACGCTGTACCTGTTTTTCTACCCAAAACCTGTTGGCTATGAAAACAAAGAAAAGCAAAAGAAGAAATCAGAGCAGTGAAAATACATACTGCGATTTCAAGCTCTCTTTTCATTCAAATCTGGTAGTTTTTTTAGAACACAGTGTCCTTGTCCATATATGTGAGGGTAATTAATAAAGTCTTACTTCCAGACAGAGAGAGTGAGGTATTTTGCAGGCACGTATCTCTCCTCTTGCACCAGGTCTCCCCATCGCTCTCTAATCAGCATCAGGGTCTGAGAGTGAAGCACTTCTAGTTGCAATGACAGACAGAAGGAGTCTGGAAACAGTACGGTTAAAGAAGACACAGTGTGGGAAAATACAGACCTGGCAAACAAAGATTAAATACTACACAAATCTTTCCATCAACATTCAAGACACACACACACACACACACACACACACACACACACACACACACACACACACACGCGCATATCCTCAAGACACACGCACTTTTTTGGTAAAAGGGGTGTTTGTCCCCAACACAGACTGCTCTTTGACACGATGAGTTGCCCTGCTAGCATTAGTGGGGGGAAAGGCAGATCCGAGATGTTCTCATTAGCATTGTGACAAGCACAGTCGTGCTCATCATGCATGCTTGATTAGGGTCTTTCATATGGGCAAGAATGCAAACAAGCTGTTGTTTCTCTCTATGTTTTATCACAGACTGATGAGTGATAGGACCTGACTGTGTGATGACAGCTATTCTCTTCTTCCTAAATGTATGGGGTACAACAGCTGAATGGCACGATTATCACTGCACTGACATCGCAAATGTTAGGTGATGGGTTTTGAAGTTGACTTGATGGTTCATTTATATTGCTGAAGTTCTAATTTAGCTTTAACTTTCACATGGACACATAAAACAAAATGTATCTGAGTCTTAGTACAGGTGTTAAAAACACACATCTCCATAAGAAAGGAATTATGCCTCGGATGATCTGTCTGGTTGATAAGTTTTAGTGAGGACATTGCTGCCCTTCCCAGAGCAGTAACAAAAGGCTGTTGTGTTGCTTGAGAATTAATGAAAAAAGAAAGGGGGGATTTAAGAACGAAGCAATTCTGCAGCTGTGTTTCTCATTGGAATGCTTCACGTGTCTGCTTAACAGGTCAATACTCTATGCTCCAACACACACTCCTGCCTTCCTGCAGCAATTCACACTGGACTGGGAGTAAAGCCATGTGGTTTTTTGCAGGACAAACAAAAAAATGCTCAAATGTGTGTGTGCAGATAGACAGTCCAAGAAAGGATACGTAAGCAGTTGTACATGTCCTGTAGGGGTTTTTCATCTGCACACAGACGTGCCTGGACCAACTCGTGGATGAAGTTAACCTGCAGACTGTGGACCAAGGCTCGGCCATCTGTCAATATAGATGTAGGATAGGAGTGGGAGTAGATGGAGTGAAGGGACAGGGCGAAAGACAAACCGGTTAAGAGTCAATCAAAGAGGGAAAAACATTAGCAATTAAGTGCTTTGTCAACGGCACCCTCTGAAGTGCGCGGCAGAGCTGGATGAATAAAAGCCTTACCTCCAGTTTCTTTGTCCTCCACCAAGACCTCCAACTTCAGCAGCCTCCAGGGAATATCAGGGTCATCCCCCATCACCGTCAATGTTGCCTCAAACTCTCCTTCCACACGGAACTTTACACGCCCATTTGCTACACAAAAACACACCCAAGCAAAGATGCAAAGAACATCTTCTCATTACCAATACAATAGAAAACCAACTGGTCAAGAAATTATGAGAGCGGCTTTCAGTTAAAATTTACGAAAGGGAGTATCCACAAGCTGCTTACCAACTGTGAGGTTTGCTAGCTGAGGTGGCAAGTCTGTGGTGACGAGGCGGTGTCGTAGAATCTGATTAAGCTGGTTCAAGGTGGTATGCTTCTCTGACTTAGTGATGGGGTCGGGAGGAATTATCTTATCCTATAAAAATGGACACAGAAATCATTGTGCCGACATTCAAGATGTTAACGACATCTAAAAACACAGATCAGCAGATGCAGTGAAGGAAGTTTAACAACACTTACTCGTATACATGTTGGTAGGCGTGGGTATGACCCTGTGGTGAGAACATCAATGGCAAAGGGGATGGCAAAGCTGGGCAAACGAGCATGTACGAGGGCATCTCTCGCCAGCGATGCAAGCCTGTCAGCTGTATCTACAAACAGGATGGTCTGCTGATCCAAGAAGCTGGAAATCATCTGTTACCATGGATACAGTGGACAGAGGAAAGATCTAATTGATTAGCGTCTGACAGACACAAGGCAATGTGCAATGTACTATCAAACTCCAACCATGTGGACTGATATTGAGAAAATTATGTTACACAGAACATACCGCACACTTCTCAACTTTTCCTGCATTGCTTGCCCACTTCACCAGGGCCAGCAGACGCACAAATAGCTGCCTGGTGCGACTAGCAAACTGGACAATTTCAATTTTTCTGGAAAACAAACAAACAAAAAAACAGATGATTATGGTAATACAATCAGCCTCACAGAATCAGTGGCTACAGTTGTGAAGGGATGACGAAGTTCTCAATGGATTTCAAACAAACATACCTCTCCATGTCCGTTTTTCTGGGAAGTCTAGAAACAAAAAATTAAATTGCTTGATTATTGCCATTCTGCCCTGAGTATAGAGCACAACATATTACCTGCCCCCAACAACATACATCCCTGATGAGAGAGTCTGCTATACATAAACACATACATTTATTGGTAAGACACATATTTGTCGCCCGGAGCAGATAGGTATCCCAGATTACCGTAAACATAACTTTAGGGACCTTCAGACATATGATGATGATGATGGTGTTTACCGGTACGCCCCCTCACTTAATAGTAGTTATCTGTGCTATGCAAGAGCTCATCCTCGCCATTAATATAGAAAGCACACCATAACTTCTCATTTGGTGAGCCGGTTAGCGTTTATTTCATTGGGAGGAAGAAGAGCATCCTCTGGGTTGACCAACGTTAGCTGATTAGCCCGCCGGTTACCCTAGTTAGCTTTGAGGCCTACAAGCTAAAATGTTAACTTACAGCTCTGCCAGCAGGGTAATTTCATGGTAGGTCCTCTGGAGAAGAAACTCAATTAGCAGACTCAGTCGGACCCCCTGTGTGGCCGGTGCTCCAGGTGGTGGTGGTTGTGGTCCCGAGACAACCGGACCTCCAAGTGGGACGAGCTGCCCATCTGACCCAATCTGCACCGGAGCCATTTTACAATGACGATTCTGAGTAGTTAGCTACGGCGATGCACAGGCAGCGCTGCAAAGAGAAACTATCGAGTTGAACTTCCTAACTCCTTGCGAAAAGGTGTTAGTAGCAGTCTCACAACATTTCTTTCCCGAGACGAGTTCCTCGGCATGGACTTAGTTTCCTTATTCAGCCGTAAACTCAACAAATGCACCAAATTTGGTAACCCATTAAGGAGAAGACTCAATGCCGCTCGGCCGCCATCTTTGCTGTCGGGAATCCTTACGGCAGGCCCCCGGTGGGAAAGAAAACCCAGACTGGAGTATTGAGGAACGAGAGTCATGATTGTCTCGCTCAATTGCCAGGCCACTGGTTCCCACACTGGGGTAGACTAATTGTGGTACCCAACATATTGTTTGTGTTGCTTATAATCCCGGAGAAACGCGTGTCTGCTGACGGTAACGTTTGTGTGTTGACAGGCGACGCTCGATGGGTAGTATCAGTCTGTCATCCTGTTATTAACGTGTACTCTGATCTGTTGCCCTGGTAACAGATGACAGTTGTTAAAGAAAAGTCTGTAACTACGTGTATCATACTAAACTCACAGAGGCACTATTGTGTATAGTTTTGAATAGGACTGCTACTTCTGATCATTACTTTTATCAGTGATTCGTCTGATGTTTATGTTCTCCATTACTTTGTTGGTGGTTCAGTGTTTTTGAATGAAAAATAAATTATCATCTATTTATTTTTATTTTTGGGGGGGGCAATTTATTTTCTCAATCAATCAATCAGTCAATCAATCAATCAATAAATCAATAAATCAATCAACATCAACATGTAATCTGTTAAGTAACTAGTTAAAGCTGTCAAATAATTGTAGTAAAGTAAAAAAAAGTTTTAAAAAAATGTCTGAAATGTAGTACAGGACAAAAAGAGTGGCATGAAAAGAAAAGGCCCGAGTAAAGTTGCCCACGAGTAAGTTAGTAGTCAGTTACATTCTGCCACTGATGTACAGAGTCAACCAACATAGTGTGGGTTACGACAAAATGAGAGAGAGACTGGAAACAGACATCTGCGAGGATGTCAACAACTTGCCCGTGATGCAACGAAGACAAGACTTGAGTATCTTGAGTGGGGCGGCTGTGGCTCAGGGGGTAGAGCTAGCATCTTGTTATCAGAAGGCTGCTGGTTCGATTCCCCCTGTTCTGCATGTCAAAGTGTCCTTGGGCACAATATACTGAACGCTAAACTGCTCCTGTTGTGCTGGTCGGCATCTTGCATGTCAGCCACTGCCGTCGGTGTATGTATGATTTACTGTAACTTGCTTTGGACAAAAGCATCTGCTAAATGTAAATGCATGGCGGACCACCTGGAGGAGGACAGACTGAAAAAACACCCAGAGGCAAAGCTCAAGCGCTCCATTCACACATGTATTGGGGACCAATATTTAATAAGCCATAAACAACAGAATGTAATACTACCCATCAAAACTCCTCAGATCTGATGTGTGCAACTTTTGATAGAGATAACATAAACAACTTTATAACGTTTTGAGTCTCTAATACCTGGTGTTCCTAATGTGTGTTTAACAAATCATTCTGGTTAACACAGATTTTATTATAATACTATTACATCCGGACATCTGTGAGTTAGTTCAATATGTGGGTTAAAAGGGCTGATTAGATGACTAACTTTTATTTCTACCACTGGCTTGATCATAGGTCTCAGTTTACATGCATTGTGATTCACTTGTATTTATCTTCCCACATAGAGGCAGCTAAGCCCTTCTTGACCCCTTTTTGAACACAGGATATTAAAAATAATCAAATTAATGTATTTCATTTATCACAGAGTGATCCTGCATTAGGCCAGGCAAAACACAGTCAGAGCACAAAGAATCTAATGCAGGATGGGATGGAGGCTAAATGACTTTTTTCACTGTATTTCTGTGATGTGGCCTTGTTTTTTTGCTGTTTGATTAGCGAACCTTATAGTTACACTGTGTCTAGAGATGTAGCGAGATCAGTGGTCTCCCTATTCAGTATTTAATCTAATCTTCCTCTGCAAAATCTCCATTTTAAAGAGGTGGAGGGGAATAGCATGCAAAAAGAAACGGCAACACACCCGTATTCACACATCTGCGGTAAGACTGACTGTCTTTGCCTCTTTTTGTAAATATGATGCTACCCTGGTCATCTATTTGGTCAAGATTGTTATGTCTTAAGGACAATGTGTGTCCGTAGATACAAGAAGCCAACAATGTCACAGATTCATGTTTGAAAGGGAGTCATACTGGCACCCATCACCTCAGGACTTCTAAGGATTAATGTTTATGTACACATAAAAGCATGACAAATTTGGGGTGAGAGAACGAACAAAAATAATAAAAGAAAATTAAACTGACTTCAAGAGGTGATATTAAAATATTCTGCATCTTCCAATGCCACCAGTGAACTGCTTAGAAATAAAGGGGGCCCTTCAAGCCTTATTTCCTGCCAGCTACTGTGAACTGCAGCTGCAAGAAATAGCATCTAGAAAAAATGCAAACCATATGCATTGGCAGAATCAATACAAATACCTTGTTGTAAATACCAGCACTGTAAAATCCCTCTAACATATGTTTAGGTTGTGGCATTTGTATCTTCTGACTCTTAGTTTATTGCAGGACTGTTGCATTAGATTGAATTACCGTGAATTACACAAACAGTGTTTGTGCGGTGTATTAACAAAAAGTGGGTGCGTGAGTAATCGGAATCAGAATCAGAATCAGTATACCTTTATTGTTCCACAGACGGGGAAATGTCTTTGCTACGTCAGTAAAAGGACAGTAGTGCTTTAAAAAACAATAACAATAGAGGATAATAAACAAAATAATCAGAAAAGGTAAGACGGTGAATAGAATGCATAAACCCCTATATACATGTGAACATATTTAGTGAAATTAGAGTGCATACAGAAGCAATTAGACATGTGACTATAATAACTGTGAGGGATATTGCACTGTGCATTAATACATTATGTACAATGTCACTTGACATGATGATAGTCACTTTCAGTAAGGATGTTTTTAACGTCCAGTGTGGACAAGAGGAATGATTTCAGCAGGACAGATGTGTTTCAGTGATCATACGGTGAACACGTCCTTTAATCTGGACAGGACCGAGTCCACAATCTTTCCTTTCGACTGCTACAAACACACTGTAGTCGCCTCGCCTATACAAAGCCTAAATCTGAGTTTCTTTGCCATTACCACAGTTTTTCCCTTGTCCAGATTCTGGGGATGGATTCTATTATTAAGTGTACCCATACCTGTATTTTCTCACACGCTCTCTGATATCTACTGAAATGTCAGTGTGTGTGTGTGTGTGCATCTGAAGTTGCCTCTGTTCTGTTACTTTTGACATTTATAACACTTCATGGTGTGTGCATGTCTGACCTCCCCGTGCGATAGGAGGCGATGTGGTTCGGTGCGTCGGGTCGCTCGCTTCTCTTTCTCGCTCGGTTTTAATCAAACCACGGCTCGGACGATCTGCTGGAGCCGGAATCATTTATCAGAATTGAGAGGGGTTTTATGCCCTTTCCATTCAGCGGGTGTTGTGTTTGCCGAGCTGCTCTCGGTTGCGGTGCAAACTAGCTCGCAGACGACGCCGACTGTCGAGAGTTCACATAGTCGTCTGGCCTGTTTTTTTTTTTTTTTTTACTGAGCAGCGTTTGTGTCCGACTGCGCTTCCGCCATGTTGAAGTGATTCAAGTTGTGAGTGACTGCTGGGACCGAAGTGACAAGCCCCAGAAATCGGACTAGATAGAGTTAGGGGGCTGTTACCGCGCCGGTGACGCAGGAAAAACACCCAGAAGCAGAGGAAAAACGTAGGAATTAGATCTTTCTAGTAACAGGTTTGTGTCCTGCGAAACTGTCACCGATATAGGCCACGTTTATGTAATATACGACGACACCATCGTTCAAGGCTGGACGTAGCCCGTGAATAGAGGGGGAAGTCATATCAAATTCCTGGTGAGTTGTTAGCTAACTAGCTCGGTACGCTGGCTGATGATTGTTAGCTGGCTACCGCTAGTATTTGCGTCAGCTGGTGGTGGATGCAAGGTAACATTACTGCATTTGGGTTACTTGTGTGATTCATTTGCTGGTGTTTTTTTCTCTGTTAGCAACTGCTTACTGCACCTTTGACAATGTCAACGCGATTAAACTGCAATTCATGGTCTTAACACTACGGGTAGTATGATTAGCGTACCCCGCTAGATTCACTGATGCCAAGCTAGCGCTAGCTACCCGCAAATGGTCCTCGGCACTGTCTACAGCCTGAGGAGGGACATTTCCTTTAAACGGCTCATGTTTACAAGTTACTGAAATTTGGTTATCTTACACACACATTTATATTGCCTTTCATTAATATTAGCATTGCCAAAGCCACATTGCTGTTAACATCTTGTATCACTCGGGCCTCCAAGATCTTATTTTCAGTTTGTTTTAGCTAAGTTATAACTTGGCGTTAGACGGTACAGGTCAGAACACTCACTCACTAAATTTCAGGAAATAGACGACTCCCCTGTCACTAACATATTAACGTTATCTAAGATAGCTAGCTGGGTTAACTTATTCTAAACGCTGAAATGACTGCAACATGACGTTTAGATTAATCTGTGAGTGTTCGTTTTATAGATAGGAAAACTGGTTATTTGTCGAGCCTTATCAGCAAGCCGCTTGTCAAAACTGAAACGTTAACGTTAGCTAAATGCACCCTCGGGTATTTGCTCGCACGTAAGCTAACGGCTAGCTAACATTTACTGTTTATCTAGATTGTCCCTCGTTAGCACGCTAGCACGACCAATGCTCATTGTAAATGGCGTTACAGGAACATGGTTGTTCAACAATAAAGCCGGGGAAAGTAATATTGGATCGACAATGATATTAGTTATTAATCAAACTATCTGTGTGTTCAAGCTCGTCCGTTATGTTGCAAGGGCTTTCTGTGCAATTTTAATGTCAGGCCCGACCGAATAATGAGGCCTGCATGTCTCAGCGCAATGGGCTTTGGACGACAAGGCCGTCACTGCTCTGCTGTCTGGGCGGATCGCCTTGCAAGCTAACCTAACGTTGGTTGCCGCAGCTAGCTAGCAGCAGGCGTTAACTAACTAAACTACCAGCTGTTAACGGTTGTTGACGGCGCTAGTTTGTAATCATAGTTACGTAATGTCACCGTGTGTTTTATGTGCATCTGGACTGTCTAATTTTGAAAACAGTCAAAGGTGCCTCACGTATTGTTCCGTGACCGATTTCTCCGTCCATAAGATGTTTTTAATAACACTAACGTTAACGTTTCAAAGCCGGTTCAGTCCAAAAGGCCGCAGTTGTACCTAGCATAGCGCCTGTCTATATAGTGTCTGTTGTTACCGTGTATTTGAGTTTTTGGCTCTGTTGATAACGCATAACATTTAGTTTTTTGTACGACATCAGAGTAATCTGCCACATTTCCCCCATTTGTAAATAGTTTGATACTGAGCGATTGTATTGGTAGTAGCCTCAGATACATGATCTGACATTTTGTTCACAGCAAGCCAAAGACCATGGCCAGATATTGCTTTCAGTAATGACTGTAAGATAATGTGCTGTCTGCCATGACAGCTGCAACCCAAACTGCAGATGTCACTGGCCACCTGTAAAATAGATAAAATCTAGTTTCACTACCCTAACAATAAGGAAGACAATGGCCGAGTCGGTAAACAAAACACGTCTTAACTGTTTCACCGAATGAAAGAAACTGGAATGAAGAAAGACATGAATGGCTACTTGCTAAAAAAATGAATATAGTTACCAAAAGTCACATCAGATGCTTTAGTGCAGCAGTGTTAACTTGCTGTAAGGCACATGTTTGCAAGACAGGCTGTTGGATTTAGATTGTTATTCCTCTCCAACAGGGTGGCGGTTATGCTTCATAATTATATTCACATTCTCAAAAGTTGGGCTTTGTTAGTTATAATTAATATTCGTTTGATATCTATCAAACATTATATTTGAACTCTTGTTATTTCCAGTCATTTGTTGATCTGGTAATCTGTTGATGTTTGTTGGCAGAAGACACTGTGGACATGGGCTTTTTGAAAGTGAAAGAGAATGAGATTGTAAGTAGTCATGGACTCCTGTCCTTTAGAGCTTGGTTTTACAGCAGGTCAGACTCTATATTGTGATTGTCACTTTAACTGAAGCTTTCAGCTGGTTAAGTTGCATAGAAGATGTCTTAATGTTTTTCCGCGTGTTCTTCTAAACACTATCAAGTTATGTTTCCTTACCTTTATGCCCAACACCTCATTTACCATGGTCAGAGGTCACAGGTCACAGGAGTAGCTGTGGATAAGGGTTCTGGCCTCATTGCAAGTCTATAAAACGCCAATAACCCTTTTCCATGTCAAATTATAAGATACTTTTAAAACAGAATTCACTCTGAACCAGCGTATAGACTAATCAAACTGTTCATGTTAATGACCCGAAGATTAAAAGGTGTGGTGTTAATTGCCTTGACAGAGATGCACATTGCAATTGGCAATCATTATGTTGAAATGTATTCTGGTGCATTTAAAATAGCATTTGGCATGAACCAATTAATAGCCCGTAATAGCTTATTACCTAATATCAATATTCATCTTTCATCTTTACTTCTTCTGAATATGAAGGTATGTGTGCTTATGTATTTGTACCAAATGTTACAGCAGTTCATTCATAGTCCCCTTTATTGTGGCCAACAATATGTATTTGAACTTGTAGCTGCCATTGAAATTTTTAACAAATTCTTCATGTATGCCCTCTTTTGGAAGCTGAAAATTGGAAAGGTTGAAATCAAATTGAATGTGAATTAGGCTACACAAATAATTATCCAAATTACAAGAACTGCAATTATTTTATAAAGGTAAATTGTCATTGTGCAATCTTTCAATGGCATTTTGTAGTGCTGCAGCGATGCTCCGGCCCTCACAGCCTTTTCTCCAGATGTGATAAAACATGTTTTTTTGGCAGAGACCAGGAGACACTCCACATCCTCATGATTTTACTCGTTTTTCAATGACAATGAAAATGTGATGTAAAATGTAATCATCCATGAGAATCATGAATCATATTGCAATATCTATCAAAAATGATCACAAAATTACACTATCTTTAAAAAGGGTATGTTTATCTTTAGCATACGCCATATAGCCTACTAAAAAGCAGGCAATATTTCTTTTATTGGTTGTCATACTTGCAATGTATGGTTTCATACAAACTAGGTGTGTATCTGTCCCTCATTCCTTTTGATAATAATTACATTGCAACAACTCAAGTAAATTATGGAGATTAGAGTTGTTCCAAATCTGATACCAGTATCGGAAATGTTGCTGATACTGCCAAAAATGCAGGTATTGATATTGGCGAGTCTATGCACTGATCTGATACCATGTAATTTAGAAACAGGACCTTGCTACATCAGTTAGCTCCGTTAGCTTTGATTAAGGTAAGACACTGGAAATCAATTATTCTTCGCTGCTCTAAAAGCCAACACAGGAAGTAGCACTGTGCTGCTCCTGGCAACTACTGTTTTTAGAGCGGTGAAGAAAAAGTTAATTTCGCGTGAGTCAGACAGAGCTAGCATCATGTCAGCTATTTGGCAATATTTCATGCTGGATAACCCCACCAGTAAAAAGGCGTGTTACCAATTTTAACACCAGCAACCTCAAAGTTTTTGAAGATGCATCACGCAAAAGAGTGCGATGAAACTGCTCTCCCCAAACTTCATTAGACAGTGAGGGAACACATTTCATGTAGGCTGAAAGACATGCAGGCAATCCGTTTAACTGCTGACATTTGGACCTTGTCTTTGCTGAGTCTGCACACTGGGTGGACACAGTATCGCCATCATCATTTACCCATCAAACTGCGGTGCTGCAAGTAAACGAGTTCCGTGAGTACGTTTTTAAAGGAACTTGTCACTCCTAGATTTATTTAAGTTGCTGTTGCAGTACTGTTCTAAACTGTTGTATTTCAAAAGTGAACTTTTTAACTTAAGTGCACTTCAACAGTTTTTAAATAAATTGTTAGTCATTAGTAGTAGATTTCTTTATATGTTCTTTTTCAGTAAAAGACTGACAGTCAAATTGATAATAAAAGAATGTTGTATGGCAGTTATTCTCTGCAAGGTTTAACCTGAACCAGTCCATACAAGTCCGTTTTTTTTCTCTTCTTTTTTAAAATAAGCACTGGTATGGGATCGGTAAATGGAATCAGTCGATACCCAAAGCCCAGGTATTGGCATTGGAATCTGTGGGAAAAAATCAGAACATCTCTAACAGTGATCAGGGAATGCCTTGACAACAACAATTTTCAATAAATGTATTGGATTTTTAAATAAATCAAGTAAAGTTATTTGACAGTCATAATGTGTAGAGAGACAAGAAACATCTGAAGCGAAAAAGAAAACAAGGGAATGACAAGATGACAATAAAAACAACAACAAAGTTTCCATGGCCTGAATCAGAATGTGGATTTTTATTAGTAGTCACCATACAGATATTTCAGCTGATACCCCAAACTAAAAATGTTGCTTTTTATGGCTGATGCCAATAAGGTAACCAATAATTTCCCATTTTGTCAAGTTTCTTACCTGTAGTATACCTGAGGGCGAGAAAGGGTCCTGAACGAAGACAGATGCTTTAATATAGTCAGCATTCTGCTGGTGTAGTGTTGCCTGATGCATTTCTACATACTTGAGAGCGAATTCCAACTATGGCCTTTGCTCCTTGATAAATGGCATTGCAAGGTTTCTCAAACAGAAATAAGCACTAGTCCTTTCTTTTTGTATTAACATCCTCCTCCTGCCTCAGACCTTTCTCACCTGGTTTGTAGTGCTGCATTTTGGTTCGCTTGGAATTTTTTTTGTGCGTGTGAAAAGTACACCAAACCCAAGAAAAAATGTTCCTATTTCGTACCAAAGCTCATCAACTGATTTGAACCAGAGCAAATGATTACAGGTTTGCAAACACCCTTAGGTTACTTTACTGTAATGACAGTGGCATGTCATCCTTTTCTGTGTATCAAAGCATTTGCTAAATAAAGGTGATTGTCACAAAACAATCAGACCATTTGTGCTTTTCACCTTCTAGTCATGCAACTAAAATACAGCTGAGTAAGTTAAGTAGGAATAATGCTAGACTTAAGATTCAATAAGACTAATGCAACAGTCGATGGGAAGACATGCATGTATTCAACTGACATGACAACAGGTGCAAATGGATAGCCTGGTAGATATATGGTGGGTGTTTGCTGGATGCCGTTTATTTGAAACTCAAGACCAACCAATACTGATATTGGTGAGTAAACATTTCCAATACTGATATATTGGCTGATATACTCACATTGCAATGATCGCTCAAATGTGATTATCAAACCCTTATGACAAATATAATCAATAGAGGCAAGGTATTTTAGAGTTTAACAGTACACTAAATTATTAAGTCAAAAACAGCAGTGGACTGACACACCAAACTTAATTGTACAATTTTAATTTAACCCAAAGTGTCTTCGTGTGCATTATAATCTCCAAAAACAGAATTTTTTCACTGATATCTGCAATCGACCCACAAATTTACAGACCTGCTTCTGGTCTCGAATTTGTCTTGCGGTACTTATCGTAGTTATGTGAGCACACTTTTTTCTTTTGCAGCGAGGGAGAAGTACTAACATTGCAGGGTTCACCTCCAAATAAATTTGGATAGATGATATGTCCGAACTCCTGGCTTGTCTGAAACTATCTGATTGCTTGGGAATATTGCTCCATCAAACTTTTTTCATGTAGCAACATTATTATGTTCCCAGATCTAAGGAGTTTACTTGGGGGCGGCACAAAATGAATGGCCAAAACAACAAAAAGAAGATCCAGGTTGCAGTGACCAAAGTTGTTCAAGGCTACGAGAAAGCATGACAGTGTTCTCAGACTGTTCTGAGGTGTCTTGTTATCATTCTGTTTTATTATCATGCTCAAGCTTCTCACATATTATACAGTAGTTTGAGAAAGGATACATCACTTGATCAGTAGCCATCAGAAGTTGACAATATGTATTGATAATAACTCCAGTCAGTGTTATTTGGATACGCCAGTAACAAAAACACTAAAAATGAATGTCAAACTTTTGTATTCACTTTGCTGTCAATCATAGCTGCCCTGTCCCATCAATACCCACCTAAGACTATGTTTGTGACTGCCCTCGCACGAATATGAGTTGGATTCAGGCAGGTAGTATTATCCTCTGGCTGCTTGTTCACAGCGACTATTGGGACGACCTGTGTTTTCACAGTATTTAAATAGTACTTTTGTTGAGTATAAGAGGTGATATGTTCCTAGGATTGGCCAAAGTGCTTGAGGAAAATATTTACTTGTCTTGCAGCTGCTGCGACAAAACATTTAATTGGACATGAGAAGCAACATCTTTGGGACAACATAATTATTGTCAGGCTACATGGGCTGGTAGTGACAGAAGTCAGTGCAATTTCTCTGGATGGCAAATGAAAAGATTTGTAAAAATGTCTGTCAGTAATGTAATTTGAGCTATGAAGCTCTGCTGTATTAATTATACGGATTCACGATATATATCAGAACAATAAATTACCAATAATATGAATATAAAGAAATGTATATTGTCTATTTATCAGCATATAAAATGCCTCCATAATGTCATAGTAACAGTGTAAATTGTAAACTCTGATACCATGGAAGTTGGTTTAAAATTAACCATAAAACATGAAGAAGAGGAAGAAGGAATCATAATGGTCCATCTTTGCTCATTACATTTGAGCCTTTCTCAGTCCTCTTTTTAGAGTTTGAAGTGGTTATCTTGTTGGCATCAGCCATAAGAAGTAGGTAACTATCAGTTATTATCATTATTATTATTATTATTATTATTATTATTATTATTATTATTATTGAAAAAAAATATCCATATTGTGCATCCCTGGTGACCAAAGCATGCAGTTGCAGGATACATGTATACATCAATTGTAAATGTAAAATGAGACAGTTGTTCACTTTGTTTGGTGTAATTGCGTTACAAAGAGCCAGTAACAGATCTTTGGTTGGTACTGGACTCTAAATCTACTGCTACTACTATGTATGCTTTAAATCAGTGATCTGCGTCAGACTATCAAAACCTGTCTGGAGCATCCTGATTAATAACACATGTTGTTGGTCGCAGAACCCAATGTTATTTAGGTGGCTTAGGATAATTTAGAGGTTAATTTCAGCAGTACATGATTATAACCACCTAACCTATTTTGAGTGTGTATTACAAGTAACTTTTGACCTTTATCCTCTTCCCTGCTCCAGGTTATGCAATGGTCTCAGCGGCACACCCAGATCTCCAGGTGCTTGTGTCCCTCTCTCGTGTGTTCGGGCTCTCTTCCCTCTGCTCTACAGCTGAGGTGGCTGTGATTTCCCTTCTGGTCAGCACTCCCTAAGAGGCCAAGATTGCCAAGATCTGCCCGGTGGCGAGCATGACGGCCACCACGCGTGGCTCTCCGGTGGGGGGCAATGACAGTCAGGGCCAGGGCCAGGGCCAGGCACCTGATGCCCAGAGCCAGCCCCCACTGCCACAGAACCAGGTAAGCTTTAGCTTTCCAGCGAATACTCATCATCAGACCTTTCCTTACTGTCCTTCAACACACCCATCATATTTTTTCCTTTTATGTTGAATATTTCTGATGTTGTCTCCCTTTGGCTGGCTACTGCTTTCATCCAGTCCCATCACGTTGTACTCATTTTAAATGACTGTGCATAACCCTTCCAATGGTAGACACATATTATTCAATTAACCTCTGAAGGAAGGGAAACCGGAGTGTGTTTAGATAGCTCTCTTTTTGTACATCCACACACTGCAGCACAGTTTTTTTCTAACAGATATTGCTCCTACCTAACCTCACACAGATGCCAAAGTGGACGAGAAGGGAGGGGAGGAGGGAGCGGAAAAGGGGGAGAAAGAGAGTGAAGGCGAGGCATCAATGAACAGAGCCTCCTGAGTGATGGATAAAGGATGTGTGTATGTGCAGGCCTGTGTTGGTTAGAGATGAGCCGTGGTGAGACGTGAGAGGCAAGCTGCCTATGTAGGTCAGCCAAGCAGAAGGAGCCTTCACCACACACCCCCACATTTCATATTTCTCAGTTGTGCATCTCACCCGTTTATGTGTATCTCTCTTTTACTCTCTCACACACAGCTGCTCACACCACCATGATGTTCATACACACTCGTTAGATGAGGAAAGAAATGAAGAAGGGAATGGTGACATTGGAGCTGAGATGTGCATTTATTGATGCACATTTGCTTTGTTTCTCAAACACTCCCCCCTCCAAAAAAAAATTAGTTTGACAGCACTGTAACAGAGATACTTACATACTAACACAGTTATACCTCTAACACAAACGTGTCAGCCCCCAGTTTTTGTTTCCTCTAGGTAGATTAGGATGAAGAGGGCATATCTCTGTATGCCAAATACCACGAGTATAATGACTTGAATGGCTCTGTTTAAAGGCCTTTCATGAGAGACACCTGCTTCTTTATACCTACATATATGCACTTGGTGACCAGAACAATAGAAACCCTACACCATACAGGAAGTGGGCCATGCCTTTCCATTGGTATATGTTACTATAGAAAACGATTTAACAAATTAAGTTAATGTCTTGCTTTCGCTGGTCAATAAATCGTTTCAATCTGGATCTTGCATTTTTTGGAAGGTTTGGTATCAGTTGCACAAAGCCAGGCTTATTTCTCATCCTTTGTTTTAGTGCTCTGGTTACACCAGTGATCCAAAATTCCCCTTTGTGTCTATCAAAACACTGCAGTTGCATAGGCCTGTTCACAAGTAGCCGGATGAGCACACAAATTAAGTAGAAAGCAGCCTGCAGTTTCAGAAAATGATATGACAGTGAGCTATCAGGCAGTTATTCATGTCTCATAATCTGAGTGGTTGCTAATGATGAAAGTGAAACTGTATTTGAATTGGTGTTTGGTCATAGTGAAGATAAAACTGTCCAAGTCTCTTAAATTGTTTTGTCATTCATACGCTTATGTACACAAAATCAGAACGGATCAATCAAGGCGTCTTGATGGCTGAGTGGGTTAATACACATTCACTGTTGCCACGACAGCCCTTCTTAGTCACATATCCCCACTCTCCCTCTCACCTGGTGTTTTATGTGTCTGTGTCAACGGTCTTCCTCTGTTTTTTTGTTCTCTGATATTAATCAGTAGGGGTTGTTCAGTATGGCTTTTTCAGGGCCGATACTGATGATTAGAAATCAAGGGGACCGATAATCAATATGTTTAACCGATAACCATTACTACTGCTATACATTTCATTACAGTTTACTCAAGTACTGTTCTTAAGTAAAATGTTCAGGTACTTTACTTGAGTATTTCCTTTTTCTGCTAATTTATTTATTTGATACATTTAGTTACTAGTTACTTTGCAGATTCATATTATTGTATTGTTTGTAGGCTATTATTTGTGATAGGTTACCAATAAGATAGTGTTGTGGACGGGAGATTGTATAAGAGGATGTTGCATCAGAACCAAACTAGCACATTTTTAATGTAGTTTATTTTATTGGCAATCTGACAGAAAAATCACTAATACCGATAATCGACATTGGCCAGATAATCGACCAGGCCAATTATCAGAGTATAACTAGTCATGAGCATTGCATGTAATTGATGTGTTTAACATCACCCTCAACATATAGTCTCGTTTGTTTTACCAATTATTACTTAAGATTGATGTTATAAAAAGCCACCAGCAATTAACTTTTTACATTACCTTTTTATTTAGAACTCTACCTTGTGCAGGTGTT